>NC_069503.1:523293818-523606318 GCF_027579735.1 Bombina bombina
AAAAAACACAAAACCGCCCTGCACGAAATATCGAAAAAACATGTAACTGCCTGCAAAAAATAAATAAAAAACACGTAACCGCCTGCACGAAGTATAACAAAAAAAAACTAACCTCCTGCACAAAGTATTAACAAAGACCTAAACTGCAAACCCCCACATCGCTAAATAATAAGGTAATTAACTCCTAGTCCGCAAATAACATAATTAAAATATTAACCTCTTAACCGCCAACCCCTCACATCGCAATAAACCTAACTAACCTATTAACCCCTAAACCGACAAACGCCCACATAAAGATAAACCTAATTAACCCATTAACCCCTAAACCGCGGCGCCAACCCTAACATCCCAATAAACCTAATTAACCTCTTAACCGCCAAACCCCCACATCGCAATAAACCTAATTAACCTATTAACTCTTAAACTGCCAACCCCACAATGCAAATAACTAATTTAATTACTAAGCCCCCTAACCTAACACCCCCTAAATTAACGCCAATACTAAGTTACACTTAAATAAAACCTAACATCAAATTACAAAAAAACAACTCTAAAATTACAGAATTGTTTTTATAAAATAATCAAAATTAAAAAAAATTAAACCTAATCCCTATGAAAATAAAAAAGCTCCCCCAAAATAAAAACACCTCCTAAACTAAACTACCAATAGCCCCTAAAAGGGCCTTTTGTATGACATTGCAGAAAGTTAAACAGCTCTTTTACTTTTAAAAATTACTAACTCCCCCCTAACAGTGAAACCCTCCACCCACCAAACCCTCCAAAAAAGGGGCATTTGTATGGGCATTGCCCTTAAAAGGGCATTCAGCTCTTTTACTGCCCTTAAAAGGGCAATCAGCTATTTTCCAGCCCATTAAATCCCTAATCTTAAAAATAAAAGTAAATCCTAACACTTAGCCCCAAGTCAGGCAGAGAAGGTCTTCTTCCAGGCGGCTCCATCATCTTCCATCTTTATCCGGAGCGAAGGCAGCATGGATTGGAGGTGCAGAGCTGGCTTACCCGATGCGTGGATCCTCAGTAGTGGTCTTTGGCGGTGGTGGCCCTCATCGGCGTGGAGGCTCCTCTTCATGCGATCGTCCGTTGTACACTGATGATTGAATGCAAGGTACCCCATATTTATTGGGGTACCCTGCATTCCTATTGGCTGAAATTTTGAAATCAGCCAATAGAATGAGAGCTACTGAAATCTTATTGGCTGATTTAAACAGCCAATAGGATTTCAGTAGCTCTAATCCTATTGGCTGATTTCAAAATTTCAGCCATTTGGAATGCAAGTTGCCCCAAATTGATTGTGGTACCTTGCATTCAATCTTTAGTGTACGACGGACATCGAATAAAGAGGAGCCTCCATGCCGCAGGGCACCACTGCCATTCACGCGTCGGGGAAGACGGCTCCACACCTCTACTCCACACCGCAGGTGAGGACCTCCACTAAGGATCCACAGCTCCGCACCTCCGCTCCACGCCAACTTCACTCCAGATAAAGATAGAAGATGATGGAGCCGCCTGGAAGAAGACCTTCTCTGCCGGACTTCAGGAACCGTGAGTACCTATTTGGGGTTTAGTGGCTTTTTTTGAAGATTAGAGACTTAATGGGCTGGAAAAGAGGGGGTGTTTTTTATTTTGTGGGGGGATTTTTATATTTTTATAGGGGTATTAGTTTAGGTTTACATTTTTTATTTTGGATAGCTTTATTTTTTTCTGTAATTTTACATTTTTTAATTTTAAGTTTAGGGGTTGTAGTTTTTTTTTTTTTTTAAATAGACTGCCCTCTGGACAGGCTTATCGCCTAGTCTCACATAAAGCTCTTTTGCAGACCAACTAGCTAGCAGTTTGTAACTTCAATGCAGGGAACTGTCCAGTTTGCACATAAGATTTAAATGTAGAATCTGTGAAATTCAGAGGTTTGGCTCTTCTAAATAAAGGTTTAAACAAGTTATTTTCAGCCCAACTCTTGATCTCGTATATAGTATGTGTATTCTGATTAGCAAAGCCACACCACAGACTCAAAACTTTCACCAGCACAGATTATTTTAGGACATGAACCATCTAAGAGCATTGTTCACCTAAAGTTTGACTGTATTTTCAGTAGTAATCCACCAGGTGATACTATAGGGCTGAGGTTTTACCACCAGGATAGTTACCATTTTTTTAGATGCACAAATCTATCCAATTTCCACACAGGGTTTAAAGTTTATGGTAATATAGAAACAATAAAGTTCAAGGCTTAGCTTTTCTGGATTGAAGCTCCATGAGATTGTTTTTAAGCCTAATATCTTAATCTCACATCTAGTGTGTTTAATTAGGCTAATTTGGCCATCTCACATGCCTAGAACATATCCAATACAGCAGCACTGATGAAGTGAGCTGATACGCTCACGAAACGCGTAAGGCACGTGACGCACGTTCGTGACGTCACTTCCGGAATTCCGATACACACGCCGAGACTTTGTCACTAGCTGCTTCGTGCAGCGTTATTTGTCTCAGCTGCATTTCCTCTTTTTTCGATCCCTAGGACACTTCCATTGGTCCTCCTTCCCAGCTCTATACTGAAGTAAGTAAAACCGCCATCTACATGGCACCATATTTTGCCGTGCTGCCTGGCCACTTACCCCCCTTTTTTACGTTTGGCAACTGTCCTTTCGTATCACTTCCCCCTTATCAGCATTATCGTTTTTAACATTTTTTGCATTTTTCGTATGCTTTTATCTGTTATTTATATATACAATTTTTATATTTTAATGAGAATAATAATAAATTGGAATTGTTTTTAAATATACTTTTTTTGCATCTCTCCACACACACGTATACATTTTTAATATCCCAAAATATTTTTCATTTTTTTCATTTTCATTTTTTTCTGGTTATCAGCTTATACTAAATAGGAACTTCCTTCTTTTCTACCCTCTGTCCACATATACAGTGTGGTAAGAATTGGAAGTTCCCACAAGCAGCCTCCGTTTCCACAACAACCGTTTCCACAGTAACTAAGTGGTTGCCTCTTGGTCCTGCATATTTATAAATTATATTTTTAAACTATAAATATCAATATTTATTCACATATCATTTTATATTTTGATATATTTATATATACACAAATATCCGTGTGGGTGCATATTCTCTTGTCTCCCTTACATGTGCTTTGGTGTTAACACACACCACTCATTTCTACTCGTCGCTGATCGCTGGTCCCTGTGATCCAACAGGTGAGCATTTATTATTATTTATTTCCATCTCAACTACCCATTACTCATCTGGGGATATTCCCATTTCTGTTTTCCTCCCTCCCACTTGCTTATGAGGAACATCTTCTGCAAGCGCTATTAGAACACACCCGATTCCACTTCTCACCACTTTAGTCTCACCTAGGAGGAATGAGATATCACTAATAGCAGCAGGCATTGGACATCCTCATAGAGCATTTCACTGCACAACTACTATTGCTCTAATTGTGGCGCAACTACCTACAACCCTCTCTCTTCGCATATATATATATATATATATATATATATATATATATATATATATATATATATATATATATATATATATATGGAGAAATACTATAGAGGTAGGTACACCTGAATGTTTACTACCATTGTAGACAGAGTTGCGCACACTCACAATAGATATAGAAAGTTTTTTGCAAATTGTAAAGTATATAAAATAAACAGCAATAAATTCAATAAACAGCAATAACTTCAATGATTACTGAATAATGCAAAGAAGGAAAGTGACATGTAAAAAAATGCAATGATTAGAAATAGAGATATAAAAAGTCTTATCCTTCTGTTGTTAGGTTGGAGTATATCAGAGAAAGGTGTTCAGTGCTGCTCGTCCAAAAAAGACTCAAGGTTCAAGTTGAGTGATGAGGTACAGCTGCAGCAATCTAGAAAGACAAGCGCACATAAACACCTCTCATAGTGTTTAATAAGAACAAACACATATAAAAACAAATAACCCCTAGGGTATTCCCTACTCACAAATAAAACCTCAATTTTATGAGGTAAGGGAGGGCAGATGGATATCAAAGTGTCCCCACTTGTTCCACAAATGATATCACCAGAAGTTTTTCAGTGCAGTATAGTTCGGGTTAATCCAAATGTCCTTAGTGGAACACACGGACAATCCTTTCAAATGTAGACGCTTGTTCAAAGTCCACTTATTTTCAAAAGTACCACTATAACTTTGCTGTAAATACGCTGTGAGTAACTGCAGAATTACACAGGACTCAGCTCAGCGTGTATGTCGCAAATGACTCTTATATAGAGTATTCACATACCAATTATCATGTTTATAGGATATGCCATATAACAGCAACAAATGTATATCACTTGTTCCAAGGAAATAAACAAACTGGAATTGCAAATATATATATATATATATATATATTTTACTTATCCTTTTCAAGCCTTCGCCATTTCCAGTCCCAGTTCTGTTATACAGCTGAAGTATTTAGGGGATATTTTTCTCTGCTAGCTGAACCAGGCAGTTGAAGCAGGAGTTCAACTATCCCTTTGCTTGTAGCAATATCATAGTGTGTCAGAGTAAAGTTGGCGGCCGTTTCTTCATGCCATTCAATTTTTCTTTTACAAGATATGACGAGTCCATGGATTTCATCCTTACTTATGGGATTACGCCTCCTGGTCAGCAGGAGGAGGCAAAGAGCACCACAGCAGAGCTGTATATATAGCTCCTCCCTTCCCTCCCACCCCGGTCATTCTCTTTGCTTGTGTTAGTGATAGGAAGAGGTAAAGTGAGGTGTTAGTTTAGATTCTTCAATCAAGAGTTTATTGTTTTTAAATGGTGCCAGTGAGTACTATTTTTCTCAGGGTGGAGGATCAGCAATGGGAACTGAGGAGTTTTTCTACATTATCACTTCACTCCCCATGTTGGTGCTGCCCTGCTGATGGTCTTATAAGATGTCACATAAGGCCCTATTTGTCCCCACAGACCTACAGGAGGTGATGTAAAGAGACCTCTTCTTTGTGTGGGACAGGTTCAGATCAGTACTACGGTATGTACAGTCTTTTTGTTTTCTGGGGAGAGTGTAGCTCAGAACAGACTGGACATTACCTGCTGCAACACAAGTGGGGTAACTAACTTGCAAAATGAAGTTTTATTTCCCTATCTGTTTCCCTTCTTATACTATTTATATAATAAGCAGTGGGTTGGTGTACTTATGTGAACCGGTTTCATTAAGGGGTCAGAAACGGTGACACTCTATATGCAGGCTGACGCTGGAGATTGGGAGAAAGATCCTGTGTAAAAAGGGTTCATAATACCTTTATTTTATGAGGCAACAGTTTGTTTGAGGGACACATTGGCTTGTATACAAGTCGGGTCTGCCCGACATTGATTATTTTCATGCTGCGTTTTTCATGCTGATTCTTGGCAAACGGTCCCTAAGGTGGAGGGAGCTATATCTACCCTGGCTAAGCGTATGACTATCCCTATTGAGGACAGTTGTGATTTCAAAGACCCTATGGACAAAAAGTTGGAGGGTCTTCTAAAGAAGTTATTTATTCATCAAGGGTTTCTATTACAACTGACGGCCTGCATTGTCCCAGTTACAACTGCGGCCGCATTTTGGTTTGATGCTTTAGAAGAGTCTCTTAAGACTGAGACTTCTTTAGAGGAAATAATGGATAGAATAAAGGCCCTTAAGCTGGCAAATTCTTTTGTTACGGATGCTGCTTTCCAGATCGCCAAATTGGCGGCTAAGAATGCAGGATTTTCAATTTTAGCATGCAGAGCCTTATGGTTAAAATCTTGGTCTGCGGATGTGTTCTCTAAATCCAAGCTTTTGGCTTATCCTTTCAAGGGTAAGACCCTATTTGGGCCTGACTTGAAAGAGATCATTTCTGACATTACGGGAGGTAAGGGTCATCTCCTACCTCAGGATAAGACTTCTAAACAGAGGGGTAGACAGAGTAATTTTCGTTCCTTTCGAAATTTCAAGGGAGTCCCCTCTGCCACTTCCGCTAAACAGGAAGGGAATTTTGCACAAGCCAAGTCAGTCTGGAGACCCAACCAGGCTTGGAACAAGGGTAAACAACAAAAGAAGCCCGCTGCTGCTCCCGACACAGCATGAAGGGGCAACCCCCCGATCCGGGACCGGATCTAGTAGGGGGCAGACTTTCTCTCTTCGTCCAGGCTTGGATAAGAGATGTTCAGGATCCTTGGACACTGGAAATCGTGTCTCAAGGGTATCAGCTGGAGTTCAAAAATTCCTTCCCAAGGGGAAGGTTCCTTCTTTCACGATTGTCTGTAGACCATGGCAACCACTTTTTCAGTTCCTTAAGATATAATTAGGTGCAATGTGGTTTTCTATAAATCACTTCTTCAGCCTTTACACATCACACATCTTATTCTATACTTATATATCACAAACACAATGTCACATTTATTATCGTTCAAGAAAGATGTATTGCATTATGGGAGTTTTTAATAAATAATAAAGTACTTTTTATTCATTATAAGAGCTCATATTAGATAGTAAGTTTCACATTATCACGGTATTCACTGTGCACGGATCACACATATATATATATTTTTAATCCTACAAGACACTACTATTATTGTTTGTTTCCCCGTAACTATATAATAGGTAGCCCTGTATTAGATTGAGGTATTTTGTTTTATTTATTTTTATTTAGTTTATTTAGTTTATTTTTTTTTTCAATTTATTTAAATTTTAGTATTAACATCTGTTTAGCGGCATGTATTATATTTAAATTTTTGTTTGTTCATGTAATTTTTATTACCATTAATTCCACAATTCTTTTTACCTTAATGTACTTCTAATATGAATGATATGTTGTAATCAATTATATTAGAATTGTTAATATAGAATTTTATTACTATATATTGTCACAATCATGCTTTGAAATCTATCTGCCTCTCCGTGTAACACAGTTGTGGAGCCTGTGGGGGTGTGTAGATTTCATGGTATTTGATTGGATATTTGAATATGTCCTTCACTCTCTCTAAAGCTCACGTGATTATGGTGGGTGTGCGAATTCTTTAGCATTTGATTGGATATTGGGGACATAAATAGAGCAAGGTTTCATTTGTTATTATATAGCATGATGAAACGGCACATAGCCGAGAAACGCTTTGCTGAGCAACAATTTTATATGTTTTAATAAAGTATTGTTATACTTTTAACCTTTCTTTTGGACTTTTAATACCAGTATAACTTTGGAAAACCTGGTTGGATTACCTCTATCTTGCACTACACTTCTGTGAGTGTCAGTGCAAGCGTCTGGATTCGGGATACGGAACCGGAAGTGGTGAGGTCGTTACGAGGCTTGTTCCGGTAACAGCAGTGTTTGCTCTGGAGGAGTCTGCCGAACGGCTCTGAAGCTTCGGCTCATTTATTATTGCACTGGATGTGCAACAATCCTTGTGAGTACCTGATTACTCTTTTTTTAGCACTCTGTGTTTGTCCAGTACTTGCTGCACCAAGGGCGCCTCTTGAACGCTTGATTTTATCTAAGCGAGGGTTCTCTGATTCGGTCATTGATACCTTGATTCAGGCACGTAAGCCTGTTACTAGAAAGATTTACCATAAGATATGGTGTAAATGTCTTTATTGGTACGAATCCAAGGGCTACTCATGGAGTAGCGTTAGGATTCCCAGGATTTTATCTTTTCTCCAAGAAGGATTGTGGAGAAAGGGTTGTCAGCAAGTTCCTTAAAGGGACAGATTTCTGCTTTGTCTATTCTTTTACACAAACGTCTGTCAGATGTTCCAGACGTTTAATATTTTTGTCAGGCTCTAACTAGAATCAGGCCTGTGTTTAGACCAATTGCTCCTCCTTGGAGTTTGAATATAGTTCTTAATGTTCTTCAAGGGGTTCCGTTTGAACCTATGCATTCCATAGATATTAAGTTGTTATCTTGGAAAGTTTTATTTTTGGTTGCTATTTCTTCTGCTCGCAGAGTTTCTGAGCTTTCAGCTTTACAATGTGATTCTCCTTATCTTATTTTTCATTCTGATAAGGTGGTCTTATGTACCAAACCTGGTTTCCTTCCTAAGGTTGTTTCTAATAAGAATATTAATCAGGAAATTGTTGTTCCTTCCTTGTGTCCTAATCCTTCTTCTAAGAAGGAGCGTCTGTTACATAACTTGGACGTGGTTTGTGCCCTGAAGTTTTACTTGCAGGCGACTAAGGATTTTCGCCAATCATCTTCATTATTTGTTGTTTTTTCTGGAAAACGTAGGGGCCAGAAAGCTACGGCTACCTCTCTTTCTTTTTGGCTGAAGAGTATCATCTGTCTTGCTTATGAGACTGCTGGACAGCAGCCTCCTGAAAGAATTACGGCTCATTCCACTAGGGCTATGGCTTCCTCTTGGGCATTTAAGAATGATGCTTCTGTTGAACAGATTTGCAAGGCTACAACTTGGTCGTCTCTTCACACTTTTTCCAATTTTTACAAATTTGATACTTTTGCCTCGTCAGAGACTGTTTTTGGGAGAAAGGTTCTTCAAGCAGTGGTGCCTTCCGTTTAGGTTCCTGTCTTGGCCCTCCCTTTCATCCGTGTCCTATAGCTTTGGTATTGTTTCCCATAAGTAAGGATTAAATCCGTGGACTCGTCATATCTTGTAAAAGAAAAGGAAATTTATGCTTACCTGATAAATTTATTTATTTTATGATATGATGAGTCCACGGCCCGCCCTGTCAATTTTTCAGACAGGTTTTAATTTTTGTTAAACTTCAGTCACCTCCGCACCTTGGATTTTCATTTCTCTTCCTAACTTCAGTCGAATGACTGGAGTGGGAGGGAAGGGAGGAGCTATATATACAGCTCTGCTGTGGTGCTCTTTGCCTCCTCCTGCTGACCAGGAGGCATAATCCCATAAGTAAGGATGAAATACGTGGACTCGTCATATCGTAAAAGAAATAAATGTATCAGGTAAGCATAAATTTCCTTTTTTTCCATGGGCTTCCGGGGTAAGGTCTGTTCCCAATCTCCTTCCCATATTAAGTTCAGGCAGCAGAAGGACTTAGGGGGGCTTGCCTGATGCTTGTGCTGCCAAGAAGATGCAGGCTGGTTCCGAGATATCTGCTCTGTGAGGGTTAGGAGCAGGACCTTTGAGTCTCTGCTACCACTTGATAACCCAGCCTACTAGAAGCTGCACCTTTTTGGCACCTTCTCACAATTGTAAAAAATAATTGCATTACAAGTTTGTGATGCTCCTGTAATTTGTAATTAAACACCTGTATCAATCAACAGGTGCTAATAATATAGAAATCTCACCAGCAACCAGTTAAAATAGTGAAAAATGGACTCAACCTTTCTGTTGTGTGTCTCGGTGTGCCACACTGAGCATGGAGAAGAGAAAGAGCAGCAAAAAAATTGTCTAAGGATTTGAGAACAAAAATTCTGAAAAAACATGGACAATTTCAAGGTTGCAAGTCCATCTCCAGAGATCTTAAAGGGACAGTTTACTCAAAAATTGTTACCCCTTTTATTTGTTCCCAATGATACACTTTACCTGCTGGAGTGTATTAAATTGATTACAAGTAGCTCCTTTACCCTTATATTGGCATTTGAAAAAGTTGATTTAGCATGTGGTATCCCCACCTATGCTGAAAGTTTGTGGCCGCAGGTCCCAGCTATAGATAAGCTTTGTAAACACAGCCAGCAGAAGAAATTATACTCCCAGTGGGATATAGCAGAGATGTTGATTTTCCATTGTTCTCTCCAAGTACTGGTGATTGTTTTATGGACAGATATAAGATAAAGAAGCAGGTATATGTACACAATGTGATACAGTAATGAGATCTGAATATACCTACAAGCTCAACCTATTTTATTAGGTTGTGGCTTCAAAACACAAAATCAGAACTTTAATATACACAAAAAAACATAAAAAGCTAATTTTCATACATTTTTTTTCTCTGCAGTTGGTAAAAAAAGCAATTGTAAACACATTAAGCGAAAAATTATTTTTCAGTGTACTGTCCCTTTAATGTTCCTGTGTCCACTTTGCGCAACATTGACAATAAATTTACAGCCCATGGCACTGTAGCTAATCTCCCTGGACGAAAGAGAAAAATGTATCAAAGATTGCACAGGATTGTTCGAATGGTGGATAAAGAACCTCGATCAACTTCCAGACAAATTACAGCTTTTTAGTAAAGCCCATCATTCTACTGTTTTCAGAAAAAGAAATGAGGCTTTTAAAGAAAATAATTCAATCTCTAGAGATCTTAATGTTCCTGTGTCCACTTTGCGCAACATTGTCAAGAAATTTACAGCTCATGGCACTGTAGCTAATCTCTCTGGACGAAAGAGAAAAATGTATCAAAGATTGTAAAGAATTCTTCGAATGGTGGATAAAGAACCTCGATCAACTTCCAGACAAATTACAGCTTTCTAGTAAAGCCCATCATTCTACTGTTTTCAGAAAAAGAAATGATGCTTTTAAAGAAAATAATTCAATCTCTACAGTTAAACATGGTGGAGGTTCACTGATGTTTTGGGGTTGCTTTGCACTGGATCATTTCTTGACTGTGTGCATGGCATTATGAAATCTGAAGCCTACCAAACAATTCTGTGGTGCAATGTAGGGCCCAGTATCAGAAATGTGGGTCTCCATCAGAGGTCATGGTTCTTACAGCAGGACAATGACCCTAAGCACACGTAAAAAAGCACAATGAAATGGTTTAAGACAAAGTGCTGGAGAGTACTGAACTGGCTAGCAATAAGATCTCAATCCCATAGAGCACCTGTAGAGATATCTCAAAACAGCAGTTGGAAAAGGAACCCTTCCAATCTGGGAGACCTGGAGCAGTTAGCGAAAGAAGAGGGGTCCACAATTCCAGTAGAAAGGCGTAAGAAACTCATTGATGGTTGCAGAAAGCGATTGGTTTTAGTTATTTTTTCCAAGGGGTGTGCAAATATTAAATTGAGGGTGCCAATAATTTTGTCCAGTCCATTTTTGGAGTTTTGGGTGAAATATGTCAGATTTGTATTTTTTCTCCACTTTTTTTGTGTCATACCAATACAAACAAAAGAACCACGAGAATGCCTAAGCATTTGTAATTGTAACAATTTTCTGGGAGAAGTGGTGCATTATCTGACAGAAATGCAGGGGTGCCAATATTTTTGGCCATGACTTTATGTGTGTGTATATATATATATATATATATATATATATATATATATATATATATATATATATATATATATATATATACTGTATATATATATACAGGTATATACATATCCATCTTTAGACATGTATATATGTATCTTTATGGTAAAGCCCTTTGCCTGCTTTTTTTTTTTTTTTTTAAACACCTGAGCCCTTATAACTTTATTGTGCAATATTTTTTTTTTATCAGATAGTGTTATTATGAGGTCATCTGTACTTTATAATATATATATATATTTTTTTTTTATTTTTTTTTCAATATTTTTATTGAGGTTTAATTCCAGCTTACAAGCATAAAATAAACAGCAGAATAGTCAAAACATACAATCCTTTACAAGGTTAGATACACTGCATGTCATAATGGATAAATATATCTTAGCCATATAAAGACGTGGAAAATTAGAAGTAACTAAAAGGGATGCCGGAAGATAACTCTATGCCCTCCAAATTACATATAGGGCCACTTTTGGACCCTGCATTGGAACAAAGTAGAAAAAGAAAAAAAAAAGAATACAGAGGGCAATAATGGTCAAAATGAGGCCGCTCTTGGGTCTCAACATACAACCTCAGTTTTCTCATGTATATAATAGGTAGTTAAATAATGAACCATATCTTATCCATATAAAATAAACAATAAAATACTATCTGTAAAAACTTTCTATGGTGACGGATTTCAAAGCAAAGCAATCAGTTGCGTCTTAATGTAGCAATCAAGATAAAACAAATAGGGCCACTCCTGGGCCCTCAGGACTATAAATAGGTCTAATGTATAACCGTAACCTGAAACATCAGAATATGACAGAGAATAAAGTCTTAAAGGTTAATCCAACAAACAGTAATAAAAAAATCATAGCTGTCATGAGGGAACTCTAAAAACTTGAGTATGAGGGTTCCAAATTTGGTATATCTAGCTCATCTGAAAACATATATATAGTCATTTTAATATCTAGTTTCATTAGGGCTATATGCTTAACTCTAATCTAACATGGTGGAGTATAATTATATTGTGCTAATACATAGCGTAAGATAACCCAGTATTGTAACATTCACTAAAGTAGTATATTGCAATCTTGCACCTCCTATTGTAAAAAGGACTATATCTAATTATAATAATAAATAATGAAGTCTTTACATCAATACTTAGAGAGGTAGAGCTGGAACTTTCAAGGCCATGTAAGAATAAAATGATCATCCCTCATGTGCATGAGAACCGTTAAAATTGCTAGAGTAAGGATCCCTGAGCATACTATATATGTTCTATGAAATATCCTCCTATCATCTAGGAAATGTGCTCAGGGCAAAGGAATACACTTATAATATAGCATACCTTGTAAATAAAATGCTATAAGGGGACCCAAAGCCTCTATCCAATATTAAGGGACATTAGGGTCATAAAGTGGGTGTGACTCAAGAACTAAAATTAGTGAGTACCTAGTGACTAAAGTCGTATGCAATAATGGGTTGAAAACATAATAGGGAAACATCTGCAGTCAGCAATGGGATTATATTACGATACAATAGAAGAATATCACACATAATAAAAAGCTTAATAGCTAAATTTAACAAGCAGTCTAAAGAAACATATGTCCAGATTAAATTATCAGTAGAGGCCACACAATACAATTCACAGTACATAGATGTTCATCCATAGCTATCCTGTAAGCCAAACATATTAGAAATGTAATGTCACTGAATACAAGCCATCCAGTCAAGAGCTCACTGTAATTACAAGTAGGTTAAAATGATCTACCAGTTCCCATGATCCGGGGGGCATCCGTTCAGTGAGCAAGGTGATATACCCAGCACCTATCCCACACCTCTCTTGACAATAGTATATACTCCAGCATTTATAAAAAAGGTGGCCGGCTGAAAAAGTAACGACACATATTCACCACTTTGAATAAAGGCTTGCCGCATGGATAATCTTCGATAGGACATGTGAAGTTGTACCGCCAATTTAAGACTGAGGGTCCTACTCTCCTCTTGAAGTAGTCCATCTGGCAAGTTATAAAGAGTACCAGGCTGCTCGTGTGCGGTGTCTCTTATGTCACAGTAGTTATGTAAATGCGCGACTAATGTCTGCAGCGCTCCCTCCGTGCGGTCTTGCGCAGCATGTAAATGACCCATGTCCCGTCTCCAGGGGTCGGCCGCAATCCCCGGAGCGGGGGCAGGAACAATCATTGACCACATGCAGGGTTCTTGAAGCACCGACACAAGTGAATCTTGCGCCTGATAAGTAGGTAGCTGAGGTGTCGGTCTCCACATGTTGTTGTTAATTCTTGTGACTGCTGCACTATTAGCACATCCCGTGTATCTCTAAGTTGTGATGGCAAGGTTAAGTCCGCCATTGTCTTGCAGAGTTTGCATTCAAAGTCCTCAAATAAAGCCAGAATGGCATGACAGAGTTCCTCCATGGTCAGTAAGCTGATGGATTACGGTATAGCAGATACTTCTGAAAGCTATGTAGAAGAATTAACCCATTTCAGGATTTCTTATTACGGTATAGCAGATATAAAATTAGTGCTTCATTATGAGCTTGTAACCCAGAAGTCTGGGGGGGGGTACTGTGCGGCTGCCCCAACTTCGCTGCTTCTCTCCACAAGAGTAGGCCTTACAGGCCACGCTGCTTATAAGTTCTTTAGATGGCCAGGAAGTTGAACCGAAGAACATAGGTCAGGTACAAAGCTTAGGAATACTTTCCTGAATCTTGTAAACTTTCTGTGATATAAAGCTACTAAGAAAATAATAGCTTAGTATTGAAAATATGATATAAAGTCAGGAGCTCTTCAAAAACATGTCCTGCCGCATTGGCTGTAGGCACCGCCCCCTATAATATATTTTTGATGTGTTTTGTTACACTTCTAAGGATGCGGTAATCATTCAAGCTTAAATCTCGATTGCACTCAAGCAATCGCGTTTAATTTTCAATTTGCAGAAAATCCAACGTACACAAACAACCGCAATATACCCCTTATCGCTTGCACGTAACTGTTAGCTCTCCACTCGTAATATGGCTCTTAGTGTTTAATGTCCCTTTAAAATAGGGGATTTACCTCTTTCCATTAATTAGTTATGTGGGTATATAGATCCATATTTATTAATTCAAACTAGCGTCTTAATTTATAAAGCAGCAGAGGCTGTTCAAATCAGCCAATAGGATTTCAGTAGCTCTCATCCTATTGGCTGATTTGAAAATGTCAGCGAATAGGAATACAAGGTACCCCATTTTTAAACAGGTACCTTGCATTCAATCATCAGTGTGTGCGGCGGTGATCGTACGAAGAGGATCTCCATGCTGGATGGCTCCGCAGTCGCTGGTCTTGTTCCACTGTCACCTCTGCTCCGGGGATGAAGCTGAAAGAGGTCCCCGTGCTGGAAGAAGATGTCGCCGCCTCCAAGAAGACTTCACTGCTGGACTTCAGGAATAGTGAGTACCCATTTGGGGGTTAGATTTAGGCTTTTTTTTATTTTTGGGGTGGCTTTTTTTTGGATTAGGGTTTTTTTGGGCTGTATAAGAGCTGATTGCCATTTTAAGGGCATAAAAGAGCTGAATGCCATTTTAAGGGCAATGCCCATACAAATGTTCCCTTAGGGGCAATGGATAGTTTAGGTTTTATTAATGTTAGGTTTTTTAGGGGGGGTTTGGTGGGTGGGGGTTTTACTGTTAGGGGGGACGTAGTATTTTATACATGTAAAAGAGCTGTTTAACTTAGGGCAATGACCTACAAAAAAGCCCTTATAAGGGGCATTGGTAGTTTAGTTTAGATTAGGGGGTGTTTTTATTTTGGGGGGGCTTTTTATTTTTATAGGGATAAGGTTTCATTTTTTTATATTTTAAAATTTTGTTTATTTTTTTTCTGTAATGTTAGACTTTTTATTTTTTTGTAATTTTAGATTAATTTAATTTAATATTAGTTTTTTTTAAGTAATGTTAGGTTTTTTACTTGTATTTTTTTATTTAATGTAATTAGGATTAATTTAGGGGGTGTTAGGTTAGGGGGCTTTAGTAATTAAATTAGTTATTTGCGTTGTAGGGGTTTGGTGGTTTAGGAGTTAATATCTTAATAAGGATTATTGCGATGTGGGGGTTGGCGGTTTAGGGGTTAATAGTGTTATTAGGTTTATTGTGTTGTGGGGGGTTGGCAGATTAGGGGTTAATATGTTAATTAGATACTTTGCAATGTGGGGGTTGGTGGATTAGAGGTTAATACATTTATTAAGTAGATTTGCGCTGTGGGTGAATGGCGGATTAGGGTTTAATAGTTCAATTAGGTATATTGCGTTGTTGGGGGTTGGCGGTTTAGGGGTTAATACTTTTATTATTAGTTGTGATGTGGGGTGATGGTGGATATAGGGGTTTTGATGTGTTGAGTTTATTTTTGGGAGGCGAGTTACAATTTTACTGGAGAAATTTTTATTTTCTTATGCGCCGGCAGTTTCTAAACTGCCATATATCACTGGCGACTCCAGAAATGTGAATTTACTCACATTTCTGGACATCGCTAGTTTATCCAACTTATGGAAGTTTATGAACTGCCGGCGGGGTTTATGTGATTCCCCGATGTGCAAGGGTAAAGTACGGGCGACGCGGGTTTCAACAGTTACTCTGAAGCTTGCGCCGCATATGTAATCTCGCTCTTGCTGTCTGCTCCACAAGAACACAGGTTGTCAGTTAAGTCAGTCAAATGATAAATGGAACCCCATGTGTTGAATAGGTTAAGAATTTGCCATTTACACATTAACCCTGTGATAAGCAAATGTTCAAAAACAGTGATTCTCTCACTTTAAATAAAGGGTTCAAAAACAGTGATTGTCTCACTTTAAATAAAGGGTTTTATGCAAGACCTTTATTTTTGGGCTTTATTACTGCATCTACAGTACCTAGAAACCAAGCACAAGACATCTGCATAGACGCCCATGTTCTTTCATAAACAATGATTGCAGTATAATAAAGTATAATATACTAGTCCTAAAGCCCGTGTACACGGGCCAATTTTTTAAGTACCTCAGTTCCAACCCTACACCCCTTTTGCTCTCTCTCCCTCTCTTTTGCTCTCTTTCCCCTATTTTGCTCTCTCTCCCCCTCTTTTGCTCTCTCTCCCCCTCTTTTGCTCTCTCCCCCCCTCTCTTTTGTGCTCTCTCCCCCCTCTTTTGCGCTCTCTCTCCCCTCTCTTTTGTGCTCTCTCCCCCCTCTCTTTTGTGCTCTCTCCCCCCTCTTTTGCGCTCTCTCCCCCCTCTCTTTTGTGCCCCCCCCTCTCTTTTGTGCTCTCTCCCCCCTCTATTTTGTGCTCTTTCCCCTCTCTTTTGCGCTCTCTCCCCCTCTTTTGCTCTCTCTCCCCCCTCTTTTGCACTCTCTCGCCCCTCTTTTTCTGCCAGTACTTAAGATGGTGGGGACAATTGTGGGGTGGGGGAGGGAAGATAGCTGTTTGGGAGGGATCAGGGGGTCTGATGTGTCAGGTGGGAGGCTGATCTCTACACTAAAGCTAAAATTAACCCTGAAAGCTCCCTACAAGCTACCTAATTAACCCCTTCACTCTTGGCCATAATACATGTGTGGTGCGCAACGGCATTTAGCGGCCTTCTAATTACCAATTTCTGAACAAAGGGGATCCCAGAGAAGCATTTACAACTATTTGTGCCATAATTGCACAAGCTGTTTGTAAATAATTTCACTGAGAAACCTAGAGTTTGTGAAAAAATTTGTGAAAAAGTGAACGATTTTTTTTATTTGATCGCATTTGGCAGTGAAATGGTGTCATGAAATATACCAAAATGGGCCTATATCAATACTTTGGGTTGTCTACTACATTACATCAAAGCTAAAATTAACCCTACAAGCTCCCTACAAGCTCCCTAATTAACCCCTTCACTGCTAGACATAATACACGTGTGATGCGCAGCAGCATTTAGCGGCCTTCTAATTACCAAAAAGCAATGCTAAAGCCATATATGTCTGCTATTTCTGAACAAAGGGGATCCGAGAGAAGCATTTACAACCATTTGTACCATAATTGCAGAAGCTGTTTGTAACTAAATTCAGTGTGAAATCTAAAATTGTGAAAAAGTGAACATTTTTTTATATATGATCGCATTTGGCGGTTAAATGGTTGCATAAAATATACCAAAATGGGCCTAGATCAATACTTTGGGATGTCTTCTAAAAAAACATATACATGTCAAGGGATATTTAGGGATTCCTGAAAGATATTAGTGTTCCAATGTAACTAGCACTAATTTTGAAAAAAAGTGGTTTGGAAATAGCAAAGTGTACTTGAACTTGCAAAAAAAGCAAAGAACGTGTAAACATTGGGTATTTCTAAACTCAGGACAAAATTTAGAAACTATTTAGCATGGGTGTTTTTTGGTGGTTGTAGATGTGTAACAGATTTTGGGGGTCAAAGTTAGAAAAAGTGTTTTTTTTTTTCATTTTTTCCTCATATTTTATTTATTTTTATAGTAAATTATAAGATATGATGAAAATAATGGTATATTTAGAAAGTCCATTTAATGGTGAGAAAACTGATATATAATATGTGTGGGTACAGTAAATGAGTAAGAGTAAAATTACAGCTAAACACAAACACCGCAGAAATGTAAAAATAGCCTTGGTCCTAAACGGGAAAATGGAAAAGTGCTGTGGTCACTAGAGGGTTAAATAGAATTATGTTGCTTATGAAGAACAAGATCCTTTTTCTTATTAACATTAAATCTGTTGCACTAATACACATCCTTGAATATAAGCACATGTCATGTATAATTAAGCTAATTTTTATAGAAATATAATGGAAAAACAAGACATTTTCTAGAAAGATTAAGAAAAAAAGCTTAATTCAGGATACAATGCTATCTACATTTCTTACCAGTATTCAATGTAAAATTCCATGTTTGTAGGAAACTTATAATTTTCTATTATGTAGCTATTCATGATATTCAAAATTGTTATATGACATTTTTTTTTTTTAACTAACTAGAAAAGCAATTTGTGTTCCATAAGAATTAATTATCAACGCATTTTCACATTATGGTCCAGATTACAAGTGGAGCTAACTTCTAACTCCGCTAAAAGTACGTTTTTTGAGGGCTTTGGGTTGTACTCATATTACAAGTGGAAAGTAAAATGTTTTCTCTTGCACTAACCCGATGCCCGCTAAAAGCCGACATTAGGATATTGCGTGCACGTTAACAAAATAAGAGAAAAAATAACCTAACACCATACATATTTTCAAGTGCGCTAACCCTACATGAAAATATTAATTTTTCACATTCAAATGTTCTTGACACGGCAGAATATGTTCTGTTTATTCATAAATACATATTTCTACATATTTCTGATGTGTTTTTGGTAATATATATATGTATACCAATATAAAGATGATTATATATAGGTATAGAAATATACAGATATATATATATATATATATATATATATATATATATATATATATATATATATATATATATATATATATATATATATATATATATATATGTTCTGCGCCAATTTTCTTATGAACAATAATAAAATTGCAGGGATTGGAACTCCCCTATGTCTAAACACTTACTTTAAAATACCTCAATCGATATGAGGTAAGTAATCACCCTTTAAAAAAGAATCCTTATAGGCATCTGCAGCTCCGTTGTCCTGATTCGTTAGACTGGCAACTTAGTAGCCCGGTGTCAGCACTGTCTGCAGCTGCGCATTATAATTGCAGCTGCGTACTACAGCCCAGCCACGTGACGCGGGAAGATCACAGGAAGGAGAGTGTCTGCTCTTTTTGTTTACCCAACCCCTTTCAGTGGGTGTCCCAGACTACCTCATCAATAGTGCTAAACTAAGAGCTACTAAGTTGCCAGTCTAACGAATCAGGACAACGGAGCTGCAGATGCCTATAAGGATTCTTTTTTAAAGGGTGATTACTTACTTCATATCGATTGAGGTATTTTAAAGTAAGTGTTTAGACATAGGGGAGTTCCAATCCCTGCAATTTTATTATTGTTCATAAGAAAATTGGAGCAGAACATAAGACTTTTTTCCTATATTCATCTAGTGAAGACACTGTGGGAGTCTTTACACAACCATTCAGTTCAGCTGCCTTTTTTCTGAACTTAATTGTTCAATGGACTTGAAAACAATTGTTTTTATTATAATATTTTAATTTGCAGCTTATTTGTTTTTCTGTCATTTTTTATTATTATAATTATAATAATAGTAGTAGTATCTATACTATTTTTATATTCATTTGTATATATAAAACATCAGGGTAGCGCAGTAATCGTATCTTTCTGTTTGTATATATATATATATATATATATATATAGGAATATCTATTTAAAAATATTTAGAACATATTCCCTTCTGTGAAGAACATTGGAATATGAATTTTTAACAGTACATACACAGTATAACACTTTATTAAATATGAATATTGATTAAATATGCTTTAACATGTTTTCATCTACTTAAAGGGACACTCAAGTCAAAATAAACTTTTATGACTCAGAAAGAGCATGCGGTTTTAAGACACTTTCCAATTTACTTTTATTATCAAATTTAGCTCATTCTTTTTATATACATACTTTCTGGGAAACAATTTCCTATGGAGCATGTGCACAATGTCACATGGTATACTAGTATATGATTGGCTGATGTCTGTCACATGATATACAAGGGGTCGGAAAATGGGAGAAAAAATAAAATTGCCAGAAAAAAAATCTATTGCTTATTTGAAATTCAGAGTAGGTGTTATTCCATTGTCTTTTTATTATGGTCTTGTTAATTATGTAATTCTACTGCATTTAGTGAACACGATTGTGTTAACTTTCAACTTGTTATATGAGCATTTACCCCAACGCCCGCAAACACCCACAATAAATCACTTTTCGCTAGCATGTAACTGTTAGCGCTCCACTCCTAATCTGTCCGTATGTTCTGATAATTTCTTTTTAAATGGTCTTGTCATATAGAAACTATTTAACTTCACATAAAAACTATTAACTTCACATAAAAACTATTTAACTTCACATAAAAACTATTAACTTCACATAGAAACTATTTAACTTCCACAAGGATCTATCCTGTCTCCCATGCTATTCGCAATTTACTTACTACCACTGAGGGACATCATTAACCGACATGGCCTAAGGTATCATTGTTACGCTGATGACACACAACTCTACTTCTCCTTTGCTCCAGATACTACAGACCCAGCATGCCGCATAAACAGTTGCTTAACAGACCTCATCGAATGGATGAATGCTAGCCGTCTCAAAGTGAACCCGGACAAAACAGAGTTACTCTTGGTGAGGGGACCCCGAGCATCAAAAATATCCCACGATCACCCAACTGGCCTGGAGCTTGGAGGCTCTGAACTCGTTAGTTCAGCAAAGGTACGAAACCTCGGAGTGCTGATTGATGCTGGACTATCTTTTAAACATCAGATTTCCTCCGTAATAAAATCTGCCTACTTTCATCTGAAAAACATAGCCAGGATACAACACTTAATTCCCCCGGATGATATGCCAACATTAATCCATGCATTTGTATCCTCTAGGCTAGATTACTGCAATGCACTTTACTTGGGCCTCCCAAAAAAAGAACTCAATTGCCTTCAGACAGTACAAAACGCAGCAGCCAGACTATTGACCAATCAAACTCGCTCCTGCCACATAACACCTGTTCTCCACTCCCTGCATTGGCTTCCAATTAAATGGTGAACATATTTTAAAATTGGCCTGCTGACTTTCAAAGCCTTAAACAACCAAGGCCCACAGTACCTGAAAGAGCTCCTGACACCCTACATCCCATCCTGTTCACTTAGGTCAGCCAACACATCCCTCCTCTCAGTGCCAAGAATAAGGACAAACTCAGGCTCCAGAGCATTCTGCCACTCTGCCCCTACTTTCTGGAACTCTTTACCGTGTGCAATCAGAGAGGCACCGTCCTTACAGACTTTAAAAAAAAAGCTAAAGACCCACCTCTTCCATCAGGCATTCAGTCCGCTTATCTGACCTTCAGAAACTCCTAACTTCTATGTCTTATGTTGGTATATTTGTAAAGTGCTTTGAGTCTCACAGGGAGAAAAGCGCTATATAAATCACAAATTATTATATTATTATTATTATTATAAAACACACCAATGTTGTTGGGGTCCCAATATGCTATCACTGTTCTGCTAGGGGGTAGCACATTAGTATAGTTTACAATTTTCATAATGAGTCGGATATGAAAGGTCATATTTAGCTCATATGTATCTGTAGTACTTTCTATTGCTTATAAATTACAACAGGGAACAATTGTAGGCTGACTTTTATGTTTACCAAAATACCTAGTAATAAAAGGTGAAATAGTATACTCAGTGGTATATTAATTCTAATTAATTCAGTAAACACAGTGGAATTAATTCCAGTCTTACCATTATTTTGACCATAGGTGTGCGCAGCAGATATCATTAGCGTGTACACCCAGGAATTTTGTTTGTTAAAGAATACATGAAAAGTATGGATACTTCAGGAGTTCCTGACATGATATAGATAATCCGCCGATTATCCATATAAAACCGAACCATCCAGCCACAAAAATATCCTATATACCTTGCTAGTTGTTTATATGACTACAGTCTCTTGAACTGGACCGCTGAGCCATTAGGCGGCAGACATGAGTTGGATCTCAGCACCCCCCTCCCCAGCCTAACAGTGGGGAAGTACAGCTGTGAGCAGGCTGTTTACATATAGCCACAACTCATTCAACATAAAAGCTTCCTTTAACCTGTCAGGAGATGTCTACCCACCATCGTTCAGACCCCTCCACAGCAGCGGCAGCGCTAGACAGATGGGCAGCCCGGATGATACAGAGACTGAATAATTATAAGGAGGAACTGGAACGTTCTATCTACAAATTGTTAATGTCTGTGGGTCCAGACACAAGAAGCTCCCTGGATCTTTCTGACTACCACGAACAAAATGAGCCATGCATCACAGAAGCTGGGGATCTCCCATTACAGGATTTTCTATGGACTTTCTGGAGGTTTGCATGGGTAAGGAATCCCCACACCATAATTCTACTTCATTTACGGAGCTAACACTTAGCAGCACAACACCAGTTACTAGTCACAAGGGAATTCTGCCAAGTTTATCTCTGATCAGCTCCCTCTGCATTCACCCTGCTACACTAGACCCAACCGTGAGGATATCGATCACTCAGTTTCTCATAACACATGAAGTCTCCAAGATAACGGCAAGTCATCTGGACTTCCAAGCATTAATAAACCTTCATTAGAACTTTAAACCCTCTTTGTGTCGCCTTCTTTATGGGTCTGAGTTTTCTCACAAGAAAGGAATAGGATAACATTCTTTGTCCTTGCTACAGTATGCAGTAAGGTGTTTCCGCCAAGCTGCCAGGTTCCAAAGGTTATAGAGATCAATGTTTTTATTTTTCATTTCACTATAATTTACGTGTCTGTTATAAAAGAAGTGACTAATGAAAGTGGACTTTTTACTAGGACAAACATGCATGGTCCCTAACTTCCTATCTTGCATTTCTGGTTCACTTGTTAATACTATTATGGCAGTGAACTAAGCTCTCTCTTTAATTCTCTATTGAGCACAGAGCAAGTGTTACATCTACCCTGGTGAGATAGGTTCTTTGACTGACTGCTTCTATGTATGCAATACTTTAGTTTAAATGACTGGGATGAGCTCCCATAGGTAATATATTGTTCACACATGTTAAGTTGTGTAACGTTTGATATTTCATGTTACTTATTTATGCTATACAAAAGCTCATTATGTAGGGAAAAACATACTGTATGTGTATATTTATCTGTTTAAGAACAAACAACTATTACATCTAATGTATAACATAGAACCCCATACCCTCTCTATCAAGGTGCACACACCTAATGAGTGAGCTATAAGTTTGCAAGGTTTATTGTTTTATATTGCCATCCTGCAGTAATCAAGGGTTCAACATATAAGAGAGATATTTTAGAATGTATAAGTACTAAGAACAAGTAACCATTGAGGTTTCGGTACCTTTATTACTACTATCCCAGCTAACTATACCCACTCTTTATTTACATAATGTATCTAGTCCAAGTAATGCGCTTAAGATTATGGGGCAGAATTATCAAAGGTCTTGCAGACCTGATCCGACAGTGTGGATCAGGTCCGCAGGACCTCGCTGAATGCGGAGAGCAATACGCTCTCTGTATTCAGCATTGCACCAGCAGCTCACAATCGGCCGCCAGCAGGGAGGTGTCAATCAACCCGATCGTACTTGATCGGGTTGATTTGTGGCGATTCCTGTCCACCTCATCAGAGCAGGCGGACAGGATTATGGAGCAGCGGTCTTTAGACCGCTGCATCATAACTGCTGTTTCTGGTGAGTCTGAAGAATTCTATCAGCCAATCGTAATTAAGGTAGAAAAAATCCTATTGGTGTTAGACTTTTTCTTAACCGTCTCTCCCCGTAGATTCCTATGGGGAAATTATGCACGAGCACGTATAACCAGCTCACCGCTGACTTAAGCAGCGCTGGTATTGAAGTGAGATATGGAGCTAAATTTTACTGTACGCTAACTTTTTGTCTTTTAACGCCGGGTTTGTAAAAACTCGTAATACCAGCGCTGCATGTAAGTGAGCGGTGAGAGAAAACTGCTCGTTAGCACCGCACAGCTCAAAACGAAAAAACTTGTAATCTAGCAGTATGAGTTTTAAAAAAAAATTATTAGAATAAAACCTAACAAAACAAAGATTTAAATAAAATTGTGCACGGGTTGAAACCTGCAATTATCATCATGCTGTGCACAATTTAAAGTGTGATAGCAGTGGTTTAATTAAGCCCTGGTTAATTGAACCCACCTTATTAATTGATAGGTTTATTAAGTTGTTGCACCAATGCTCGGAAAAAAACCTTCTAACTTGTGCTCCCTCCTGGGTGACTGCAGAGCTCGGGAATCACATTCTCGCACCTCACAAGAAAAGCAGTTCAGTGAGGGCAGAAGAGGAGCACATGTCTGTGCTCTCCCTCTTACTTCCAGCATATTGGCTGGAGAAGGGTTCACAAGTAAAATTCTGAGTGGCCCCAGGTAATGGTGGTGCACTTGGAAAATCTCCCAGTTGTGTTATTCAGGCTAGTCTGGAGTTGTCTGTATTAGGTTGTGTCTAGGCACAAATGGCACACCGTGTGCGCACGCCTACGATTTTGACCCAATAACTGTTTACCTACTCATTTTAAAAGAACAGCAAATACCTTGTAATTGAAATATTTCTGCAGTCTTCCAAATAACTTTCTGGGTGACAGCAAACTGTAATGCTGTTACCAGTACTAATGCTGCAGAGAGTACTCCTGATGGTCCTCCATTGGTGTCCAGACTCAGCAGTGCAAAGCCAGCTGTACCTCCATGTGCTGCTAATGTAATCCTCCACATTGGTGCTACATTATTTCTCTTCCCTACAAACTGCAACAACTGTGAAAAGTACCTAGACTACTGCAGAGGTCGCACTAGCACTCCACCTAGTGTCAGCAATGCAGTATTGAACAAACAGTATTGCACTGGAGATGTTAGAGATTTAAAGCAAACACCAAACCCCTTACCAGCTGTCACTCATTTAGCAACCCTATAAAGAACTGATGTTCAGTGAACTCAGTGCACAGTTATTAAAGAGCTATCAATGAGTTAAAGGGACACTGAACCCAATTTTTTTTTTCTTTCATGATTCAGTTAGAGCATGCAATTTTAAGCAACTTTCTAATTTACTCCTATTAACAATTTTTCTTCGTTCTCTTGCTATCTTTATTTGAAAAAGAAGTAATCTAAGCTTTTTTGGGGGTTCAAAACTATGGACAGCACTTTTTTATTGGTGGATGAATTTATCCACCAATCAGCAAGAACAACCCAGGTTGTTCACCAAAAATGGGCCGGCATCTAAACTTAGATTCTTGCTTTTCAAATAAAGATACCAAGAGAATGAAGAAAATTTGATAATCGGAGTAAATTAGAAAGTTGCTTAAAATGTTATGCTATTTCAGAATCACAAAAGAAAAAAATTGGGTTCAGTGTCCCTTTAAGTTCTGTGGATGCATCTTGGTTAACTGATCTTTCTGCCTTGTTTCCAGTTTATGAACAATTGCTGCCTGCCCTGACCCCTTGCTTGTTATACCGTTTATGAACATTTGATGCCTGCCCTGACCTTGGAACGTTTGACCTTGCTTTTGGATTTTCCTTCTGTACCACACACTCCTGTGTTTTCTACCGGTCGTGCTAGCTATACTCCGTTACTAGGCTCCTATTCTTCATCAATTCTGACACAAACATGTTTTGATAGTATTAACCCTTTTGCTGAAATTCTTTTTCATTAGCCAACTCCACACACTCTTTATTGCTTTATTTTGAGAAGCCAATCAAGATTTGTTATTGAAGCAGACAAATAAAATAAACAAACCCAAAGATTTGGCGAGATCTCTCAATGCCGGCGAAATTTTGATCATCAGGCCTTCAATTAGTAATTTCTCTTATTGTGGGTTAATGGAGTCAATATGTGTAGCAATTAGAATGAATGGTGTTTTTCTAATAAAAATATTTTTAAATACTATTGAAGGATATAAAGTATATATATACAGTATATATACATACACACACATATATATATATATATATATATATATATATATATATTGTATATATATATATATGTATATATATATATATATATATATATATATATATATATATATATATATATATATATATCAGTATTGATATCTATATTGGTTTCACAAGTATATAGTAGATATGTTTTTGTGTTTTTATATTTTTATATTTAATTGATGATGATTTATATCTTTTTATTTGTGCCACTTTAATTGTCATCAAAAAAAGAGCCATCATCATTGTTGGCATGGGCAGCACCATCTTTTTTTTCAGGTCCGAGCATGCATAGAAAAATTAAATTTAATGTGTTTATTTTGTTGTCAATATTTAGTCTATAACTTGTGGTTATGCATCATATGAGTGACTTTTCGAATATACAATAATGGAGATTATATTTAGTTATTTCCAGTGATAATGTAATATTCAGTTAAGTGCCTTTAAGAGACATGAAAGATTTTGAGATTTTTGTTTTGTATCTAAAAAAAAAAAGTATTGTGCAGGGCTTTTTAAAATTACAGCCCTAAAATATACATAATTTATTCTAAATTTGTAATTCAGAAATACAATTTGAAATACATTCAATTAAACATTTTTGTTTTGTATTTTTGTCTTTGATTGTAGGTCAGATTCAGCAATTCTTTACAATGACCGGTCTGTGCTTGAGAATCATCATGTGAGTGCAGCATATCGCCTCCTGCAGGATGATGAGGAAATGAATATTCTTTATAATCTATCAAAGGATGATTGGAGGTTAGAGTGAAGAACACTGCAATGTTCAAATATGTTCTGTTTATATGCATTACCTGTGTCTTTTTATAAAAGGGACAATGAACTGCCGGACACAATTCAAACAAAATGGTTACTACTCACCGTTTTTTAAATACAATTATTGTGCCTACAGCTCTCTACAGAGCCATTCTCATATCTTACCCCTTTACAGGTTGGTAAAGCTGCACAATTTCATACTGTGCACTGCCATCTTATAGCTCACATTTACGTGCACCCAGTGACATAATTGGTGGACAGATTCACAGATCAGTAATCTTGCTGGTTTTTTCACAGCTGTATCATGCACTTGAGGTTAAAAGCTACATAAGACATTTACAAAGGTCACATGAATAATATAAAGTAGAGTAGTGCAGGCCAGAAAATTTTGTTTCTGACAAAATTTTCAGGGTTATTCGAGAAAATGTGTTTCCCCGGATATTTGGTGGTTGCATTATTCGGTTTTCGTTTTGTTTAACATTTACATTTATTTTCATTAAATGAATGTAAATGTTTTAAAGCACCAGATGAAAAGTTCACCTGTAGCTAGAAAATACCGTAATGTGCTCATGAAAGTGCGCTACCCAGATCCTCTTCTTGCCAAACCCCTGGCCACGCAAACACCTGGCTTAACGCTCTCAGTTCCTAGGACCTGCACTAACTTTAGGGCAGGTTCTGGGAGCCTAGCGTGTTAAGCCTCCTATTATCGCAGCCAGGGCTCTGGCAAGAAGAGGATCTGGTTAGCACATTCTCCAGCATGTTAAGGAAAGTATTTAACGCTTAAATTTTTTTTAAAGGAATGAATACTGACAAATTTTGTCAGTATTTTTCATTTTCTTTCATTTTCGTTGGTGCCTTCATTTGGATTTTTGCTTTCATTTACGAAAACAAAAATCCCATTTCTTTCCTAAGATATGGTGAGTCCACGGCTTTAGTAATTACTGTTGGGAATCTCACTCCTGGCCAGCAGGAGGAGGCAAAGCGCACCACAGTTAAACTGCTAAGTATCACTCCCTTAATCAACAACCCCTAGGCATTCTCTTTGCCTTTAGTGCAGGGAGGAGTTAAAGTTTAGGTGTCTGAAGAAAAATGTTGATTTAATCTACAAACAAGTTTTGTGGTATAGCCGTATTCCACGTCATTCCTTGCATTCGGGTAGTGGTGGCTTTAAAGCAGTTAGGAACTTGTAAAGAGGTACTTACTGAGTTTTTCTAACAATTGCTGCCTTAGTTTAGAAAGCCAGAGTTGGCTACTCTGTTCTTTCTTTTTCAAAGGTCTCTGTGAGGAACTATATCCTCTCATACCTTGTAACTGTCTACATGCCAGACAGCGGAGCAGGTAAGTGCTTTTTCTTCCAGTTGGGGAGACCATGCACTTAACAAATTAAAAGACACTGCTTTTTTATTGGGACATAGATATTCCTGTTCTATGGGTTACACTGGGGCATGAAGCAGGCACTATAGCATGTGTGAGACTAACATTTAAAATCTTTTAAAAAGAAAGGGTAAAATGTTTTTATTAAGCTTTATTTTCTGACACATATTTACTTGATAAAACAATACAAGTTTAAACTGAAAGTGAGACAGAATTTGCTATTTCAGCAGCTTATTAATTTCCCCTTTGCTTTAAAATAAAATGATGCAACATTTTAAATTTCTGGTACTCAGTGTATCAGGAAGTAGTGCCTCTCTGTGTCACAACAGTAATTTGAGCTCGGCAGTTGCAGTTACATGACCGGCTTTACTTCATAACGTTTCTGAGGAAAAAGTTGTTTTTCTCTATTTCTGGGTGATCCAGTCTTAATTGGTAGTGGTAAAGCATCTCAGTAATTGAGGTGTGGGGTTGCCTGAGTGGTATTTTAGAAGTTTATTTGATGTTTATTAAATGTTTTTTTTTTTCTTAACTTTTCTCACATAATTTTAGCTGGGGCTCGATCTTAATTTGGGATAAAATTTAAAGTGTATTTTTTCCTTGGCTTATTTTAATTGAATATTAAAATCTTTGAAACTTATCTGTACAAGTTAATTTACTGTTTCCCAACATGTCTGATATGGAGCAAGAGCCTGCTCTTATGAATTCATGCTTATTATGTTTAGATGCACAAATTGCAGCTCCTATGCAATTTTCTTCTTCATATGTCAAGAAAACCTTGCAAAATAAAGGTAATTTTTTTAGCCTAATGTCTCTCAGGATGATGCTGTTAAAATAATACCTCAGCTTTCTCCTGCTATGTCCCAAGCCTCAATGGTGTCACATGCAGTGCTCTGCGGTTCCTCTTTAACTCCTAGTGGAGTTTATTTAAAAGAAGAAATTTCTGCCCAGGTATCTTCAGCGGGATCTGCGGCATTAGCTGCCATTCCCCGATTACACGGAAAATGCAAGAGGAAATCTAGAAATTCAGAAAGTAAGGTGCCTGTCCTCACTTCTGTTTCCCAAGTTGCCCTTTCTCATAAGTCTGATGAGGAAGATACATCGGGACTTTTTGAGGGTGAAATCTCAGATTTGGACAGTATAATTCCTTCTTCTGAGACTGAGGTGGTATCCTTCATATTTAAGCTTGAACACCTTTGTGTATTGTTAAAGGAGTTTTTAACTACTTTAGATGACTCTGATACCCCTGTCGTTGTCACTCCTAAGAAATCTAGTAAACTTAATAGTTTCTTTGATGAACCTTCCACTTTGGAGGTTTTTCCTTTGCCGGACTGTGCTAGGGAGATTATCTCACAGGAATTGGAGAAACCAGGGATGTCTTTTTCCCCATCTTTCATTTTTAAGAAAATGTTTCCTGTTGACGACTCCATTAAAGACCCTTGGTATACTGTACCCAAAGTTGAAGGGGCCATTTCCACTCTGGCTAAGAGAAGCACTATTCCTATGGAGGATAGCTGCTCTTTTAAGGATTTGATGGACAAGAAGCTGGAGGCTTATTTGAAAAAGATTTATGTTCATCAAGGTCTCCATTGGCAACCTGTGGTGTGTATTGCCATTGTGACTAGTGTGGCATATTATTGGTTCAACGCCTTGTCTGATTCTCTTCAAGTAGAGAATTCCTTGGATGAAATTCAAGATAGGATTAAAGCTCTTAAGTTGGCCAATTCCTTTATTGCAGATACCATTTTACAGGTTGTTAGAATAGGAGCCAAAACTTCTAGTTTCACTGTCCTAACCTGCAGGGCGTTATGGTTGAAATCCTGGTCTGTGGACGTTTCCTCTAAAGTCAAGCTTCTGGAGATTCCTTACCTTGTTTGGACCCGGTATGCCAGAAATTATCTCTGATATTACGTGTGGCAAAGGGTCTTTTCCACCTCAAGATAAGAAGAATAGGTCTAAAGGACATCAGAGTCATTTTTGTTCCTTTCGTAACTTCAGAGGAAAGCCTTCCCCTTCTTCTTCCAAGCAGGAAAAATCCAAGTCTTCTTGGAAACCCAATCAGTCTTGGAACAAGGGGAAACAATCAAATACACCTGCAGCTGATTCCAGATCTGGGATCTGATCAGGTGTGGGGAAGACTTTCCCAGTTCTCTCAAGCCTGGATATGAGATGTCCCAGATCCCTGGACTGTGGACATAGTATCCCAGGGTTACAAATTGGAATTCAAGACTTTTCCTCCCAGAGGCAGATTCTATCTCTCAAGGTTATCTGCAGACCAGATAAAGAGAGAGGCATTCTTGAAATGTATACAACATCTTTCCTCCCTGAGAGTGATAGTTCCAGTGCAGGAGCAGGGTCTCGGGTTCTACTTTCCATCCCATTCTAGACTTGAAGTGTCTAATCAAGTTTCTCAAAGTTCCATCCTTCAAGATGGAGACTATACGCTCCATTCTTCCTTTAGTACAAGAGGGTCAGTTCATGACAACCATAGATCTAAAGGATGTGTATCTTCTTGTTCCTATTCACAGGGACCATCACAGATTCCTGAGATTTGCCTTTCTGGACAAACATTTCCAGTTTGTGGCCCTTCCATTTGGTCTAGCCACGGCTCCCAGAATTTTTTCAAAGGTTCTGGGGTCTCTTTTGGCAGTGATCTATTCTCGTAGAATTGCTGTGGTACCCTACCTGGATGACATATTGGTTCCGGCCCTATATTTTCAACAAGCAAAATCTCACACAGAGATATTGTTGTATTTTCTTTGTCCCCACGGATGGAATGTGAATCTGGAAAAAATCTCCCTTTTCCCTGCTACAAGAGTAGTGTTCTTAGGGGCTATAATAGATTATCTATTGATTAAGAGGTCAGGAAAAACAAAATAATTTCCTCTTGCCTCTATCTTCAGGCTGCTGCCTATCCTTCAGTGGTTTAATGTATGGAGGTAATCGGTCTGATGGTGGCTTCCATGGACATCATTACTTTTGCTCGATTCCATTGGAAAACTCTCAAGTTGTGCATGCTCAGACAATGGAATGGGACCATGCGGAGCTATCTCAGAGAATAGAGTTAGATCAGTCGCCAAGGGACTCTCTGCCATGGAGGATTTCTCAGGAACAGCAGTCTCAGGGCACATGCTTTCAGAGACCTTCCTGGGTAATCGTGACATAGAAGCCAGCCTGCTGGGCTGGGGAGCAGTCTGGAACTTGTTAAAGGCTCAGGGCCTTTGGAGCAGTCCACTCTTCCCATCAATATCTTGGAGTTGAGGGTGATTTACAATGCTCTATTGGCTTGGCCTCAGATGTACTCAGCCCAGTTTATCAGGTTCCAGTCAGACAACATAACCTCTGTGGCTTACATCAATCACCAAGGAGGAACTCAGAGTTCCTTAGCCATGAAGGAGGTTACTCGGATTCTTCAGTGGCAGAGACCCACAATTGCTGTCTATCTGCCATTCACATTCCAGGAGTAGACAACTGGGAAGCAGATTTTCTGAGCAGACAGACTTTTCATCCCAGGGAGTGGAAACTTTATCCGGAAGTGTTTTCCAGCTTAGTCCTCAAGTGGGGGTTGCTGGAGTTAGATCTGATGGCATCCTGTCAGATCGCCAAGCTTCCAAGGTACGTTTCAAGGTTAAGAGATCCGCAGGCCGTTCTGATAGATTCTCTGGCGGTTCCTTGGGTTTTCAGGTTGGCATACCTGTTTCCTCCGTTTGCTCTCCTTCCACGAGTCATTGCTCGTATAAAACAGGAGAGGGCGTCTGTGATTCTAATAGCCTCTGTGTGGCCTCGCAGGATCTGGATTGCAGACCTAGTTGAGATGTCATCTCTCCCACCTTGGAGACTACCTCTGAGGAAGGACCTCCTGATTCAGGGTCCCTTCCTTCATCCAAATCTTGTTTCTCTGAAGCTGACTGCTTGAAGATTGAATGCTTAATTCTGTCTAAGTGTAGTTTTTCTGAGTCTGTCATTGAGACCATGATTCAGGCTCGCAAGCCTGTTGCTAGAAAGATTTACCATAAGATATGGCGTAAATATCTTTATTGGTGTAAATCCAAAGGCTACTCTTAGAGTAGAATTAGAATTCCTAGAATTTTAAATTTTCTTCAGGAAGGCCTGGACATTGTCAGTCAGTACCCTGAAGGGTCAGATTTCTGCTTTATCAGTTTTACTACATAAATGTTGTGCCAGATGTGCAATCTTTTTGTCAGGCCTTGGTCAAAATCGGGCCTGTCTTTAAGTCTGTTGTTCTTCCATGAAGCCTTAACCTTTGTTCTTAAAATTCTACAGCTGGCTCCATTTTAGTTATTGCATTCCATAGACATTAAGTTGTTATCTTCGAAGGTTTTGTCTTGTTGTTATCTCTTCTGCTCGAAGAGTCTCGGAACTCTTAGCTTTGCAGTGTGATTCCCCTTATCTTATTTTTCATGCCGATAAGGCGGCTCTTCGTACTAAGTTAGGTTTCCTTCCTAAGGTTGTTTCTAATAGAAATAGCAATCAGGAAATTGTTGTTCCCTCTCTGTGTCCTAATTTTTCTTCTTCCAAAGAAAAATTGTTACACAATTTGGATGTTGTACGTGCTCTTAAATTCTACTTACAAGCGATTAAGGATTTTCGCCAGTCCTCTGCCCTCTTTGTCTGTTTCTCTGGGAAACGTAAAGGTCAGAAAGTTACTGCTACTACTCTTTCTTTTTGGTTACAAAGTATTTTTCGTTTAGCTTATGAGACTGCTGGACAGCAGCCTCCTGAGAGAATTACGGCTCATCCCACAAGAGCTGTTTCCTCTTCTCGGGCTTTGAAAAATGAAGCTTCTGTGGAACAAATTTGCATGGCTGCACCTTGGTCTTCTCTACATACTATTTTTGCCTTTGCTGAGTCTTCTTTTGGGAGAAAGGTTCTTCAAGCCATGGTGCCTTCTGTTTAGGACTGCCTGTCTTGTCCCTCCCTATTTATCCATGTCCTCTAGCTTGGGTATTGGTTCCCAACAGTAATTACTCAAGCCGTGGACTCAACATATCTTAGGAAAGAAAAACTTATGCTTACCTGATTAATTTATTTATTTACGGATATGTTGAGTCCATGACCCCACCCTTTATTTTAAGACAGTTGTTCTTTTGACTATAACCTCATTCACCTCTACACCTTGTGTTACTCCTTTTTCTCCATTTCCCTTTGGTCGAATGACTGGGGGTTGTGGGTAAGGGAGTGATACTTAGCAGTTTTACTGTGGTGCTCTTTGCATCCTCCTGCTGGCCAGGAGTGATATTCCCTACAGTAATTACTCAAGCCGTGGACTCACCATAACCAGAAAGAAAGAAATTTATCAGGTAAGCATACATTTTGTTTTTTCGTGCTGGATATGCAAAAACGAATGCACCTCTCTAATATAAAGTAATATAGCCACTGCAAAAATAAATAAAGCTTTTGCTTTGCATTATACACACTAACTGAAGCACATGATGCAGCTGTCAAAAAGCTGGTATCATCACTAATCTATCAATGTGCACTACTTATGTCACAGAGTGCAAGAATACCTAAGCTGTGAAGGCTGTCCAACTAACACCAGTAAGAGGCTTTGAAGAGTGCTGTTGGTACTGGAAGAAAAAGAATAGCATGGTGAGTAGTAACCATGCTATTGGTGGTGTGCCCTTAAAGGGATATAAAGTCAAAATTAAATTTGCATGATTCAGATAGAGCATGTCATTTTAAGACACTTTTAAATTTACTTCTATTTTCAAATGTGCTTCGTTCTCTTGGTATCCCTTGTTGAAAAGGAATATGTACATATCCTACATTAGTGGGAGCTAGGTGCTGATTTGTTTAATGTGATTGGGTAACTAGATGTTTTCACCTAGCTGCCTGTTCCTTCCGCAAAGGATAACAAGAGAACAAAGTACATTTGGTAATAGAAGTAAATTGGAAAGTTGTTTAAAAATCTATGTTCTATCCAAATTATGAAAGAAACATTTGGGGTTTCCTGACGCTTTAAAGAAGCACACTAAAAGCTCATTTACCCACCATGCATAGGCAGTTTATATCTTTACCCTCATTCAGATGTGCTAGATAGTAACATTTTATTCTGTCTGTTAGAACTGGTTTGGTAATTATTTTCTATCTAATGAAGAAGTCATATGAGAATGAAGCAACACTTACAACAAATGCTTGTATTTAATAACTATCAACTAAGATTAGTAAACAAGGGTACAAATCTTACTAGATTTATTTAAATCTTATTAGTCTATTTCCTTGATAAACACAACATTAGCTTTTGTTTTGTATAACGAGTTATGCATATTGTCAGATAATCCTTAAAGTGAATGTAAACTTTGATGAATGTGTGCCCGGTTTTTAAAAACTTCAATTAAAAACCGGGGCACTTTCATTCATCAAAGTTTACATTTCAGCAGTTTTGTTAAAATACTTTTCTTCTTAAAAGCCGGATCAGCGATTCCCCCGCCTGCCGCGTGTGTCTCTTCATAGATCAGAAATGAAGAATCTGGCTTGCTCCAATCACGGCATGGCCTCAGGTAATGTTTGCTCTGGGGGGGCTGTTATTGGAGGAAGCTAGATTCTTCATTTCTGCCGTGAGAAGAGATGCGCGGCAGGCGGGGGAATCGCTGCACCAGCTTTCAAGAAGAAAAGGTAAGTATTTTTACAAAACTGCTGAAATGTAAACTTTGATGAATGAAAGTGCCCCTTTTTTTTAATTGGATTTTCCAAAACCGGGCACACATTCGTCAAAGTTTACATTCACTTTAAGTTTGTCATATTCATTGTTTTATAAATACCAAACTAATGTGCAGCCCAATTTTTACACTATAATTCACTCATTGTCCCTGACATTCTTAAAGGGACACACATTCCCATTTTTTTTTACATGAATCAGATAGAGCATACAATTTTAATCAACTTTCCAATTTACTTCTATTAACACATGTTCTTCATTATTTTGCTATCCATTGTTGAAAAGCAAGTTTAAGAGTGTTTTGCATCACTATAAGGCAGCAGTTTTACAAGAATGTCATACATTTGCAAGATCACTAGGGGGCAGTGCTTTTTCCTGCCATTTAGTGCTTTAGACTTGTCCATGTTACCTACCTAGGTATCGCTTCAGCTAAGAATACCATAAGAATAACATAAGAAGGAAGCAAATTTGATAGTAGAAGTAATTTGGAAGCTTTGTTAAAATTGTATACTCTGTCTGAATCACAAAAGAAAAATTGTGGGTATCATGTCCCTTTAAAATGTTTCATTAAAATGCTAATTCTAACACATCTTTTTTAACCACCATAATCTTACAGTATTCAGATAAATTATTGTTTGATTAAACACATTTAAATGCACAAAAGTATTCTGTGTGTTTATTAAATATTCTATAAAATTTGTGTATAATGGAAAATATTATTCAATTCCCCTGTGGAGTTTATCTTAATAAGAGCTAATCTTCTGAATAACTTACTTGCACAGATTTTGGTATTTGAAAAGAATAGGTTATATCATTCACAAGAGAGAGATCTGGAAGGCGTTTGTGACACATATGGTTGGAAGTGGAAATGTCAGAAATAATTAGCAAATGCATAAGAAAAAAATATATATTTTACACATTTGTTTACTTTCTGCCTTATGTGACTACCCTAAAGGGAATTCCGGGCTTTAGTGATCGAGATGGTGTTGGCAACTGATATGTCTTGTCACTTCCAACAAATCAAAGCAATGAAGAATGCTCTCCAGCAGCCGGAAGGGTAAGTGACCTTGTAAAGTCCTGTGGTGAGAGGTTATTGTCCTTGTCCTTAAAGGGACAGTCTACACCAGAATTGTTATTGTTTTAAAAGATAGATCATCCCTTTATTGCCCATCCCCCAGTTTTGCATAACCAACACTGCCATATTCTTTTTACCTCTGTGATTAACTTGTATCTAAGCATCTTTTGACAGCCCCCTCCCTGATCACATGACATTTTATTTATTATCTATTGACTTGCATTTTAGCCAATTAGTGCTGTGTTGTGCACAACCCACGGGCGTGAGCACAATGTTATCAATATGGCCCACATGAACTAGCAATCTCCTATTGTGAAAAGCAAATAAAAATGAATGTGATAAGCGGCTCTCTGTAGTGGCTTAGAAACAGGCAGACATTTAGAGGTTTAAATGTTACAAAGTATGTTAATATAACAATGCTGGTTGTGCAAAGCTGGGGAATGGGTGGTAAAGGCATTTTCTATCTTTTTAAACAATTACAATTTTAGTGTTGACTGTCCCTTTAATTTGCACTTTATCATCTAAGGGCTTGAAGATTTCTCTGAAATTCAAACGTATCCTTATTTCAAAAGAGTATTGATGGGATAATAATTGTTAACACGGATCTCACAAAACTATAAATAATAATGATTTAAATTACAAGTGGTGCACAAAAATATTAGTGCAAATGTGTGTTAATATTGCTTATGCAGGATCAATAGAGCTTCTATTTTTGTGCTCATATTACGAGTTTAAAGTTATTGTTTTTTACTTGAGCGATAGTCTATAGAGTTCTAACATCTGCATGCTGGATAGCACAGGTGTGCTAAATCCCTCACATAGACTAGACTTCTATAGCTTGAGCAATAACTTCCATGTTTGATATCGTTTGAGCGCCACTCTCTGTTCTATTCATTAAAAGTATAGGGGGCAGTAGCAGTTAGTAATTATTAATGTTGGTGGGACAAAGAAACTCACCCCTGACAAGTGTTTCCACTGAGGCCAGGTTTGTGAGCGGCCCAACACTAAACAGTTAATTAGAGCAATTAGCAAACACTACAAAATGCAGACTGCAAGGTGTGGTCTCTTTATTAACCGTTTCACTGCTGGGCTTCTTTACAAAACTGGACTTAGAGGGAAGTTGCCCCTGACAACTCCCCAAACCCAAGCACTTTGACTCTTACCCAGACAAAAAAAGATGATGGGGGGGGACACACAAGAAGTTAAACCCCTTAAACTACAGGCAACATTAATGTTTCAATGTTGAAACATGGGGTGGAAAAAAAGCTTACTAATATAGTATCATAGTAGATGAGGTTGAAAAAGACAGAATTCCATCAAGTTCAACCTATACCAATCTAATATACTTCTAAAAGCTCCAGTTAAACATATTAATTCCATTAAAAGGTGACCCATTTAACACAATCAATCATATCCACGAATTCTGTTTCTAGCCAGAAATGTATCCAAACCATTTTTAAATAACTCCTTTGGTAATGAGTTCCACAATTTTATTGCTCTTACAGTGAAAAAAAAAAAGTTTCTGCTACATGAGATTAAATCTCTTTTCCTCCAGCCTTAAATTGTGACCTCTTGTCACAAACAATTTTCTTGGAATAAACAGAGCTTTTGCCATCTCTGTATATGGGCATTGAATATATTTATATAAAGTAATAATGTCACCTCTCAAGCGCCTTTTTTTCTAGACACAGTTTGGCTAGCCTCTCCTCATAGCTTAAATTCTCCAGTCCCCAGAACTGCACTCCATACTCAAGGTGAGGTCTTACAAGGGATTTATATAGTGACAGAATTATACTTTCCTCCCTTGAAACAATGACTTTTTTAATACATGCTAGTATCTTATTAGCCATAGAAGCTGCTGCCCTGCATTGTGCAGCCATCTTTAGCTTGTTATCTATTACTAGTCCCAAATTCCTTTCCTCCTCTGTTTGGTTAAGTCTAGTTCTATTTAAATAATACATTGGGGCCTATTTATCAAATGTCTGTCCGACATGATCCGATCAGCTGATCATGTCCAACAGACATCACTGAATGCAGACATCACTGAATGCAGACAGCATTACGCTCTCCGCATTCAGCATGGCACCAGCAGTTCTTGTGAACTGCTGGTGCAACAACGCCCCCCGCAGATTTGCGGCCAATCAGCCACTAGCAGGGGGTGTCAATCAACCCGATCGTATTTGATCGGGTTGATTTCTGGCGATCGCTGTCCGCCTCCTCAGAGCAGGTGGACAGGTTATGGAGCAGCGGTCTTTAGACCGCTGCTTCATAATTTGTGCTTCTGGGGAGCCTTCAGGGGAGCTTTATAAATAGACCCCATTGCCTGCTTATTGTTACTTCCGAAATGTAAAACCTTGCATTTTCCCATATATAATCTAATTTTCCATTAACCTGCCAATACTTCTAATTTTTGCAGATCCCCTTGTAACCCAAATTTATCCTTCTTTGACCTAATGACCTTACACAACTTTGTATCATCTGCAAAAATAGAGATGTTGCTATTCAATTCTTGCTCAAAGTCATTAATAAAAATATTAAAAAGAACAGGGCCCAGTACTGATCCCTGGAGGACTCCACTGATTACCTTTGTCCAATCTGAGTATGATCAATTTACTACTACTCATTGCTCCCTGTCTTTTATCCAGTTATTTATCCATGAGCTAACATTTTCAGATATTCCCAATCCCTTAATTTTTTACATAATTTTCTCTCATATGGCACTGTATCAAACGCCTTTGCAAAATCTAAGTATATCACATCAACTGATTCCCCTTTATCTATATTTTTACTTACTTCCTCAAAGAATCTAATTAGATTAGTTTGACATGATCTATTTCTCATAAACCATGCTGATTTGAACTCATAATCTTATTTACACAAATATACTCATCAATATAATCCATTATAATCCCTTCACGTATCTTCCCCACTATTGATGTCAGACTAACTGGTCTTTAGCTTTCTGGATGAGCCCTGCTTCCTTTTTTGAAGAGTGGCATCACTCTAATCCAAATAAAAATCACATTAACCCCTTTATTTATTACATATTTATACCATAAAATTGCCAAATTATGGATGTTTATTATTTTTTAAAAGAAAACACTACATACTTTCTCTCCCCCCATCTTTATCTACCATTCACTATTTCATTTTCTGTCTTTCTCTGTTAATTTTTTTCTCTACTTCCCCATTTTTTCCTCTATCAAACCCCTTTGTTTCTTACTGTTCCCCTTTCTATTTGCAATCGCTACCCCCATCACTGCATTCTGTTTTTTATCCTACTCTATAAGAAAGATGACTAAGGGTGATGTTTTTCTTGGGACGTTAATGTACTAAATTTGAGAAAAAAAATAAAATACTGCTAGTCTCAGCTTCACAGTATCCTTTAGCATTTACTTTTTTCTGCAGTGCTCACTCTAGGAAAACCCTTACTCAATCTGTAGGCTTTTCCTGCTGCAAAAGTCTGCCAGAAACCTGTTGCACCCTTCTTCAATGTGCATGCTAAAATTTCTCCTCTAAAGGCACCACTTCATACAGTGCTCATAAAGGGAATGAGGGAAACAACTTAAGTGGCATAGACTTCTTGCCCAGTGTGCTTAGAAGGATGTGCCTGTACCTCACTGATAAGGCCCATAGAAGGCCCTCATCTGGCGTTGCCATGTTTCTTGTTCAGAGGAGGATTGCCTGGTATTTCGGGCTGTACTTCCAGAAACTGGCAGTAGGACTGGGAGTTGAGCTTGACTCCATCCTCAACCCGAAAAGGCCCCACAAGCTCATCTTTGATGATACCAGCCCAAACCAGTACTCCACCTCCACCTTGCTGGCGTCTGAGTCGGACTGGAGCTCTCTGCCCTTTACCAATCCAGCCACGGGCCCATCCATCTGGCCCATCAAGACTCACTCTCATTTCATCACTCCATAAAACCTTAGAAAAATAAGTCTTGAGATATTTCTTGGCCCAGTCTTGACGTTTCAGCTTGTGTGTCTTGTTCAGTGGTGGTCGTCTTTGAGCCATTCTTACCTTGGCCATGTCTCTGAGTATTGCACACCTTGTGCTTTTGGGCACTCCAGTGATGTTGCAGCTCTGAAATATGGCCAAACTGGTGGCAAGTGGCATCTTGGCAGCTGCACGCTTGACTTTTCTCAGTTCATGGGCAGTTATTTTGCACCTTGGTTTTTCCACACACTTCTTGCGACCCTGTTGACTATTTTGAATGAAACGCTTGATTGTTCGATGATCACGCTTCAGAAGCTTTGCAATTGTAAGAGTGCTGCATCCCTCTGCAAGATATCTCACTATTTTTGAATTTTCTGAGCCTGTCAAGTCCTTCTTTTGACCCATTTTGCCAAAGGAAAGGAAGTTGCCTAATAATTGTGCACACCTGATATAGGGTGTTGATGTCATTAGACCACACCCCTTCTCATTACAGAGATGCACATCACCAAATATGCTTAATTGGTAGTAGGCTTTCAAGCCTATACAGCTTGGAGTAAGACAACATGCATAAAGAGGATGATGTGGTCAAAATACTCATTTGCCTAATAATTCTGCACTCCCTGTATATATCAAAAAAGCTGTAATTTAGTTTAGATTCTAAGCATTTGTTTTTTTAAATATATAGCAATTTCAACAGCAAATATCTCAATATAAATGTATACAAGTATCTCAGGTGTTAGATGAATGCACCTAGCCTTTTAATTTATTTTATTATCTGGATTTTCAGGATCGACAAGCCGAAAGCCTTATCGTTGTTGCTACATACAGCAGACATTAGCCATCCAGCCAAAAACTATGATCTACATCACAGGTGGACAATGTCACTACTGGAAGAATTCTTCAGACAGGTACTGGAAGTTTGTATATTATGGAAATATTAAATATTAGATATCAAAAAGCATAATGTATATTTTTTAATTGTAGACCACTATTTATAAAATAATTGTTTAGACAATTGATAATGTCTTGTAAAATGTTTTTTTTATCAGGTATAAGGCTAAATAAATAATTTTACTAGTTATTGAAAAGAGGATGAGACTATAATGGTGACTGGAGTGTATGAGAGTCATATTCACCTAATAGCAAATGTGTATATGTTTTTCCTTTAAAATAAATTGAAAGCTTTCTCCCTAATTCCTATGCCATTTTGTGAATAATAAGGGAAATTGGAAATTAACTGCTAATTTGTGTAATCAGGAATCAGTTCTCTTGATTGATTATTAGAAAGTTGTTAGTAAAGTGGCATTTACATTTACTGGGTTCACTCTTTGGATAGAACTGGAGCAGTGGTTTTCAAACTGTAAGGCTGGCCTCCCCTGGGGGGCGCTATAGTATATAAGGGGAGGCATGGGTGCAGTGAAACTTCCCACTATCTTATAGAAACCACAAGCAGCTGACTTTGAAAAACAGAACCGTTTTAAGAGCTGACAATGACAATTGCCATGTTGAGGTGGAATAAGACAAATGGCAGAATGCAGGTGGAAGACTTTAAATGAGGTCGAAAACACTCAGAGACTGTGTTGCATTAGTTGTCTTGATCAGTAACTTGCATTTAACACAGGAGTAACAGTGCAAAAAGAAATGTGAATCAAGCACTCTTTTAAGTGAGCAGAATCAGCTCTTAAGAGTTGCGTGTAAACCCTGGATCCGATGTAAATCCTCCAAATTAAAACTAGAAATAAATATTACAATTTTCTTTAAAGAGAAAAAAATAAAAATAACATCTTTTAAGGGGGGGGGGGGGGGGGGGGCAATGTCTTGTAAATTTCTCAAAGGGGTGGCCCACTGCCTAAGACTTTGAAAATCACTGAACTAGAGGCATGTCAGAAACCTTACAGACAGGAAAAGGGGAAAACTTTCCGGAGCATCCCAGGGGCGGGAATTTTTTTTCTTCAAATAAACCTTTGACAAGCATACAGAATTCGTAAAAGACTATTGTAAAGCATGGCGTCTTGCAGTCATGTCTTTCTATTTCAAAGCTCAGGAGGTTGTTCTCAATTTAATTTTACTTTAAAGGTAAGTTAAACCCAAATTGTTTCTTTCATGATTTAGATAGAGCATGCAGTTTAAAGCAACTTTCTAATATATTTCTATTATCAATGTTTCTTCGTTCTCTTGCTGTCTTTATTTGAAAAAGCAAGAATCTAAGCTAAGGAGCCGGCCCATTTTTTATTCAGCACTCTGGACATCGCTTACTGATTGGTAGCTACATTTAGCCACCAATCAGTAAGCACAACCCAGGTGCTGAACCAAAAATGGGCCAGCTTCTAAGCTTACATTCTTGCTTTTCAAATAAAAATAGCAAGAGAACGGGGGCGAAGCCTACACTCAATGCGGCTGGATGCATCTCATTGAAGCTCTCTGAGCCTGAATCTATTTTTACAAGTTAAATATAGCCATCCTTTAATATTTATTACCCTGCATTATATATTCATCAAGGTGAGCAGATATTTTCTAAGAGCTGATGTTTTGATTGAGTTTATGCCTATGTTCTTTAAGTCAGCTACGGGACAAGCTTGCTATTAGGATTGGAAGCCATTTTTGCAACTACGCAGCAATTTGTGAAACAGAAAAACAGAAAGAGATCCTGAATAGGCTATGGAACGTAGGTCTGGGGCTGCCGCGCTATTACCGCCCCCCCCCACCCGAACTCTGGGGTTAAGATATGCTTAAGTAGGATAACAGTTGAGGGAAGTCACCAGTTGTTTAATTGGGCCTGCTCCAAATGGAGATTTTAAGCTCAGACTTCTACGCTACATAGTCTGGACAGTATACTGCTACGTATATCTTGATAATGGAGGCACTGGAAAAATGGGAGCATACAGTAACCAGCCTGCTGCAACACCACTTTTAGAGTCTAGAGGAAGAGCTCTGTAAGATTCTTAAGCTGCATGGAGCCCTTGTGCTACCGACGGGGGCACATACTTGTGCTCAACCAACTAATCAGATAATGCCGGACAATGCAATGGTCCCCCACCTCTGTAGCCCGATGGACACGATCCACAGATGGAGAATCTACACTTTCCTCAGCTTTGATCTGGGAGAATCTAGGTTACAATATGGAGCCGTGTGGCCGGGAAAACCCTAGATCTAAATATGTTGAGAGAGTGAATATCAGAGGAGAGGTGGGTTCCCGGGGGGTAGCTCGAGCAATTCAAAGTAAGCTACCTCTAGTTTGGACACAGCGGTTTGGAGCTCTGGCACTAAGTAAAATATCTTTATTGTGGCTGGACATAGCTGCTGGCGACATGGTCAGGACAGATCGAGATAGCTACTACATCAGAGCAGAACTTTTCACAGTCTCACTACGCAAACCCGCTCTGATGACCCGCAGGGACCAGAGTCAGTTAACATCCCAACAAGTCAGAGCTTCCAGATCTTGGAGTGAACATTTTTCCCACTCAAGGAGTCATGTGCAAGACAGAGAGCTGTGACTCGAGCGACGGGGTGTGGGATAGTCAGATGGAGAGATCTGGGTCTACTATACCTTACTGTAGGTAAATCTTTAATCCTAAAGATAGTCCCTTTAGTGGCCACTTTGTGTGACTTTGCTGGGCAAGAGACTTGGGTGAAATGCAGAACCTTTTTATGCCGCTAATGGACTTTTATCTACATAGAGACAATTGAAAATGTGCATACCTTTTATGCATAAAATCTAGTGCCTATTTCTATATTCTAATTTTCATATGTGCAGTAGTATTGTTGTTCTTGTTTGGGTGTTGTCCCTGGGCCCTTATGTGAATATAGATAATATATTTGTCTGTTACTCACCTAATCTCACTGTGGGCTGTTAATGACCGTCGTTTACCTTTTTACCTTATCATTTATAGCCAGCAAACTTCTTAAGCTAGAATACAATCAGCAAATGTCTTTTTTTTTATATATCGTTATAATACAACTACGTTTTTTTCCACATGTTTAAGGAGCATAATTGTTTTGTTATTATCGCATACAAAGAGCCCTACCTTTGTTTTCGAGAGGTGTCAGGCACAATCAGATGTTTTGGAGTTGGATTATAGGGGTGGTACTACTAATAGGACAATACAAATTTGCAAACTACCACAAGTTCTATTTATGTAAAGGTTTAACTAGTCCCATAGGTGCAGACTGTGCATCCTACCTCATGAAATGACTAATCAAGCTAATTCCCACATTGTTATTGTTTAATGCCTAAAGGATACTATTTGAGCCACAATAGGTTCTACCCACACTCCTCCTCTACTGGTGGTGTGCTATCTGCGGCCGGGGTGGTGCATCATTAGTATTATTGAATTCCCACCTAACAGTCTTTAGTTGGTATAAGTTGGTATTGAACACTCTTTGATAAATATTTGTTCCGCTCAGTGCTTGATTGTATAACTGTGATACACAGTAGACTGGTTTCTTAATATCCCCACCTAAATAAACATGCATTTCTTTTGAAATTGTTATCCCAAGCCCATCAGGACACAATAATACGCTCTATGAATTCGCTCTTACATAACACCTACTATGTCCAAGTAAGTTTTTTTACAAATAGCAATGATGATTCCATCCACCACCAATTTGTTATCATACTTGTCAGCTCCTACTATAATAATATCAGTGGCTATTTTATTGAAATACTTGTGCTACGGTCCAAGAGTGACCGATTCAATTGCTAGTTTACCTCTTCTCTGTGTTAGAAGCTGCTTAGGTAGTTCCAAGAGTGGCATCTGGTTTAATAGAGGTATGTTATCTAGGTTAAAAAAAAAAAAAGAGGTTTTACCTATTTATGACTATACCTTGATGTAATTGATATTCTTGTTTATACATTTGTGGTAGCACATATATATTATTGGAAGGTTAATTCTATTCCATTGTTTTGGTACAGCACAGTCATAAAATGAAGTAACTGAAGCTCACACCTGTCATTAATGTTTCTACTGCTTAGGTTTTGAGTGAATCTAATGACGGTTTTTGCTCATCATGTTGTTTTTTTTTTCTGTTTTGTCCTTGTCATACCATGCACATGTAATTGAGGTGTCTAATGTCCCCCCCTGTAACCAATTGGGACGAATGTGTTTTTATGCATGTATGTACAACATTGTTACCTAAATAAAAATATATATAAAAAAAAAGAAAAAAAATAGTAAGAGAACAAAGAAAATTTTATAATAGGAGTAAATTAGAAAGTTGCTTAAAATTACCTGTTCTATCTGATTTATGGAAGAAGAAAAAAATTGGGTTGAGTAACCCTTTAATATTTTTTTAAAGATGTCTGTTGTGCAGATAGATGTTAGTGTAAATATAGAGGGATTTTTTTTCCTGGTTCATTTGTTTGTTTTGTAAGGAGTTTAATGTGTTTTTGTGATCCATGGCCCTTGACAGCATAAATGAACAGATATGACAGAGGAAGTAAATGGTTACTTGACAGATGCACCAAAATTCATTGTAAAGGAGATACAAGTCTGTTTGAATTCTGTACATTTTAGTTGTGATGTTCCAGGGGTTTATTGAATCTAGCCACGATTGTTAGGTATGGGGGTAATACTGAATTTAGCCACGTTAGTTATCTGTGGTGGTTTTTTACAGACAATTAATCCAACAGAAAAATATCCTATGATAAAATAGGTGTACAGCTTAGCTGATTGAAAAGAACAATTCAGAAAAGGCATCACACATTGCACATTGCAGTGGCTATGAATTACTATAACACAAATTGCTTACTTCAATTCCCCAGGTGGGGTGAATGATTATTCCCATAGCCATTCTTTGCTGCAAGACACGCCATGTAGTGCCGGGGTATCTCACAACAGAGGAAGAGCCCGATGGAAGTTCCAAACCAAATATCTGTGCAAGAAAAAAATACTAGACCAGCTCAAATTCCTCCAAAATATAAAATCCACTTTATTGAAAACATTGTAAAAAAGTTCACAGCTGATAAAACAAGATAGTCTGACAACAAGCTACCCTCTGAGAGCCTCTCTGATGTGTTTTGTGTGTAGCCCGTAATCATAGGTATCAGGTATGAGGATGGAGTGAGTTTATATATACAATCTCAAAACCTGATTGGTTATTAGCACCTTGCGTCACTGAAATTTGTTACATACACACAATGTTCATTTGCACCTCAGTTATAATGTTGCTTGTGGATACATACCATACATGATATAACATTGATATCCATTGTGAGAATTATACAAATTGAATTTTTTTAACCAATACACTGTAAACATATGCAAACATTAGATACTACAGTTCCCATGCAAGATGGTATATATCTCAATTCTATTACTTGTAAATGATGTAAATGATAAAAAAAGGATAAAAATTACAGAAAAATTATTTTTGCTTCTAATACAAAATAACAATTAATGTACAATATATATATATATACCACAATGCTATGTTTGAGGATTATGCTAGCTCCAATACACAACAGAAAAACAACAGAATTACTGGAGCAACTAGGCTGGATACCAGTAATGAGTCAGATATAGGAATGTTAGAACTGACTTTTTTTACGATCCCCAGGAAAAACCCGAAGTGGGTGGGGGAGAGAACAGAGAGGCAGAGCGAGGTATAAATTATATATACAGAACTAGCTGATGGGAGACAAGCTACAATAGCTGCAAATGTTATAAACTTGTCAGGAGAGAGTTTAAATGATATAAAATAACAGAAGTTAAAAGAGGTTTAAAGACCGCTGCTTCATAACCTGTCCGCCTGCTCTGAGGCGGCGGACAGAAATCGTCAGGAATCAACCCGATTGAATACGATTGGGTTGATTGACACCTCCTGCTAATGGCCAATCTGCAGGGGGCGGCATTGCACCAGCAGTTCACAAGAACGGCTGGTGCAATGATAAATGCTGAGAGCGTATGTTGTCAGCATTTATTGATGTGCAGCGGACATGATCCGCTATATCGGATCATGTCCGCTCGCCCTTACATAAATAGGCCCCCAAGTATTAAATCTGGGCCTAAATCTTAATCCATCATCTAACTTTGATCCTTTGATTTAACATTGAGGAGACACTTCTCTGGTGATGAAAGTCAACAAACTGTAAGATATGTATGCAGCAGACAACACAAATACTTGTGGTACGTTTTGTGAAAAATGTACCCTTTCCGACATGATTGCCATGATGGCTGAGAGCGAAAGCTGTGTTTCCCATTGATAAGTTTTGTCACATAGTAGGATAGTAAGTACTGTTACCAAAATATCTACATTTAATCTGGTACATAGTAGGGGTAATGCACTTGAATTATTTTATTCTAGTGTTAAAAGAGAGCTCACTAAGTTATACCTGAGTGAAACTGGAAAATGTCTAAATAATCTTTCCAGGAAGCAACATGTTGATCTGTTTTTTTTTAAATTGGATAAATTTGGCAGTTTGGTCATTATACTAAAATCTACCTATGTGGCTGAAGCTCTAAGACAGCTAGAGGACAAAGAGACTTATCAGAGACTAGATGGAGATCCCAATGAAAATTTTCAGAAACAGATTGGACAAATAATAGATGAGGCCTTAATCAAAGGCTCCATAGATTTGAGTACAGCTAATTCCTTGCAAGTGGAACATTTCAGGACTCTTTTATGTCATCACTTTCCCAAGGTGCATAAGTCCCTTGTCAATGTAAAAGGATGACCTATAGTGTCAGGGACCACATATTGCAACCATTATTTTTGCAAATATGGAATTACCCGAGATACTAAGCACCTTCTTAATTTGATGTCAAGGGAGTCCTGGAACAATCAATACACTTGGCTAATGATACACCTGGTTTCACTGTACACGTCTATTCCACATAAATGAGACATTGAGGCCATACATTTTTTCATTGAAAGAGATCTGGACTTGTCCCCAGTAGTTGTTGTCAGTAGTAGAATATCTTCTAAATCTAGAACATCATTTTTATGCATTTTAGGGCAACTTCTATCTTCAGAGGTGCCGGACAGCACTGGGGGTCAAATGTCCCCCCTCTTGCACCAACCTATTTTTGGGTTGGTGGGAGCTGTCCCATATCTATGGAGATCGAGATCCCGATATAAATAAGGTTGTATTTTTTCATTGATTCATTGATGACCACTTATATATATGGCTAGGATCAGAACAAGAGGCCTTGATGTTTGTTAATTTTATGAATGATAATTCTATTGGTCTTAAATTTACCAGCCATTTCAGAAGACTGAAATTAACTAACTAGATTTCACTCTAACAGGAGATTTGAGTATAGGGATGATTGTTAGTAGGGTGTATAGAAAACCAATTACCAAAAATTAAATTTTGCACGCTACTTGCAATCATCCAAGACTCGTTTCACGTGATATTACTAAGGGGCAATTCCTCCATATAAAGAGGAACTGCTCAGACAAGAGGGACTATGACAGAGAACGTGTTACCCTTAGACGACAATTGACAGACAGAGCATACCCTAGATCAGTTATAACAAGAGCAAAAACAGAAGTGGGTGATCTGGATGAAGTTTACTACTTATGGACACACATAGGAGAAAGAGAGTAAATACCTCTTAGATTACATTTATCACCAAATAAAGCAATCAGTATTTTCAAAAATGTGACATAGTATGAAAACATTTCTCAATAATACTGGCAGATGAAAAGCTACAGAATTTAGTAAAAGCAGGCTGTCATTTCAGGTCTTTGGATAACTTTTTATCTCCCACTAAACTTTCCTATCTTAAGTGCTACAAGGTCATGGATTAGGGGAAAAGGAACATACAGGTACAGTAGTTGTAGGCCTGTGATTATAGCCAGGTTGGGAGTACTTTTAAATCCTATGCAACAGGCATGACCTATGACACCACTCAATGTATTAAATATTGATTTGAGTAAACTTTTGTACGTGGGTCTCACTAACAGGGAAGTGAGATCCCACATACTGTATGTGAACAATTTAACAACACCAGGCATGACAGGGAAAGTTCAGCAATGTCTAAAAAATTTATATACACATTAGAAAATTTTTACAACGTTCAGATGGCAAGTAACTGAAAATATTAGAATCCCTACTAGAGGAGGCGACAGGGTTCAAGTATTTATATATAGGGAAATGTTATGGATTTTGAAACTTAAGGGGACACTGAACCCAATTTTTTTCTTTAATGATTCAGATAGAGCATGACGCTTTAAGCAACTTTCTAATTTACTCCTATTATCAATTTTTCTTTGTTCTCTTGCTATCTTTATTTTAAAAGCAGGAATGTAAATCTTAGCAGCCATCCCATTTTAGGTTCAGCACCATGGATAGCGCTTGCTTATAGGAGGCTTACATTTACCCACCAATCAGAAAGCATAACCCAGGTTCTCAACCAAAAATGGCCGGCTCCTATGCATCACATTCCTGCTTTTTAAATAAAGATAGCAAGAGAACAAAGGAAAATTGATAACAGGAATAAATTAGAAAGTTGCTTAAATTTGCATACTCTATCTGAATCATGAAAGAAAAAAAAATGGGTTTAGTGTCCCTTTAATACTTACCTCCCGAGAGGTTTAAATTCCCAACATGATATGATTAATTTTTCTGCCCCTCATTGTTTTTTTCTATACATTTGTTCACATCTACATTTTTGCTTTTCCTCAGTAAAAACAGTCACCTAGATTACGAGTTTTGCGGTAACAGGGGTGCGGTGCTAACGAGCAGTTTTCCCTCACCGCTCACTTGCAGACAATGCTGGTATTACAGGTTTTTAGAAACCTGGTGTTAGCCGCAGAAAGTGAGCGGAGAGCAAAATTTTGCTCCACATCTCACCTCAATGCCAGCACTGCTTACGGTAGCGGTGAGCTGGCTAAACGTGCTCATGCACGATTTCCCCATAGGAATCAATGGGGGAGAGCCGGCTGGAAAAAAACCTAACACCTGCAAAAAGCAGCGTTCAGCTCTTAACGCAGCCCCATTGATTCCTATGGGGAAATACATTTTATGCTTACACCTAACACCCTAACATGAATCCCAAGTCTAAACACCCTTAATCTTACATTTATTAACCCCTAATCCGCCGCACCCGACATCACCGACACTTACATTATATTATTAACCCCTAATCTGCTGCTCCGGACACCGCCGCCACCTACATTATACTTATTAACCCCTAATCTGCCACCCCCAATGTCGCCGCAACCTACCTACACTTATTAACCCCTAATCTGCCGCCCCCAATGTCGCCGCCACTTTAATAAAGTTATTAACCCCTAAACCTAAGTCTAACCCTAACCCTCCCTAACTTTAATATAATTTAAATAAATCTAAATAAAATAACTACAATTAACTAAATTATTCCTATTTAAAACTAAATACTTACCTATAAAATAAACCCTTACGCCTAGATTTAGAGTTTTGCGTTAGAAGGGGTGCGTTAGCTACGCGTGTTTTTTTTCCCCTGCACCTTTTAAACAACGCTGGTATTTAGAGTTCTCTGAAGGGCAGCGTTAGGCTCCAAAAAGGGAGCGTACAGGCATATTTACCGCCACTGCAACTCTCAATACCAGCAGTGCTTACGGACGCGGCCAGCTTCAAATACGTGCTCGTGCACGATTCCCCCATAGGAAACAATGGGGCAGTTTGAGCTGGAAAAAAACCTAACACCTGCAAAAAAGCAGCGTTCAGCTCCTAACGCAGCCCCATTGTTTCCTATGGGGAAACACTTCCTAAGTCTGCACCTAACACCCTAACATGTACACCGAGTCTAAACACCCCTTACCTTACACTTATTAACCCCTAATCTGCTGCCCCCGCTATCGCTGACCCCTGCATATTATTTTTAACCCCTAATCTGCCGCTTTGTACACCGCCGCAACCTATGTTATCCTTATGAACCCCTAATCTGCTGCCCCTAACACCGCCGACCCCTATATTATATTTATTAACCCCTAATCTGCCCCCCCAACGTTGCCGCTACCTACCTACACTTATTAACCCCTAATCTGCCGACCGGATCTCACCACTACTGATCGGAACAGCCAATAGAATGCAAGCTCAATCTGATTGGCTGATTGGATCAGCCAATCCGATTGAACTTGAATCTGATTGGCTGATTCAATCAGCCAATCAGATTTTTCCTACCTTAATTCCGATTGGCTGATAGAATCCTATCAGCCAATCGGAATTCGAGGGATGCCATCTTGGATGACGTCCCTTAAAGGAACCTTCATTCGTCGGCTAGTCGTCGAGAGAAGAGGATGTTCCGCGCCGGAGGTCTTGAAGATGGAGCCGCTCCTCGTCGGATGGATGAAGATAGAAGATTCCGCTTGGATGAAGATGTTTGCCGGTCCGAATCTAGGATGAAGACTTCGGAGCCTCTTCTGGGCCTCTTCTTGCCGGATAGGATGAAGACTTCGGACCCTCTTCTGGACGGATCGGTGATACCCGGCGTGGTGAAGATAAGGTAGGAAGATCTTCATGGGATTAGTGTTAGATTTTTTAAGGGGGGTTTGGGTTAGATTAGGGGTATGTGGGTGGTGGGTTGTAATGTGTGTGGGGGGTTATTGTATGTTTTTTTACAGGCAAAAGAGCTGTTTTCTTTGGGGCATGCCCCGCAAAAGGCCCTTTTAAGGGCTGGTAAAGTAAAAGAGCTGTAAAATTTTTATTTTAGAATAGGGTAGGGCATTTTTTTTATTTTGGGGGGCTTTGTTATTTTTTTAGGGGGCTTAGAGTAGGTGTAATTAGTTTAAAATTCTTGTAATCTTTTTTTATTTTTTGTAATTTAGTGTTTGTTTTTTTTGTAATTTAGTGTTTTGTTTTTTTGTAATTTAGTTTAGTTGATTTAATTGTAGATAATTGTAGGTAGTTTATTTAATTAATTTATTGATAGTGTAGTGTTAGGTTTAATTGTAACTTAGGTTAGGATTTATTTTACTGGTAATTTTGTAATTATTTTAACTAGGTATCTATTAAATAGTTATTAACTATTTAATAGCTATTGTACCTAGTTAAAATAAATACAAAGTTGCCTGTAAAATAAATATAAATCCTAAAATAGCTACAATATAATTATTATTTATATTGTAGCTATATTAGGGTTTATTTTACAGGTAAGTATTTAGCTTTAGACTTAGCTTTAGGGGTTAATACATTTATTAGAGTAGCGGCGAGGTCCGGTCGGCAGATTAGGGGTTAATACTTGAAGTTAGGTGTCGGCGATGTTAGGGAGGGCAGATTAGGGGTTAATAAAATTTATTATAGGGTTTTTGAGTCGGGAGTGAGGCGGATTAGGGGTTAATACATTTATTATAGTAGCGGTGAGGTCCGGTCGGCAGATTAGGGGTTAATAAGTGTAAGTAGGTAGCAGCGATGTTGGGGGGGGCATATTAGGGGGTAATAAATATAATATAGGGGTCGGCGGTGTTAAGGGCAGCAGATTAGGGGTACATAGGGATAATGTAGGTGGCGACGGTGTGCGGTCGGCAGATTAGGGGTTAAAAAATTTTATTAGAGTGGCGGCGATGTGGGGGGACCTCGGTTTAGGGGTACATAGGTAGTTTACGGGTGTTAGTGTACTTTAGAGCACAGTAGTTAGGAGCTTTATGAACCGGCGTTAGCCCATAAAGCTCTTAACTCCTGACTTTTTCCTGCGGCTGGAGTCGTGTCGTTAGAGTTCGAACGCTCACTTCAACCAAGACTCTAAATACCAGCATTAGAAAGATCCCATTGAAAAGATAGGATACGCAATTGACGTAAGGGGATCTGCGGTATGGAAAAGTCGCGGCTGGAAAGTGAGCGCTAGACCCTTACCTACAAGACTCTAAATACCAGCGGTAGGCCAAAACCAGCGTTAGGACCCCCTAACGCTGGTTTTGACGGCTAACGCAGAACTCTAAATCTAGGCGTAAGATAGCTACAATATAACTAATAGTTACATTGTAGCTAGCTTAGGATTTATTTTTATTTTACAGGCAACTTTGTATTTATTTTAACTAGGTAGAATAGTTATTAAATTGTTATTAATGACGATTTAATAGCTATCTAGTTAAAATAAAGACAAATTTACCTGTAAAATAAAACATAACCTATGTTACAATTACACCTAACACTACACTATAATTAAATTAATTCCCTAAAATAAATACAATTAAATACAATCATCTAAAGTACGAAAAAACAAACACTAAATTACAGAAAATAATAAAATAATTACAAGTTTTTTAAACTAATTACACCTAATCTAATCCCCCTAATAAAATAAAAAAGCCCCCCAAAATAATAAAAAGCCCTACCCTATACTAAATTACAAATAGCCCTTAAAAGGGCCTTTTGCGGGGCATTGCCCTAAAGTAATCAGCTCTTTTACCTGTAAAGAAAAGTACAATACCCCCCCAACATTAAAACCCACCACCTACACACCCAACCCTACTCTAAAACCCACCCAATACCCCCTTAATAAAACCTAACACTAACCCCTTGAAGATCACCCTACCTTGAGAAGTCTTCACCCAACCGGGCAGAAGTCCTCAATGAAACCGAGCGAAGTGGTCCTCCAGACGAGCAGAAGTCTTCATCCAGGCGGCATCTTCTATCTTCATCCATCTGATGCGGAGCGGTTCCATCTTCAATACATCCGACGCGGAGCATCCTCTTCAAACGACGTCCAACTGAAGAATGAAGGTTCCTTTAAATGACGTCATCCAAAATGACGTCCCATCAATTCCGATTGACTGATAGAATTCTATCAATTCTATCAGCCAATCGGAATTAAGGTAGAAAAAATCCTATTGGCTGATGCAATCAGCCAATAGTATTGAGTTTGCATTCTATTGCCTTATCCAATCAGCTAATAGAATGCCAGCTCAATCCTATTGGCTGATTGAATCAGCCAATAGGATTGAACTTCAATCCTTTTCGCTGATTGCATCAGCTAATAGGATTTTTTCTACCTTAATTCCGATTGACTGATAGAATTCTATTAGCCAATCGGAATTGAAGGGGCGGCATCTTGGATGACGTCATTTAAAGTAACCTTCATTCTTCAGTTGGACGTCATTTGAAGAGGATGCTCCGCGTCGGATGTCTTGAAGATGGAGCTGCTCCGCGCGGGATGGATGAAGATAGAAGATGCCGCCTGGATGAAGACTTCTGCCCATCTGGAGGACCTCTTCTTCCCGGCTTGGATGAAGACTTCTGCCCACTCTGGAGGACCACTTTGCCCGGCTTCATTAAGGACTTTGGCCCGGTTGGGTGAAGACTTCTCAAGGTAGGGTGATCTTCAAGGGGTTAGTGTTAGGTTTTCTTAAGGGGGCATTGGGTGGGTTTTAGAGTAGGGTTGGGTGGGTGGGTGGTGGGTTTTAATGTTGGGGGGGTATTGTAGGATAGGGCTTTTTTTATTTTGTGGGCTTTTTTATTTTGTTAGGGGATTAGAGTAGGTGTAATTAGTTTAAAATTCTTGTAATTATTTTATTATTTTCTGTAATTTAGTGTTGTTTTTTTTTCCATACTTTAGATACGTTTTTTAAATTGTAATTAATTGTATTTAGTTTAGGTAATTAATTTAATTATAGTGTAGTGTTAGGTGTAATTGTAACATAGGTTAGGTTTTATTTTACAGCTAAATTTGTCTTTATTTTAGCTAGGTAGTTATTAAATAGTTAATAACTATTTAATAACTATTGTACCTAGTTAAAATAAATACAAAGTTGCCTGTAAAATAAAGTATTTAGTTTTAAATAGGAATAATTTAATAAATGATAGTAATTTTATTTAGATTTATTAAAATTATTTTTCAGTTAGGGGGTGTTAATTTTAGGGTTAGACTTAGTTTTAGGGGTTAATAACTTTATTATAGTGGTGGCGACGTTGGGGGCGGCAGATTAGGGGTTAATAAATGTAGGTAGGTGTCGGCGATGTTAGGTCAGACAGATTAGGGGTTAATAATATTTAACTAGTGTTTGCGAGAGTGCGGCGGTTTAGGGGTTAATATATTTATTATAGTGGCAGCGATGTCCGGTTCGGCAGATTAGGGGTTAAAAAATGTATTTTAGTGTTTGCGATTTGGGGGGGCCTAAATTAGGGGTTAATAGGTAGTTTATGGGTGTTAGTGTACTTTTAAGCACTTTAGTTAAGAGTTTTATGCTATGGTGTTGTAGTGTAAAACTCTTAACTACTGACTTTTAAATGCGATACCAGGCTTGACAGGAGAGGGTCTACCGCTCACTTTTGGTTAGACTCGTAAAACTGGCGCTATGCAAGTCCCAATGAAAATATAGGATACGCAATTGACGTAAGGGGATTTGCTGTATTTCTGGCCAAAAAAGTGAGCGGTGAGCCTGTCATTTCAAGACTCGTAATACCAGCGGGCATTAAAAAGCAGCGTTGGGACCTCTCAATGCTGCTTTTTAACCCTAACGCACAACTCGTAATCTAGCCGAGTATGTTTTGAGTGTGTAACCACACACCCTATTCATAGGGGAAGTGATATAGGCATGACAGGCAACAATCGAACTGTATTCGATTGCAAAGTTATAGCCAGAACATATTCAAACATCTAAACATAACATAGTCACTATTTGGGTACTGTGTACCACTTTCTTTCTATTTTTTTATACTTTAGTAAGCTATGCAGCCATAATAGACTTATTTGGGTGTAAATAAATAACACGCTTCAGTAAGCTGTGCAGCTTCAGATTTATTTGTCTGTACATTATTAACAACACAGAGGAGTCTATTTAAATAAGAGATGTTATGACGAATATGAGTGGTAGGGCACTGATACTGTAATCCTCAAACATATCGTTGTGGTATATATATGGTGTGTTATGTATACATATATAAATATAACAGTTATGTGTATATATATATATATATATATATATATATATATATATATATATATATATATATAACAGTCATTGGTGGTACAGCACTCTCAGTAACAATTAGAAAAAAATCTTCTGCCCAGGGTGCGCTTAAAATACATGTGTACAGTTCAAGAAAGAAAAAGGCACTCACCGTGTCTTGAATTCTCATTCCTTTTATTATAGTGACATTTCGTGTTTTATCCCATTTTCAAACCAACAGCAAACAGAGATGCATTACTTACCAAACTTAAATACAAGCCTAATGCCCACTCGCAGAGCTATCCGTGGCGAACCGGAAATCACAGCAATCACGTGGTATATCTCCACGTCATGTGTTGCTATGGAGACCCGGATGCCGCATGGTAGCCGATTGTGAAGTTAAAAACATTCAAAACATTAAAAACAAGAAGAAGATAGATATACTATGCATTTAGCTACACAATAAATTATAGTATGTAAGCCTGTGAAGGGTAATGCCGCAAATCCACAATTAACGATAACAGCATGCATGCTCTCCTATACATCACATTGGTCCAGGCTTCACCAATCACGTAAGGGTATAGAGCCGGCGCCCAAGAATAAATAAACAAAAAACAGCTGAGTGTCAAAGCGTACATCGCTAATACAGATACAATTGTTGCTATTGCCGAATATTGATGCACAATTGCATACAAGTATATTCATGCTGATCTCAAAACTTAACCCCAAGTTCCCATAAATCTATCTATATAATAGTATTGCATGTGTTAAACGAAAAAAGAAAATAGCAAATGAACAAGGGAGCATATAGAAAAACACAATTCCAGCTACAAATCTTGTATGCAGCAACTAAATAAATAAACAGTAGGTTGCATAGCGTTATATACCTAGAACATCCTATTAACAGCCCACAAAAATATTGTTTCAAGCATTATTATCATGATAATTATATACAGATAAAGTATGTTAATGTATATTGCTAGTTGGCACCGAATCTTTTTCTGGAAAAAGTTCCATACAAACGTTTCTTAGAAAATAGAAAATATTTGGATAAACAATTATCAGCAAAGATATGTAGAAATCATATAGACCGATAATATGAATAGATCATAAGGGATGTTTATGAGCAAATTCCATACATGGATACATGTGGATGGCATCGGTATATGATCAATAATTATATATTTAAGATCAAATACTTTATGATTGGCATGTGTGAAGTGCCTAGCCACAGGCTGATCTGATGTGCCTTTCTCGATGGCCATTCTAATGGCCGATCGATGGTACGTCATCCTCGTTCGGAGATCGTCTATAGTCTTTCCAATGTAAAATAATCCACACACACAGTGCAGGAGATATATTATAAACTGTGTGGTACAGGTCACCCTGTGTTTTATCTCATATTTCATCTTGGAGTACGGATGTCTGAAGATTTTTCCAGTGGACAGACCTCCACAGGTGGTACAACCTAAACAACGATAACACCCTGGTTTGGCTTGGAGCCAGGTGTCTTTAATGTAGCACTTTCTTGGATCAGTTTGGATCAATTGATCTCTTAGAGATCTGGCTCTACGGTATCCAATCCTAGGTGGAGGGAACTTGATAGGGGCTTCCGGTGGGAGGTGCTGTCCTGGAGAAAGCAGGCCGAGCTTTAGCGTGCTGCATCGACAGCTCCTGAACCAACTTTTTCCTCCCTGCCATTTCTCCCACTGTTGGTGCGGTTCTGCATCCTAGGGAGCCGGGCGAAGTACATCAAAAGCCCAAGCAGGAAGCCCGTGAGAGCTGAATCTTGGCTCGGTTGCTAGAGCCGCAAGCGGCTTCACCGCAGGAGACTCCTTGTCAGTGGGTCAGACTACCATACTAACTATCTATAATAGAGGATCACATTTTCTTTATTCTCCCCCACTGCTATCTAAGCAGCACTTTCAGCTCTAACCCTGGTGTCTTGTATGGGTAAGAACATAAGTAAGCACAGTAAAGCGGTTCCCTGCCCTAGTATATAGATCAGGGGAGGGACATTTGCACCGCACTCGTTGTGGGACATTGTGGGACATCCTCACCCCCTAGGGTCTGGTACCTCTGCCGACACTCACACCAGCAAGAATCAGTGCGCTGATCTATACAGGCAGACAAGACCTAACACCATACATCTCTACACCTGTGCACTTGGCGCAATACCGTCCTCTGGATAAAGTTTCCTGGATAAAGGCGCTGCTATGCTGCTGTGAAAATCGCCTCTACCAGCATACAGGCGACAGCGGGCACACTTCTCATAAAGATCCTGGACGGGTTCATTACCGCTGCTCTTACCTGGATCCGGCTAAACTTATTGTTGCTTATTGTTGCCTGAGACTGTTACATCATTGGATCGCAAAAGTGCAAGTATACATACCCATGTATGGGGATTTGCTACATGACTCTCTATAACTGCTTTTCTCTCAATTGACTTTTACTTACGTTACCTATATATGTATATGGTTGCACGGATTCAATTCAGCACAGATTAACTGCTATATTCAGTGGAGTGCACATCAATACAGCAGTACTGCTGTAATTTGCTGTTTACCTGCATTTCTTGCTTTACTCCACATCATTTATAAGTACTTTCTACATTTATTTTTTGTATCAGTTTAATATTGTATCCAAATATGGTGCAAGGAGGATAACATAATACTGAGATAGTCTGGATCAAACTACGGGAAATAACTATCCTGGTCTGATACTTACTGAACTTAACTTTGCATAATAGGTGCCGCTCTGGCATTAGAACCCCTCATATTAAGTCTGAAAGTTTCTCAATGCAGCCCATGCCATGGGAAAAAATTGTCTTGCTGCCTCTTCAGTTTATAAATAGTTTATAACCAGCTATCATATATCTCTATTGTACAGTTCTATAATGTTTTGTTATATATACATTTAGTTAGAATGTTTCTGTATGCCTAGAAAATTGTGGTCAGATGATTAGAAGCGTAAACTTGCTACACTTTATTGGCATCTAGCTAACCTTCGTTAACTATGAGATTTCTGGTTGTGTCACGATATATGTATTAATATTAATTCTTGTGCAAGTGACTTATTAAGCCATATTGTTGTTACAGAAAATCTTAGTAGTGATCCTATATTATCTATACCCTTGAAATACTCAGTGGTTCTGTTTTTAAACCTACTTTATAGGCCACTCTATGTTTATTCTATATAGTGATTCTTCACTCAGAATATAGATAGTGATGTCGCAAACATAAAAATTTGGGTTCTCAAACGGCGAACGCAAACTTCCAAAAAAGTTCGCGAACGGGCGAACCAGGTGAACCGCCATAGACTTCAATAGGCAGGCGAATTTTAAAACCCACAGGGACTCTTTCTGGCCACAATAGTGATGGAAAAGTTGTTTCAAGGGGACTAACACCTGGACTGTGGCATGCCGGAGGGGGATCCATGGCAAAACTCCCATGGAAAATGACATAGTTGATGCAGAGTCTGGTTTTAATCCATAAAGGGCATAAATCACCTAACATTCCTAAATTGTTTGGAATAACGTGCTTTAAAACATCAGGTATGATGTTGTATCGATCAGGTAGTGTAAGGGTTACGCCCGCTTCACAGTGCGCAGTGTAGGTGATATACCTGCCCTGACCATGCTTTGCAGACCAGGTATCAGTGGTCAGATGGACCCTTGCCCCAACACTGTGTGCCAGACATGCCATTATAACAGACTTATATGGCTTTGGCGTTGCTTTTTGGTAATTAGAAGGCTGCTAAATGACACTGCGCACCACACGTGTTTTATGCCCAGCAGTGAAAGGGTTAATTAGGGAGCATGTAGGGAGCTTGTAGAGTTAATTTTAGCTTAAGTGTAGTGCAGTAGACAACCCAAAGTATTGATCTAGGCCCATTTTGGTATATTTAATGCCACCATTTCACCGCCAAATGCGATCAAATAAAAAAAAATTGTTCACTTTTTCACAAACTTTAGGTTTCTCACAGAAATTATTTACAAACAATTTATGCAATTATGGCATAAATGGTTGTAAATGCTTCTCTGGGATCCCCTTTGTTCAGAAATAGCAGACTTATATGGCTTAGGCATTGCTTTTTGGTAATTAGAAGGCTGCTAAATGCCATTGCGCACCACACGTGTTTTATGCCCAGCAGTGAAGGGGTGAATTAGGGAGCATGTAGGCAGCTTGTAGAGTTAATTTTAGCTTAAGTGTAGTGTAGTAGACAACCCAAAGTATTGATCTAGGCCCATTTTGGTATATTTAATGCCACCATTTCACCGCCAAATGCGATCAAATAAAAAAAAATTGCTCACTTTTTCACAAACTTTAGGTTTCTCACAGAAATTATTTACAAACAACTTATGCAATTATGGCATAAATGGTTGTAAATGCTTCTCTGGGATCCCCTTTGTTCAGAAATGGCAGACTTATATGGCTTTGGCGTTGCTTTTTGATAATTAGAAGGCTGCTAAATGCCACTGCGCACCACACATGTTTTATTTTCAGCAGTGAAGGGGTTAATTAGGGAGCATGTAGGCAGCTTGTAGAGTTAATTTTAGCTTAAGTGTAGTGTAGTAGACAACCCAAAGTATTGATCTAGGCCCATTTTGGTATATTTCATGCCACCATTTCACCGCCAAATGCAATCAAATTTAACAAAAAACTTAATTTTTTTTCTCAATTTTAGGTTTCTCACTGAAATTATTTACAAACAGCTTGTGCAATTATGGCACAAATGGTTGTAAATGCTTCTCTGGGATCCCCTATGTTCAGAAATAGCAGACATATATGACTTTGGCGTTGCTTTCTGATAATTAGAAGGACGATAAATGCTGCTGGGCATCACACGTGTATTATGGCTAGCAGTGAAGGGGTTAATTAGGTAGTTTGTAGGGAGCTTGCAGGGTTAATTTTAGCTTTAGTGTAGAGATCAGCCTCCCACCTGACACATCAGACCCCCTGATCCCTCCCAAACAGCTCCCTTCCCTCCCCCACCCCACAATTGCCCCCGCCATCTTAAGTACTGGTAGAAAGTCTGCCAGTACTATAATAAAAGTTTTTTAAAAAAATATATATTTTTTATTTTAGCATATTTACATATGCTGTGGTGTAGCATCCCCCCTTAGCCCCCAACCTCCCTGATCCCCCCCAAAACAGCTCTCTAACCCTCCCCATCTGCCTTATTGGCGGCCATCTTGGGTACTGGCAGCTGTCTGCTATTATTTCAGTCAAAAAAGTGTTGTTGTTTTTTAAATGTACACTACTGTTACTCCAGATATGAGTGGTGGCACTGGGAAAGTGGGCACAGTATACTCTGTGAGTCTGACAAACACACTGGCAGGCAGGCAACTGCAATTAGATTACACAGGAAAAAAAAAAAAGCAGACTGATGTTCTAGCCCTAAAAAGGGCTTTTTGTGGTGCTGTCCTTACAGCAGAGATCAGATGAGTCCTTCAGGACTGTAGTGGACACTGAATACACTAGCCTAGCTATCGATTTCCCTATTAAATCAGCAGCAGCTACACTGTCCCTCCTCTCACTAAGAATGCAGCTTCCAGGAGGTGGTAGGGTCTGGGAGGGAGGGTCTGCTGCTGATTGGCTGTAATGTGTCTTCTGACTGTGAGGTACAGGGTCAAAGTTTACTCAATGATGAGGAATAGGGGGCGGACCGAACATCGCATATGTTCGCCGTCCGCGGCGAACGCGAACATGCTATGTTCGCCGGGAACTATTCGCCGGCGAACTATTTACGACATCACTAAATATAGATTTTTAAGATACCTCCATACTACGTCTCTGGGCATGACGCTTCTGCTCTTTTAGTGTTATCTGCAAACTTTGTTTCTAAGGAATTGACATATACGAGCATTGCAGTTTCTCCCCTTATACTACACCCACGACATATTCACTGATTTAATTTATTCATCTCACTAATTTAATCTACTCATTTTTTTTTTATCTACACGCCTACTGCGCGTGTACACGTGTGTATATATATATATATATATATATATATATATGTGTGTGTGTACATGCATATACATGCGTATATACTAATGCACTAATACACCCACAGCATTTTAATCACTTATTTTCTTTCTTTTTTTTTAATTTTTCTCACCCCCTCACCGACTGTACTATAATTACAGCCGTATTAGTTTAGTTTTTACACCAGCACTTAATCATTGTCAGATTTGTTTCCTCACTTTGTACTTCACTCTCTCTCCAGTAGAGTGTGCACTAAAGGAGGAAGGCTGTATCATATATGGACAGATATCTTTTGGCTGCTAAATATAACTCGCCAACCATGCCTGTCAAACAAAAAGACAGAACGAACCGCACCTCAGACATCTTACCTGAAACAGCAAAAAGAGGATATACCCTCAAATTTGGATATTCAACCATTAGTAAACCAGCTGTCAGAGGTTTTTCTTCCTCAATTTGAGCTGTTGCAGTCCAAGTTGGCCAACCTCACGGTTGAGATTAGGCAATTTGCAAACCGAATTAATGAGGTTGAGAACAGAGTCTCTGAAACAGAGGATGCCATAAATGGCCAAGCAACTCAACTGTCTGAGCACACTAAGTATATCAAAACCTTACAAGACCGCGTAACAGATCTTGAGGACCAATCTCGTCGTAATAGTTTAAAGATAGTGGGACTACCAGAGTCTAATGAGTTTAATGATCTTTTATATTTCTCCTCCACTTCTCACCCTCAATTACTTGGCCTTCAACAACAATCCTAGGCGGAGTTGTCCCCTGCAGTGGGAGATCTTTATCAGAAGTTATCAGCGACCAATTCTTCCTTAGGCTGTCGGCTACATGATGTTTGTCTATGTCAAACGTAGTAGTAAATGTTAGTCTTCCATCATGGGTATTGTCCTTCTTAGACTGAAGTAGGGCTTGTTGAGTGGTGCCGAGCATATCCTGCTTAATCCCTTTTAGATGTGTATGTTGATATTTCCTCTGAAGAAACGTCTTCTCCATTTCATCCAGTTGTTTAACCATGGTGGATTTCTCCGAGTTGTTTCTCACAGTCCACTTAAATTGCGAAGTCGGCAATGCTCTTTTTAGAGCTGGAAGATGACAACTCCATGCATGGAGTAGGGAATTCCTATCCGTTTCTTTAGTAAAAAGGGTGGTACATAAGCATCCATTCTTCTTATAAACCCGTATGTCTAGAAAGTCGACTGTGGTTTTACTGTATGTCATCTTAAATTTAAGTGATGTATGGGCCAGATTTAAGGTCTCAAACCAACAAAGCAGATCTTCCTCTGTTCCCTTCCACAATAGGAACAGATCGTCAATGTATCTTTTGAATAGAATGACACCTTTATCAGTGAACAGATTGGTGCCAACTGTCTCAAACTCGGCCATAAATAAGTTGGCATAGGTGGGTGCCACATTTGAACCCATGGCCATTCCAGCTGTCTGAAGAAAGTATTCCTTTTCAAAGCGGAAGTAGTTCATCTCAAGGCACATCGTCAGTAATTCAATAATGGCATCTATTGGCGGGTCAAAATATGGGTACCGAGATAGTTGTCTGGTAACCGCATTGATTCCTTCCGCATGTGGTATGACGGTGTAAAGGCTTGTTACATCCAATGTAACCAGCAAGGTTTCTTCTCTAATATCAGATAACTGTTTGAGTGTATTGATCATTGATCCTGAGTCCAACAGAAATGTGTCCATGTTTCTCACAAGAGGTTGCAACAGATTAGGTGCGAACTAGCCATATACATTAACATGCTTTATCTGTATATAATTATCATGATAATAATACTTGAAACAATATTTTTGTGGGCTGTTAATAGGATGTTCTAGGTATATAACGCTATGCAACCTACTGTTTATTTATTTAGTTGCTGCCTACAAGATTTGGTAGCTTGAATTGTGTTTTTCTATATGCCCCCTTGTTCTTTTGCTATTTTCTTTTTTCGTTTAACACATGCAATACTATTATATAGATAGATTTATGGGAATTTGGGATTAAGTGTTGCGATCAGCATGAATATACTTGTATGCAATTGTGCATCAATATTCGGCAATAGCAACAATTGTATCTGTATTAGCGATGTACGCTTTGACACTCAGCTGTTTTTTGTTTATTTATACTTGGGCGCCGGCTCTATACTCTTACGTGATTGGTGAAGCCTGGACCAATGTGATGTATAGGACAGCATGCATGCTGTTATCGTTAATTGTGGATTTGCAGCATTACCCTTCACAGGCTTACATACTATAATGTATTGTGTAGCTAAATGCTGCAATTCCAACCAGGATTATTACTGAGCAATTCACTCAGATCTATGAAAAATTAGCTAAATTAAAAAGAAAGAATGTTGATCTTACTTTGCAAGGGTCCTATCTATTGGAATATCACCGAAAAAAATATATCTTGAGGGGCTTTATGATCAAAAATGTTCCCACGATAGGCAGAAGTAATCCTGAGTTCTGCCTTAAATGGTGTAGCATATTAAACAAATGTAGCTTGGACTTGGTACTACTTGTTGTGGAAGAAGTCTCCAGATTGTTGTAGATTAATAAAGTGGGGATTATTAAGTATGAGGAAACCAATTTGCAAAAATTGGAATTGGAATCTTATAAGAACTGGATTGGCAAGCTGAAGGAGGATATCAACAAATATGAGGGCGAATTGGTTGCCTTTAAAAATCGAAAACTAGACGATGTAACTAATGACTATAGGAATAGAAGTGTGTATCTATGGCAGTTGAGTCCAGCAGAGAGAACACAATATTGCAGTAATAGACCATGGAGGCAGTGACATAGGCGCAGACCCATGGAGACCCTGGACAGCTCAGGAAATAGCACAGACTCTGATGCCCCGAATGTTAACATCACATCATCTGAGGTTGACAACAGAAGTGGGATGGTCACACGTTCAAAAAACGAGGATGGAAGAGGAACCATACCAGGTGGGGGGGGGGGTTTAAATAGACCACCCAGAGCGCGGAGAAGGGGTCGTGTAAGGAGAACCTAGTAGTGAACCTTAGTCAGTGTGTGCTGTCCCAAGATGAACTTAAGGTCCTCAACACAGGACTATCGTTTATACCCACCACAAGATGCAACGAGTTTGATCTCTTTGTTGATATACAAAAGTTCACATTTGATCCTAATAGCTACAACCCCACGATTAAAACATTTTCCAGACTTCTCATACAGGACTCCACTAGGCTCCATGAAAAAAGCGGCCAATACAGACATAATCTCACACACAGTGAAAGAAATGCTTTAAAGAATCTACATGAGGACTCATCGGTCATAGTGAGGGAGGCCGACAAGGGTGGAGCGATCGTTATCCAGGATTATACTGAGTTCCGGAGAGAAATAATACGACAACTGGAAGATGGTGATACCTACAGGAAACTAAGGGGTGATCCTACTTTGATCTTCAAAAAGAAAATCGACAACATGTTTGAAACCTTACATGACATGGCTTATCTGGATATATATGCCAAACAATATATGACTGTAGAGTATCCACAAATACCAGTCATATATACGTTGCCAAAAATCCACAGGGGTATGGAGTCACTGCCGTGTAGACCAATAGTATCCGCTATAGGGTCCCTCCTGCAACCGATTGCCACCCACCTAGACCATCTGTTACAAGCTCTTGTGAGAAACATGGACACATATCTGTTGGACTCAGGATCAATGATCAATACACTCAAACAGTTATCTGATATTAGAGAAGAAACCTTGCTGGTTACATTGGTTGTAACCAGCCTTTACACCATCATACCACATGAGGAAGGAATCAAGGCGGTTACCAGACAACTATCTCGGTACCCATATGTTGGCCCACCAATAGATGCCATTATTGAATTACTGATAATGTGCCTTGAGATGAACTACTTCCGCTTTGAAAAGGAATACTTTCTTCAGACAGCTGGAACGGCCATGGGTTTGAATGTGGCACCCACCTATGCCAACTTATTTATGGCTGAGTTTGAGACAGTTGGCACCACTCTGTTCACTGATGAATGTGTCATTCTATTCAAAAGATACATTGACAATCTGTTCCTATTGTGGAAGGGAACAGAGGAAGATCTGCTTTGTTGGTTTGAGACCTTGAATCTGGCCCATACATCACTTAAATTTAAGATGACATACAGTAAAACTACAGTCGACTTTCTAGACTTACGTGTTTATAAGAAGAATGGATGCTTATGTACCACCCTTTTTACTAAAGAAACGGATAGGAATTCCCTACTCCATGCATGGAGTTGTCGTCCTCCAGCACTAAAAAGAGCATTGCCAACTTTCCAATTTAAGCGGATTGTGAGAAACAACTCGGAGAAATCCACCATGGTTAAACAACTGGATGAAATGGAGAAGAAGTTTCTTCAGAGGAAATATCAGCATACACATCTAAAAGGGATTAAGCAGGATATGCTCGGCACCACTCAACAAGCCCTAAGAAGGAGGATACTCATGATGGTAGACTAACATTTACTACTACGTTTGACATAGACAAACATCATGTAGCCGACAGCCTAAGGAAGAATTGGTCGCTGATAACTTCTGATAAAGATCTCTAACTGCAGGGGACACCTCCACCTAGAATTGGATAGTGTAGAGTCAGATATCTAAGAGATCAATTGATCCAAACTGATCCAAGAAAGTGCTACATTAAAGAAACCTGGCTCCAAGCCAAACCAGGGTGTTATCATTGTTTAGGTTGTACCAGCTGTGGAGGTCTGTCCACTGGAAAAATCTTCAGACATCCGTACTCTGACAAGAAATATGAGATAAAACACAGGGTGACCTGTACCACACAGTTTATAATATATCTCCTGCACTGTGTATGTGGATTATTTTACGATGGAAAGACTATAGACAATATCCAAATGAGGATGGCGAACCATCAATCGGCCATTAGAACAGCCATCGAGAAAGGCACATCAGATCAGCCTGTGGCTAGGCACTTCGCACAAGCCAATCATAAAGTATCTGATCTTAAATATATAATTATTGATCAGATACCGATGCCATCCAAAGGTGGCGACCATGCTAAAATGTTGCTACAACGAGAAGCGAGGTGGATATTTGAACTGGGAACCATTGCACCACAAGGTCTTAATGTCCACCTAGATTGGCACTGTTATTTATTAGAGTCTCTGATCCATTGTATATAGCAATTGTTATGCTTTTTTGTATTCTTGCATATGTTTTGCATTTAGGTTTGTCCTATATGTATGGAATTTGCTCATAATCATCCCTTATGATCTATTAATATTATCTGTCTATATGATTTCTACATATCTTTGCTGATAATTGTTTATCCAAATATTTTCTACTTTCTAAGAAATGTTTGTATGAAACTTTTTCCAGAACAAGATTTGGTGCCAACTAGCAATATACATTAACATACTTTATCTGTATATAATTATCGTGATAATAATGCTTAAAACAATATTTTTGTGGGCTGTTAATAGGATGTTCTAGGTATATATTTCAATGCAACCTACTGTTTATTTAGTTGCTACATACAAGATTTGTAGCTTGAATTGTGTTTTTCTATATGCTCCCTTGTTCTTTTGCTATTTTCTTTTTTCGTTTAACACATGCAATACTATTATATAGATTGATTTATGGGAACTTGGGAATAAGTGTTGCGATCATCATGAATATACTTGTATGCAATTGCGTATCAATATTCGGCAATAGCAACAATTGTATTTGTATTAGCAATGTACGCTTTGACACTCAGCTGTTTTTTGTTTATTTATTCTTGGGTGCCGGCTCTATACTCTTACGTGATTGGTGAAGCCTGGACCAATGTGATGTATAGGACAGCATGCATGCTGTTATCGTTAATTGTGGATTTGCGGCATTACCCTTCACAGGCTTACATATTATAATGTATTGTGTAAATGCATAGTATATCTATCTCCTTCTTGTTTTTATGTTTTGAATGTTTTTAACTTCACAATCGGCTACCATGCGGTGTCCGGGTCACCATAGCAACACATGACGTGGAGGTATACCACGTGATTGCTGTGATTTCCGGTTCGCCACGGATAGCTCTGCGGGTGGACATTAGGCTTGTATTTAAGTTTGGTAAGTAATGCATGTCTGTTTGCTGTTGGTTTGAAAACGGGATAAAACCCAAAAACGTCACTATAATTAAAGGAATGAGAATTCAAGACCCGGTGAGTGCCTTTTTCTTTCTTGAACTATATATATATATATATATATATATATATATATATATATATATATATATATATATATATAGAGAGAGAGAGAGAGAGAGAGAGAGAGAGAGAGAGAGAGAGAGAGAGTGTTGGGCTGAGGAGCACAGCTTCACTCTGTATACCTTGCATCTATGCGATGTGTAAGATTCAACTTTGCTTTTAATCAATTTTGGATTATAGTTTTTCTTCTTTTTACATCTTTGCCTTGGCTAGTGCTTTGGACAAATTTGTGTGTATATATAGTATATATAGTGTATATTAATAGCCATTTAGTATTAGAAGCAAAAATATTTTTTTCCGTCATTCTTATAATTTTTTTTTTATCATTTAAATCAAATTAATAGTATTGAGATATATCATGCTGCATGGGAACAGTAGTATCTTATGTTTGCATATGTTTACAGTGTATCGGGTAAAAAAACATATCTATGTCATATCATGTATGTATCCACAAGCTATATTATAACTCAGGTGCAAATGAACATTCTGTGTATGTATCTGATTTCAGTGGTGGAAGTTGCTAACAACCAATCAGGTTTAGAGATTGTGTATTTAAACTCATTCCTTCCTCATAGCCGATAGCTATGATTATAGGCTCTGCCCAAAATGCAGCAGAAAGGCTCTCGGAGGGCAGCTTGTTGTCAGACTATCTTGGTTTTATCAGCTATGAACTTTTTTACAATATTTTCCTTTAAAGTGGATTTTATATTTTGGAGGAATTTGTGTCGGTCTGGGATTTTTTTCTTACATAGTGATGTTTTTACAGGTAACATGTCATTAAGATTTGCATTTATAGAATAAAAACAAGCCTAGAAGCATTATAGATTACCCAACTGAAGAGTGTATAAAGAAGGACTATTATGCCAACATAAGTGCTAGGGATATAACAACTTTGCAACCCTGAACCTGAAGACTAGTTGAAGAACAAATGTACCTTTATGATGTGCTTCATTCATCTATTCAGCCTCATGAATATATTCTTTATGCAGGAGCAAGTTGTGCTTACGAATACGCTTACTGTGTCCCATGAGTGCTTTGTAGAAAGAGCACATTAGATTGGTAACACTAGCTCAGGTAGAACGTACATTGTGACTGATGAAATATACACAGAAGGTCATTCATAAACAGTAAAACGAAGACGCAGTGGCAGAAAGAAATGCAAGTAAATCAAGAGAAAATCATCACCTTCAGTTTCAAGGTCATAGAACAATGTAATAAAGAATCTGAGAAGTCCATGAACAGATAACTCTATAAATAGTTTTGTTTTTTATGGAACTCTAGCTTTATAATGCTGTGAATTATGCAGCCAAGATCCAGTTTTGTAAGGTGAGAAAAAAATGTTAAAGAGACACTAAATTAAAATTTAAACTTTTATTATACAGACAGACTATGACATTTAAAAAAATAATTCCAACTTACTTCTTTTATCAAAAAAGAGTTAACAGTTTATATGTATATTTGCTAGTGATTCGCTCATGGCTGTCACGTGATACTGAGGGCAGGGAAATTCTGTGTTATTATATTCTCTGTTTATTATCATTTGTCGATGATTCAGTTCTACAGTATTTGATGTTCGTTTAAAGGGACATTTTTTTTTTTTATATGTGTTCTAAATATCAACAACTAAGGTTTTACAAATCAGTAATAAACCACTAAGGCAGTGCTTTCCAAACTGTGTGTCGGGACACACTAGTGTGTCGGCAGCAGTGTGTAGGTGTGTCCCTGCTTCAGCACAATATTTTTAAAATGTAATTTTTAAAAAAAATTTTTTTTTGGTTTCTGACTTTCCGCCTTCCTGCTATGCATATGACATGGTTGACACGTGATTGATACCTAGGGGGTCTCAGATCATCTTAACCTATTGGCGCAGCTCAGTGGGAACTGAAAGTTTTCTCATTGGTGGCTTTGGAGGCACATTGGCTCCTGACTGCACGTGTAGTCTCCTTAAATGGCTCGTGACTGCATGTGTAGTCAGTAAGTGGGACAGCAGTCACCGAGCTCTAAGGGCGGCAGCTTAAACGCTGAGCTGAAGTCAGTGGGGGGTTTTTGCAACTAGCTCCCAGTAGTGCATTGCTGTTCCTACTCTTGATATATGGATAGGAAGGGGAAGCTTAAAAATGCGAGTGTCTAATATTCCACCAAATATTCATAAACTGTGTTCATCCCGTCAACCTCATACATCCCATTAAAATAGTAAGTAGCTATTGGTGTTGTTAAACTTGTTTTAATTCTTGCACATACTTACATACTGTTACTTGTAAATGCATTTCGTTATTATAGAATTTATTTATGTGTCCGTATCTCTTAAAACAAGTTAGTTTAACCTCCTGTTTGCCAGTGCAACTGAATTACTGTGTCGCGAAATGACGTAGGTCTAAAAAGTGTGTCACCAACATAAAAAGTTTGGAAAGCTCTGCACTAAGGGCTAGATTACAAGTAGAGCGATAATTTATTGCACACCCATAAAGGCGGTATTTCAACCGTTTATGGGCGCACAATAAATAACCAGCCATTACAAGTGGCTGGTTAATTTTTTAAATGTGTCCCAACTGCACCCCCCCCCCCATAAAAAATAAATAAAAAATCTGTAGTGCATTTTAAAATTTAAAACAAATTTAGCATATTTAAAATAAATAAATAATAATAATTAACTGCACTGTAAAAATATGGCTTTGAAAAGTGCCTTTACATTGTGGTCTATGGGAAATGTGTGTTCCCTGTAAATATATATGTATATGCTTATACATACTGTATATATTTATGTGTTAATATGTGTATATACACATATTATGTATATAATCAAATACATATGCATACCTCCCAACATTTGAAAGTGCCAAACAGGGACACTTTCCTCCTCTGCTTTTCTCCTCTTGCTGCCCGACACTCATTTTTTTTACAGTGAATAGCAGGAAGAGAGAGGGAAAAAAATGGAAATGAGAAATAAAAATTAGAGGTAAAGAGAGTGAGAATGAGAGAGAAGGAAAGAAAGGAGAGAGAGGGGGGGACAGGTTATGAAAGTAGGAGGGGGAGAGAGAGAGAATGATTGGGAGAAAGATAGAGAGAGAGGGGAGAAAGATAGGGAAGAGATGGAGAGAATGATAGGGGAGAGGGTAAGAGCAAGATGGGGAGAGAGAGAAAGGGGAGAGACAGAGGGGTGAGAGGAGAGAGAGCAAAGAGAAGAGAGAAAGAGGGAATAGAGAAAAAAACTGGGGAGAGAGAGAGAAAGAGGAGAAGACAGAAAATAGGGGAAGAGAGAGAAGAGAGAGGGGGTGAGTGAGAGAGAGAAAGATGGGGTAAGGGTAAGAACAAGATGGGGAGAGAGAGAGAAAGAGGGGAGAGACAAAGAGGAGAGAGAGAGAAAAAGAGTAGAGAGAAAGAGGAGAGAGAGATAAAGTGGAACAAGAGAGAAAAAATTGGGAAAGAGAAATAAGGGAAAAGTAAAGAGGGTATTAGAAAGAGGGTATGAGAAAGAGGGGGAGAGAGGGAGGAGAGAAAAATAGGGGAAGAGAGAGAAAGGGGAAGAGGGAAAGGGGTGAGTGAGAGAGAGAAAGAAGGGAGAGAAAGAGGACAGAGAAATACAGTGGGGGAGAGCGCTAAAGAGTAAGGGAGAGAAAGAGGGAGGGAGAGAGAGAAAAGAGAAGGGAGAGAGAGGGGAGAAATAGAGAGAGTGGGGAGATAAACAGAGAGAGAGAGACAGACAGTGAAAAAGAGGGGAGAGAAAGAAAGAGGGGAGATAAAGAAAGAGGGGCAAAGAGAGCTAAAGAGGGGGAGAGAAAGAAATACATGCCAGTGTTTACATATAGCATTCCTGACAGTTCTTAGAAATAACATGTCACTTTTTGGGCTACATGGTGGCTTCAGGTTTGCTCTCTGCGTCTTTGCGATAGGACTGTTTAGGTGATAAAGGTTAAGGGTGATGTAATTCCAGGCAGGCTGTCACAGTGTCACTTCCTATGCCTGTACCTAGCTGTACGTCATCTCAAGTCATCAATATACTATCTCTGCATCACATGCCTTGGTCTTGGTTATGCTGTGTGCAAGACAGAAGCTGGCCTTGGGCTCTGGCAGCAGAGCTGGTTCATAAGTGGTTGGTAAGTGCTGCTGTGAAGATCATCATACAGAGTTCTCACAGCCTCTAAAGACTTAGGGGTCAATTTATCATATGTCAGATGGACATGATTCGCTGTAGCGAATCATGTCCGCCCGACATCATTTAATGCTGACAGCATACGCTGTCTGCATTTAACATTGCACAAGCATTTCTTGTGAAATGCTTGTGTAATGCCGCCCCCTGCATATTTGTAGCCAATTGGCCACTAGCAGGGGGTGTCAATCATTCTGATCATATTGGATCGGGATGAATGCAGGTCGCTACCCACAAAAAAATTTGCTGTGCACAACCACTTGCTAGTGAGTGTGGGCAATGCAGGACTGAAGGCTGTCTCACCGGGACAAACAGCTGAATTCGGGGCAGTCCTGCACAAACCGAGACAGTTGGGAGGTATGCATATGTATTAATATTTGCTGCCCATCACTGCATAACTTACCCCCTTGCTGTGCTAATTCTCATGCTATGTCTGACAGTATGAGAACAAGGCTCTCATTGGAGCCTATGGAAACTTGCTCTTGTGAGTGCAATGCTTTCATACAATGCGAACACAAAGTCTCGTTTGCATTGAATACCAGCGCACATTTGATATAGCATAGCTGTAAAAGTTGACAAGAAAATATCCCCTGAACATTTCAATGTTAAAAAAAGAAGATATTTTACCCCAAAATTTCTTCAACTCACAATAGTACTGTAAGTGTTCTGTGAACAGTTATTCTTCAACTACTGGCAGCTACATGTTGAAAAAAATTTAAAACAGCTAATCAGCTTCATCAATGCTGATGCCACACTTTGCTTTACTGTGATTTCATGAAATTTAACTTAAATCTTGGGAGATTTCATAGTAAACTTCCTTAAACTGAGTAGGGAAATAACATGAATATGCTGCAGATGCATGTTCCATTGCAAGTCCTGGGACTAGTAACCTGATTGGCTGCTTAAAATCCCTTTACAATGGTATGCAGCTACTGGGGAAATGAGGAGATAAAACATCTTCCTTTTATAGATAGATATGTTCAGGTGATACTTCCTAGTCAGCTTTTTACTGCTATTCTGCCTGGGACAAGCATAAGGCTATCCTACGACTAGATAAGTTTATACTGTTAGGTAATATTGGGCAGACTTGCTGGGCCTATGGCTCTTATCTGCCGTCAATATCTAGGTAACATTTGAGTATCATGTCCCTTTAACTTTTGGATTTTTGTTAAGAGAATACTGAAATCAAGAATACCATGCCTTTTTACATTTTAATGATACCATAATTTGCCCCCTTTTTTGTTATAAAAATATACATCCTAAATAAAATAAAAAATTGTCTAAAATCTCTGGACTAAAATAATTTTGGAAGTCCCTCTGATACATACATTTGCTATCTTAGATACACATTTGCATCCCAGTGACCACTGATTAAAAAGAGGGCTTTTTCCTTTGGAAAGAATAGGGCTCTTGTCGCTCTAGGGAAAACTGTGAGAGTTAGGGGCTCTGTTAGAACTTCCCTCCCACCTCAGCCAACACAGCGGCTTAAGCTACAGGTGATCAATAGGGATGGGTGAATGTTTCGCAACATTTGAAAAATGAAACTAATTTTCACATATTTGTTCTTTCGAATTTTAACTGTGTGTGTACAACATTTTAACATTCGTTTACTGTAATTGTATTTCTAATGCTTTCTTTTAATGTAATATTCGATTCAAAATTTTCTAATAATTCGATTCGAATTATGCAATATTCAAATTAAAAAAATTGGAATTGATATATTTGTAAAAGTATTTCTAATGCTTTCATTAAATGTAATATTCGAATTATGCAATATTCAAAATAGAAACTTTCGACTTGATATAATTGTATCTATTATGTATCAATTTACTAAATTCCCTACCACATGAACTATTGAACTTCTGAATAGTATTTGTTAAATCGAATGTTACATTCGACATTTTGAATGTAGACATTCAATCCAATTATGAACATTCGAAAATCAAAAGTGACATTCTAAAAACTTTAAATTACGCTGTTGCTATGATACCGAACGCCTCACCCTGCTAGCGGCCTAGCAAATCTCTGTACATCCTCTCCGTGCTGCGAAATTACGTCATGTCTTACCGGGAGCTTCGCAATTTCACAGAGATGATGCGGGTTCTGGGGTACCCTCGCCTCATCTCTATGGAGAGTTTCAGAACCCCAAATTTCCCTTTGGTGTCAGAGGTGCTGATCTGGCTGGTGAAATGGTATGAACCTCAGTCAGATATCCCTACAGATGTGGATACCGAGCAAGACAGAGTGTTCTTTATTAAGGCTGTGGCACAGTTTATGGCCACCAAAGCACACATAAAGCTAAACACCAAAAAGCTGTATCAGTCAGATGGAAATGCTGTGCAGGAGCTTCTGAAGATAACCACTGTGTTATGTAACGCTATGAAAACCAAAGGCATAGACAGCAACCAGCTAGAGGCAGAGGAAACCTCAAGCTTTAAGTTTGATTTAGGAGCAAAAATTGCAGATTTGAAGATGGCCAGACAACTTGCGTCTGAAATTACTTCTAAAGGAGCTACACTATGTGATCTCCTGGGTAAGGAGGCTGATCTGAGGGAAAAGAGAACAGCTGCCATTGCTCGTCCACTGGAAATAAATGAGACAGAGAAGGTTCTAAGGGCGTCCATCAAAGACGTCCAGGAACAAGTCCAAAAGATGAAGGATCTTCTAAGCAATGTGGCATCTGACGAGGCAAACCTTGAGTCCAAGATTGAAAAACGCAAACAGGAGCTGGAAAGGAACTGAAAACGACTGCAAACTTTACAGAGTGTCAGACCTGCATTTATGGATGAGTATGAGAAGACCGAAGAGGAGCTGACAAAGCAATATGAAGTTTATGTGGAAAAGTATCGCAATCTCTGCTTCCTGGAGCAGCAACTTGAGGATCACCACCGGATTGAGCAGGAGCGTTTTGAGGAAGCAGAGAATGTCCTGCGTCTAATGCAAAGCAAGCTGAAGGAGGAGGAGAACCGAATACAGAAATCTGCAAATAGTAATGAAGACTCAGACAGTGAAATCCAGGAGGATGAAGGCTCAGATGACATAGAGGACGATGACATGCGACTGGGGAAAACTCGAATTGGTCGTGGTGTCCCAATTCAAGGACGAGGAGGGTTTGTTATGGGTACGATGCGTGGAGGAGAAAGCGAAGATGAGGACGAATCAGATGAGAGTGAGATTGATGTGGATGATGATGATGAAGACGATGACGATGAAGAGGACATCCTGAGAGAAAGAAGACACAATACAGAAATGTCTCTGGGAAAAGCTGCTCGTCGGATGAGGAGAACAGAGCACCTTGTGGAATCTGATACAGATTTCTAGAGGCACTTTCCATACTGTTGGGGTCTCACCCCTTTAATTATCCCTGTTCCTTTTTTCTATATCTGATTTCTTGTTCTCCAGTATACGTGAACTCTGTTTTCTAAATGTAAATACAATATGTTTTTCTGAAGTTCAAACACAGATTATTCAGACATTACAAACCTTAAATAAACGTTTATTTTTCATGTAAAAAAAAACAAAAAAAACCTGTAAATTACATTTGATTATAAAAATTTTAAGAATATTCGTTCTTATCAACATTCAAAATTTCTAAAATAACATCTGTTTTGACATTCGAATTTGAACATAAAAACATTCGCACATCCCTAGTGATCAAACATTTTACAGTGATGACCTGTATTTTAAATAGACTCATTATTTAAAATAGCAGACTTTCTCTTTCAAGCAAGGGACCTCTTGCCCAACATACTTTAAAATGCCTGTGACATTATCGCTGTCCCCAAAGAGCACCAAGAATAATAATAACAACTAGTATTTATATAGTGCCTTTCTCCCAGTGGGACTCAAACCACTTTCTCTCAAAATTAACCAAATCGGCAGCTGAATAGTAATAGTAGTTATTATCACTTAATTAAATGGTACTCATTTTATCGACCTCGGAAGGATGAAGGGCTGAGTCGGCCCTGCAGGGATTTGAGCCTGTGACCTTTGGATCTTTGAACAGGCTTTTGTAGTCAGGGAATTTTACCAACTGAGATACCTCACCGGCTTAATAATAAGGGACCTTTGATCCCTTCTCAATCTCTAGCCCTAATTGCACAGTCTGTGGCAGCATATTATTTTTAAAATGCCACTCCTGTAAAGATTCGCAATTGGACTTTTTAATACATTTATTGCATAAATGAGACAGATACATTGGCTAATTGAATCCCAAAATCAGTATACATGGTTACATTTACATCTCAAACATGTTTATATTTTCTGGATTTTCACATTTACTTTTTTTTTTTTTTAAATATCTTTTTATTGAGAGAATACATGTAAGTACACAAGATCATTACATCATCACCATGTACATTCCAATGCAATCAGATAATATAACATTTTGTTTAGTGACTAGCACCAAAAGCATGAGACAATACTGTTCAACCAAGATTTCTAAAAAAAAAAGAAAACATATTCCTGTTGCTCATCACTCATTAACACAACTTGTCCCAATCTTAAACATGTAACACTCTCTCATGTTTTTCCTTTCTTTTAATGGGGGATAGGATCATTTCCCCTCACTTCCCAGTCAAACCTATAAACTAACTATTCTTACATCTAATCTAAATTAACAACTATTAAACTACACAAAAGTGTCCCTTAATCTTCTACGCTAACTATATTATTCTTCCCTATTCTGTTCAGTATCAAGCATCGGGGATCCAGGAAAAGAAAGAAAAAAAAATTAGGATCAAATGTCCATTCTCCCCTCAGTGTTCCCGCCCCTCACGCGCAAGTGCAATATGCTCCCATTCCCCCTAATTTTTAGAATCTTCTAAAAATATGTTGGTGTGTCTAAATGGGGAAAGTACCTGCCTCTGGACCTCCAGTTCAAAAGTTAAAATTAATCTACGCTATTTTCGCAGAAACAGGGTCAATCTATTACAGACATCTACTCTAACGTCAATCTGTTTTATAAATAATTGTGTTCTCAGCATATTACGTAAGTAGGCCACCGTAGGAGCCGTATTGTCAGTACAGCGCTTAAGTATGCACTTCCTTGCTAAAAGAATAATCAGGGTCAGTTCTGAGTCATGTTGTCTGAATTTTTTGTCCCAATTAAGGAACAGTACATCATTAGGACCAAGGATAATCGGGATATTCGTCTTTTTATTAATCCAGAATTGTGGTTTACTCCAGAACTTCCCTATCAACGGGTAATCCCATATACAATGTAACAGGCCAAGGGCCTCTGCGAAGCATTTGCAGCATTTATTAGGCCAGTCGGGGATCCATTTAGCCAGCTGGTTGGGAGTCATATAAGCTTTTTTTTTTTTTTTTTTTTTTTTTTTTTTTGAATCAGCTTTATTTGAAAATTATAATAATAAAGTTACAATTTATGGAGACGCAGCTCCGAAGTAATACATATAAGGTAAGGTACAACATGTTATGTTTTGAGCGGATTCAATTTTAATAACTTAACCTTGGGCTGGGACAACCAACACACATCAACATAAATTATTTCTCAAAAGGTAAATTATAGCAGAAATTATAATAAGCATTCATAGCCTCCATACCCTCATGCTACATATTATATAGAGGTTTGATCTACTAAATGGATATGCCTAGTTCCCCACATGGTTATTATTAAGTACCAGACACATCTAGCCTTCTTTAAGATATGTCTCCCACGTTGTTAGGATCTCCGAGTATATCTCCATCCTGTCCGTTTTTAAGTAGTACAGCTCTTCAAGGTGAATTAGTTCAGATACCCTATGTACCCACATTTCTACAGTGGGAGGATCTTTCGACTTCCAGTTTTTGGCTATCAAGAATTTTATACTGTTTGACATTATGAAAAATAGCTTGAGAGAGGGTGTGTGTTTTATTTTAGGGGGTTTGTTTAATAGCCAGAGTAGGGGATCCAAAGGGAATTGTGTTTCAAGTATGTCCTCTATTTCAGATATAACCGATCTCCATAAGTTTTGGATGACCGTACACCACCACCACATGTGGGCCATACCACTATTTACGTGGCCACAGCGCCAGCATTTGTTTTTAGTTTTGTGAAAGAGACGGTGTAATTTTTGAGGTGTGTAATACCACCTATGGAGTAGCTTCAGGTTAATTTCTGTAGTGGCTGTAGAGATAGAGGTTTTTAGTGTTGTGGTAATTATCCTCAACCTTATGTGTTGTGGAATTATTATTCCTAGGTCTTTTTCCCAGCTCTCTAAGTATGGGATGGGACATCCTGGGAATGGTGTGATTAATATTTTGTATATTAATGATAGAGTGTGACGAATTGGGGGAGATCTGATGCATAATTGTTCGAATGTAGTCAGAGGTCTAGTCATATTTGGGGATTGCGTATGGGTCGTAAGAAAATTATGGATTTGCCTGTACATAAACCAATTATTCAGACAGGAAAAGCCTTGCTGTACTAGTTCTGTTTGTGTTTTGATCTGTTCGTTTTGAACGACCCAGTAGACTGGGAAATCATGGAGATGAGAAGGGTAGGAGTGTTTACCTATTCTAGGTCCTATGTCAAGTTCTCCATTCGTTATAAGAGATGTTAATGGGGAGGGTCTGGAAGAAAGATTTGGAAAAAGGGTTAATATCTTATTCCATGATTTGTAGGTTTCTGCTATGGTGATACTCGACCAAGAAGGTGTGAGATTTGGTGATTTGAAGGACCAGCATGGTCTGCTAAGGTTCTGTGATTGGGCTATTCCATGCTCCATATCCACCCATCGTTTGTACTTTTTATGGACGTTCCAGTCCACAATTCTTTGTAAGAATACTGCGTATCTATAGTAGGTTAAATTAGGCAGACCCAGTCCGCCCTGTGTTTTAGGCATTGACATAATAGTTTTATTGATTCTAGGATGTTTTTTATGCCATGTAAAGTCACTGAGGGCTCGTTGTAAAGAGTTTAAATATTTTTCTGGTAAAGGAATTGGCAGGGTCTGAAGAATATATAATATTCTGGGGAATATGTTCATTTTTATTAGGTTGATACGACCCAACCAAGACAATTTTTTTGATCTCCAAGCTGATAGGTCTCTAACTACCTCAAATTTAATCTTTTCGTAATTGAGTTGAATTAATGCCTCTACGGATGTGGCTAGGTAGATTCCTAGATATTTAAGGCAATGTTTGTTCCATTTAAATGGTGTAAGTTTTTCTAGTGTCTCCTTTTCATGGGGGTCAAATGAAACGTTTAGTATTTCGGACTTGGAGATATTAACCAGAAAGTTTGACAAGACATGGAAATCATGGAACACCCCGACCAACAAGGGCAGTGACACCTCAGGATTAGTCAAAGTAAATAGTAGGTCATCAGCGAATAAGGATATGATGTATTGCTGGTTATCTATTGCGACTCCTTTAATGTTTGGATGGGATCTAATTTTGGCGGCTAGCGTCTCGATTACACAGGTGAATAACAAGGGGGATAGTGGGCATCCCTGCCGTGTCCCGTTAGAAATTTTGAATGATCTCGACAGGGTCCCATTTATTAATACTTTAGCGCTAGGGTTAGTGTATAAGGCGAATATTCTATGTATCACCCCCTCCCCAAATCCCATGGCCTGGAGTGTGAGTTGCAAATAATCCCATGCGACCCGGTCAAAAGCTTTGTCGGCATCAATAGACAGTGTTATCAGCGGCAATTTATGGTCTTGTGCATAAAAGATTGTGTTAAGGGCTCTGACCGTGTTATCTTTAGCTTCCCTTCCTACTACGAAACCCACCTGGTCGGGATGAATAAGATCAGGTAACAGGATGTTAATTCTATTAGCCAATAGTTTCGAGTACATCTTGATATCTGTGTTTAGTAAAGAGATTGGGCGGTAGCTAGTGGTTTCTTCTGAAGGTTTTTGGGGCTTCAATAGTATGGTTATATGAGCTTCAAGGGCCGAATCCGGGAAGGGGTGGTTAGAATCTATAGAGTTAAAATATTGTAATAGATGTGTAGATAATTGTTCAGCGAATGTTGAGTAATATTTGTACGTGTAACCGTCAGGACCTGGGGCTTTGCTAGTTGGGAGATTTTTAATTACTATTTGTAGTTCCTCTAGTGAGAAAGGTTCATCTAGTGCTTCATTTTGTAGTTGAATTATTTTGGGGAGGTTTAAATCGGAAAGATATTCTGTGATGAGTTGTTGTCATGTTGCGGTTTTTGGGCGTTCGCTCTGGGAAGAGATTGGTAAGTTGTATAAATTTTTATAGTATCTCCTAAATGTCTCTGCTATTGCCTGTGTCGACCGGTGTGATTTACCCCTGTTGTCCTTTATGTGAAGAATATAATTAGATTTGGATTTTTTTTTAATGTATCTGGCTAGCGCACGGCCTTGTTTATTAAAGTCCGCGTGTGAATATTGTCTAATAAAAAGGGCTTTTCTATTCTGTTCCTTTCCAATAATAGAGGCAAGATTGAAACGTTTAGTCTGTAGGAGTTGTAGTGTGGTTGTATCCTTGGGGTTTGCTTTGTGGGTTCCCTCTAATTGTGATATTTCTTTTATGAGGTTGGTAATTGCCTCTCTCTTTAGTTTAGAAAGATATGCTTTGCATGCTATTAGTTCGCCTCTAATAGTGCATTTGTGGGCTTCCCAGTTGTTTTGTGGGGATGTGTCTGTGTGTACGTTATGTGTGAAAAAGTCGTCTATCTTATTTTGTATTTTCAACTTAATGGTGGGATCTGTTAGTAGACTGTCGTCTAGTTTCCAGATATAGTTTTTTATAGGCTTAGAGGGCCATTCTAGAGCACAGCTAACTCCAGCATGGTCTGACCATGTTATCGAAGAGATGCTGGTAGACCTTACCAAGCTCATGCTAGTTATGTCCGTGAATATATAATCAAGTCTGCTGTATATTTTGTGGGGGAAGGAGTAAAATGTATAGTCTGTAGTATCTGGATTCACTGTCCTCCAGACGTCTAAGCAGCCCATTTGTCTCAGGATATTGTTCGATTTCCTAATATTAGTTTTTGAGATGGATGCAGTGTGAGTGGAACTATCCAATTTAGGGTTCAATGGCAGATTGAGATCTCCACCCAATAGTAATGTGCCTTTTTGGAGCTCTATTACTGCGTTCGATACTTTTTTAAGGAAGGAATGTTGTTTTGTATGTGGTGCATAAATCGAGACTATTGTGATGGGGATGCCATACAAAAGACCTGTTAAAATAATGTATCTGCCCTCTCTATCTCTATTGACAGAGATTTCCTGAAATGGGATTCCCTTCCTAATCAGGATGCCCACTCCTTGTATTTTTTTTTGAGGGTGAGACGCATAATAACTTTTACCATATTTATATTGGAATGTTTTGGGTTCTTTCCCTTTCAGGAAGTGGGTTTCTTGTAGAAGAATTATATCTCCCTTTTTCCTCTTAAAGTCACCTATTGCTGTTGTTCTTTTTCGGGGAGAATTTAGGCCTTTGGTATTTATGGTTATAAAATTTATGTTTCTGCTAACATCTTTGCTAGATTGTGAGGCCATGTGTAAGGAATTTTGATTTGCTAGACTTTGTCTTAGTTATTACTGAGAAATACAATAGGGAGTCAATGGAGAAAGCATGTAATATATAGTGTGTCATTGCCCAGACCCAAACAACAAATGAACATAAAAACAATTCAACATAGAATAATAAACAACTATGAGAACACAATTTAAAACATGATAAGAACATTACTGTCGTTTAAACGACGACCCCTCCTCCCCAGCAGCCCATTCCTGTTAGAATGGCCTCCACCTCCCCTTAGTCTAGAGGGTGTAATATGATAAATCTTACAGGGTTCAGTGGACGATTGTGACTATATAGGCAATACCCCTCCCTGATGTGAATTAGGAGGTAGTTAGTTATCAGTTTAACCCCTTCCAGATCTATGTGTTGCCATTATTGGTGGTAGGTCTTTATTTTGAGAGCCGTGTGTATCATCTAACATATGGTTTTCTATGGGCGAATCTTAAACGAGCCCTTTAAGGTTTGACATTAAGTTGTGAGTGAGACATACCATGTCAGAGATGAAAGTCCCAAAAGTGGCGGGGAGGGCATCAATCATAACTTTCGCCGTTAATCAGCGCTAAAACATGACGTGCAACTTAACATGAACATATTTCAATTAAGTTAGAGCATTTCAACTAACGGGGAGCCTAAAATAACCGGGTGACTGAAAGCTTTTCAGAAACAATAATGAAGGAAGAGGAAGGCATTACATCTTATCAACATATACTCTATTTAGACAGGCTATTATCATATAAACCTATTAAATATATAACAAAATGCGAACGTTGTCAGTGGGAGAAACCAACAATAAATGGTTTAACAATGAAGTATTTTACTGTCCCTTAAAAGTTCACTTAGAGGCAGTTTTCCTGTTAGAAAAAAGGGGGTTATGTCAGTTAAGAAGATGTACTTTTACTTATCTGTAGCTAGACCAGAGGATCTTCCAATCCAAGCAAAGAAGGAGGTCAAGGTGGAGGACTCTGTCGAGCAGACAAATTATGATGCTTATGCTTTAGTGGGACAGAAGACCAACTTGAGCGTGAGCTTGAAGACATTTTGTTTTTGGGTAGACTTCTGGAGCTGCTCTCTTCATCCGTAGGTGGGGGTGGAGCAACAAATGTTAGGCCCAGTGACCTGGAGAGAGTGTCCAAGTCCGAAGACTCTCTATATATCAACAATCTACCGTCATGTGGTATAAGCAGGCTGAAGGGAAATCCCCAACGATAACGTATTTTATGTTCCTGTAACACTGAAGTTATGAATTTCAAGGATTTCCGTCGCTCAATAGTAGTTGGGCATAGGTCCTGGTAGATTTGTAGGTCTTTGTCCTTGAATGACAGGGGGTGGGTATTTCTCGCATTCGACCAGATAGATTCTTTATCTTTATAATGTAGCATTCTGACAACCACATCTCTTGGAGGTGCAGCAGGTTTAGGGCGAGGCCGTAAGGCCCTATGAGCCCTTTCTATATCAGAATCAGTGAAGGTGGAGGACTTGGTGATATAGTTGAAGAGACTTGTTAAGTAGGGGTGGAGATCTTCTGCCGAAACATCTTCTGGGATGCCACGTATTCTCAGATTATTTCTCCTACTCCTATTTTCCAAGTCCTCCACCTTGTCTTGTAGAGTGTGGATTAAAGAGGCCTGCTGTGATAGGCCTGATTCTGTATTATTTAACATGGAGTTGATCACCTCTTGGCTGTCTTCTAGATCTTCAATTCTGGCGCCTAAGGTGTTAATTTCTTTTTTGACAGTAGAGATTTCTGACTGTATAAAGGATTTCAGGTCAGCTATATCAGATTTGGATGGTAACTTTTCTATGGTGGCTTGTAGGGTAGAGAGTTGCTGTTATGTTATAGATTGGTCCAAAGAGGGGATAGCTGTTTGAACTGGAGCACTCTGTGAGAGCTCTATTGGCGAGGGGAGGATGTTCGCTTTCCCATGGTCTGATGGAGAGAAAAAGGCAGACACAGATGATGTCTGTGAGGCAGGTTTTCCATTTTTATTTGACTTTGCAGGTCTCCTAGACGACATTTTCACCAATAATTGTGAGACAGTTAAGTGAGATTAAAGGTTGCAAAAATGTGCAGTATAGTATGATTTCAAAGGATATAGAGCTTACAATGCCTTTTTTCTGTAGGCTGAGATGGTCTTTGTAAACATATAATACCCTCTTTTATAATGGTCTTCTTAATCTTATTTATATATAATACTTCTCCCTTTCAGGGATTTAGGAAGCTGTGTCCGTGTTATGGATTAGGGCTTATGATCAAGCAGCACGCTTTCTAGTTGGCATCTAGGAGGTTAACCCTTTTACACTGCTTTGTGGGGCTGTACTTTCCCTTCTCCTCTATCTCCCATAACCTGGACGATGTGGATGTATTGTTTAATAAGGTGGGCTGGTTATCAAGATTAGGCAGTACCCTTAACACTTTATCGATCCGCTCCCCTCTCACCCTCAGATCTGTTGTAAAGCCTGTACCGTCATGCTGCGTTAGGATGCGAGCATAGTAGGCCCGTAATCAAAGATGGCGACCGGGGTTGTTTAGCATGACAGATCCCTCATCGCTTCTGCCTGTCTCTAGAGCCGCTTAGAAAGGATGCCTTCTGATGACATAGAGCCTCCCCAGTGTAACCGGTATGTTGTGGTATAAGAAGCCGGTGTCAGCAGCTCCGAGTGAGGGGGGTGGCATGCTTTTGAGCCGGGTCCGTTGTTGCGGTAGATCCAGGCGAGATTTTGCTGTGTCGGAAGGATCCGGGCAAACAGTTTACCCCATCTGGCTTTTTGGGTCAGGTTTTGTCAGGGTGAAGGTTGCCAAGAGGGCTGATAGGGAAGAGTGGTGCCGGAGCTCAAACACTATGCGGCCATGTTCAATCACGGCCAAGCTCCGCCCAGGAGTCATATAAGCTTTATGTAAAAATTTAGTTTGAGTTTCTCTCAGATTGGCAGAAAGAGTGGTTCTCTTAACCTTTTCAAGACCCTCCTGGGCCTCTTCCCACGTAACATCCCTGATTCCCTCCCGTGCCCATCCCGCCAAAAAGGCAGGTTGTACCTGTAGCAGTCGAGTCTGCAAGAAGGTTTGATATATTTCAGATAGGGAGAATCTACCCATTTTAAAGAGGGATTGAGTAGTAAGTCGAAAGGGCGACCCTTCCCAGAAATCTGGGTTATCTTTGATCAGTGTGTCCACATAGTGGCGGGTCTGTAGATAGGCATAAAAATGATTGTTTGGGAGGTTATGCCCTCTTCATAGTGAGGAGAAAGATTTTACGGATCTTGTCAGCGGGTCTATTAGCACACCAATGTTTCTCAATCCTAAATTCTCCCATTGCATAAAGGGTTTCGTGTCCATACCCGCCAGAAAGTCTGGGTTACCACGGAGGGGAAGAAAGGTAGAACTATGACATGTCTTATTTAGAAATCTATGGGATTGGTACCAAGCCTTCAGTGGATCTCGATATAGGAGATTTACATCTATTAGTTTGGCTGATCCAGATTTTGCCATATGTGGCAAGTATGACAATGAAATATCACCTAGAACCGCACGCTCCAGTTTGTGCCTATAAAAATGTTGGGTGCCAACTTGCCAATCCAGGACCAAACGAACCAGTGCCGCCCAATTGTATAGTTTAAAGTTCGGCAGGGATAAGCCTCCATTAAGATACGTCATATTTAATTTATCAGTAGATATGCGAGGCTTGCCTCCTCACCAAATGAAGTATCTCATTGCGGAATTTAAAGCTTTTACATCATTTTTAGTAAGTAGGAAAGGCATCATAAGTAGCGGATATAGGAGGTGAGGCAGAATCACCATCTTAAGGAGACTAATCCTACCCGCTAGTGATATAGGGAGAGACTTCCAGCTCCTCATCTGGCTGCACAGTTTGGCGCACAAAGGCACCAGATTGGCAGAGTACATTTTATTAGGGTTCACATGAATCTGAATACCCAGATAAGTTATTACTTCATTTGATATTGTAAACGGGTAATCATGAGCCTGTTCTTTAGCTTTATGTAGCCATAAGATCTCAGATTTTTGCATATTGGCTTTATAACCTGAAAAAGATCCGAAATTCTGCAAGGTCTTCAGGATGGAAGGGATATGACTCCTGGGATCCTGCACAAACAACATCATATCATCCGCTTATAATGCTAGATGTTGGGGGTCCCCTACGACATCAATCCCCGGGACATCTGTCTTAGTTTAACGGCCAAGGGCTCCAAAGCCAAGTTAAACAATAACGGAGACAGGGGACATCCCTGTCTCGTACCCCGTTGTAAGGTAATATCAGAAGAGAATAAGTTGTTGACACATATATTTGCAATTGGGGAAGCGTAAAGATTCTTAATAAATGTAAGGAAGGGGCCCGATAGATCGAATTTAGTCATGGTGTGAAAAAGGTGTCTCCATTCAACCCTATCAAAGGCCTTCTCTGCATCCAAAGACAACAGGAAGACCTCCGGGAGCGACGCAGATGATTCAGACTGTTTCTTACTCCAATAATATTGTAGTATCTGTAATACTCGGCATACATTCACCGTTGACGATCTCGCTAACATAAAATCCGTCTGATCTTCGTGTATCAGATCCGGTAAGATAAATTTAAGGCGATCAGCTAAAAGCTTTGTTAAAATTTTATAGTCCGAGTTTAGTAGTGAGATCAGTCTATATGATTCCGGCAGGAGAGTGTCTTTTCCCACCTTAGGAATAAGGGTGATATACGCAGCCAAGAAAGTCCTGGCTGGTCTATCTTGTCCAGGGAGAAATAGCCCGAGTACAGATTGGTGAGCACTGGGGTAACCCGCGATTTTAACATTCTATAAAATTCTATGGGCATCGCCGCTTTGCCTAAGGATAAGGACATGATTGTCCTATCTACCTCTTACCTAGAGATAGGCGCATTGGGCTTATCCAGCTGTTCTTTCGAAATTCGTAGTAGCTCAATGGAGTCCCAGAACTCTCGTAATACCTCTTCTGAACCAGGCAGATCACTGGTGTATAGTTTAGAATAGTAAACAGCGAATGCCTCAGAAATATGTTTGGGTTCTTTGACAAGCTTCCCCCCATCCCTAAGGGTGGTAATGAAGTGTGTAGACATCTTTAGGTTGACCAGGGAAGCCAATAATCTTCCAGATTTATCCCCGTACCTATAGTACTTGCCCTTAGTTCGTAATAGAGCTTGGGAAGCCTGGGAAGCCAGGAGCGCATCATATTCTTTTTTATTAGTGATATATGTCTGATGATGAAGCCGTGTGGGTTCACTTTGATAAGTAGCATATGAGGTAGCCAGGTTCTCCCTCAACCCCTCCAGCTGTTCCACTTGCATTTTTTTCCTACGGGACAGAAAAGCTAGAATATCTCCGGTGAGTACCGCCTTTGCCGTTTGCCAGAAAAGTTCCGGATTCTGCAAATGCTGAGCATTGTTGGTTTGGAAATCATCCCAACATTCTTCCATATAGTACTGAAATTCCTGGGATGTAATCAAATATTGTGGGAATCTAAGAGTTCGGCGGTTGCCTGAGGGAGGTAGGGTATCTAAAAAGAGGCTTATGGGTGCATGGTCGGAAACAATCACGTCCCCTATCTTGGCATCTACAACCTGAGGAATAAGAGAGTTAGAGGTTAACAATAGGTCAATGCGGGACATAGTAGGAGAGACCTGGGTGACACAGGTAAAATCTTTGCCATCTGGGTTTAGATTACACCATATATCTACCACACACAGCGAGGATCCCAAAGTTTGGAAAATTTCTAATTCAAATTTGCTGTTATTCCTGGGCCTAGGCCCACCCTCATCTCTATTGAGATCCCTGAGCCGGTCACACCTTGGATTGGGAGTTAAATTGAAATCACAGCCAATTACAAGGGCAGAATCCAGGAAAGGGGTCAAAATTCTAATTAAATCTTCCCAGAATATTTAATTTTTTTGATCGAGCGCATAGATATTGTATAGTGTGTACTTTTTGCCAGCAATTTTGGCCTGAACTAAGATATATTGTCCCTCTGGGTCACTGATTATCGTTGTGACTTCTATGTCTAGTTTCTTTCCAAATAATATAGCCACTCCTCTGCTGGCCGTTTTATACGAGGCATATTTAACCCTCCCTACCCAGTCTGACTTCAATTTGGTATGCTCTAGGTCAGTCAAGTGCGTCTCCTGCAGAAACGTGATGTCTGCCCCTCTCTTTCTGAGTTGCATAAGAATGGTTTTCCTTTTAATGGGGCAGTGTATTCCCCCTACGTTCCAATAATAAATACTAAATTGTACTATCTGTTATGATACCCTATGCGTAAGCGGAAGGAAACAAAAAAAAATAGTGCTGGATCCCCTCATCGAAGTCTGAGAGACAACATTGGAGGCTAGAGAAAAAAAAGAAAATAGGATTTCAGGTCAATCCTTAGTGCTCCGGATGGTTCTGTAATAACACCTAGTTCTGTCAACATAATTCCTTTATAAACAGCCATAAATAATATACAGTACCAAACTTGGATAAACCTTACAAACTTAGGTGTTCCTGCCCCACCCTAAGTCCATAGTGTATCTATTGAACATAAACATAAACACAAATAGCAAGTTAATAATATATCGCTTTGGGGTGCTCTCCATTTTGGGCAAATAACCTCTCTTGGGTATATGACTCTGAAAAATTAGAGAATTAGCAATTAACTGTAAACAAAACCTACTGCTCCCATTAGGTATCCTTCAAGATTATTATTCCCTATTCCACCTTCCCCAGTACAATTTTGTGGTAGAGCAAAACCTTTAACCTGATTAAACTCTTGCAACCTGGATTGACTTAACTCAGTTATAACCATTAACCATATCAATAAACCAGAATAGTAAACATATAAAACAAGATTGTGGGGAGCCCCCCTGTCAAAATGAGGTATCATCTTTGTCTTGGCTGTATAAGCCATTACTCAATCTGTAAAGGATATATCGTAACTAACCCTAGTACAGTATGACCTATCACCCTTCACCTCCCCTAGAATGGTCAGGGCTTCTGGAACTGCTTTCTGCATCTAGGTACTCTTGTGCTGTTTGCGGGGAGTCAAAAAACTTAGGGCCTCTAGCTGGGTATAACAAATAGTCCTGTCTGCCCTCTCTGTTTAACTTTGAACAAATTGAGGAGAACTCTCTATGCCTCCTTATTAGATCAATGAGTAATCCTGGAACAGCAAAAGTCTAGAGTTTTCATAGGTCAGGATCTCAACCTTTCTATATGCTCTCAAGATAAGGAGTTTGGTCTGAAAGTGGAGAAACTTAATCATGACAGGGCGCGCTTGTGCATTATGATCCATGGCTGGTCTCTCCGGGCCTACCCTATGTGCTCAAGCTTACAGATGAGAGGGAGGGAGGTTTCTACAAATGTTAAGATGTCGGCTGGTTTTACCGATTCAGGGAGGCCTAGTAGGCAAACATTATTTCGCCTTGAGCGATTCTCAAGATCGTCAATTTTCTGTTGTAATGCTAGGGAGTGTTTTTCTAGATCTTCTAATTTACCAGAGTTAACAACTTGCGTGTCCTCAATATCAGAGATGCTGGTCTCTGCCTCCATTACTCTTGTTGAAAACTGCTTCACATCCTCTGCCAAAGTGTCCACCCCTTTTTGAAGGTTTTCTATCTTGGGCAGAAGCAAGGTGGATATTTGCTTATAATACTAATAAATTTGACCAACGCAGAAACCCACACAGCCAATTAAAAAGGGGGAGCGTCTCCAAAAAAACAACTCCCTAAAGTGTATAAAGTGTTAAAAGGTGTATAATGATTGCGCAAACAATGCTAAAAGTGGAATAAAAAATATTAATATGTGACTAGTCAGTGGACTTGAAATAAGGTCACAAAAAATAATTGCAAAAATTGTGCTCAATAAAATGTGTTTACCTTATGTGTGCAATTAAATAAGTGTGCAAAAAATAAATATGCAAAAATTATGCAATGACAGTGTGCAATAGCAGGTGTGATTAAAACGCAGCTGAAATATACTGCGATTATCCGTTTGTTCCTCAAAAAGTAATTAAATGTATCCTCCAAAAAGACATATAATATCCAAAATATAATACATTTATTCGATATACAGAAATAATGATATAAAAGTTGATACAATAATAAAAAAATACAAAATACAATTGCGGCCACAGTTAAAATACAATTAAAAATAATATCAAATTAGACTAATTACACATAATATAAAAATACATAGAGCCTATGGACAAATATTTAGAAGATTGTCCGGTATACAAATCCTATCATTTAGCAAAGCAAAAATGTCCCAGAAGAGATGTAGCCAAAAGCTCTTTATTCCGATATGGTTCCTCATAACACCGCCACCGGGTTCTGTTGATGAGAAAGAGGAACTCCTTAGTGCAGTGTCTACAGCAATATTGCTTACGAGTATATCCGTACTCACATTTAGGTTTGTGCTGTCCGGCGTACACCCTCAAGTGAAGACACTGATTCAGATGTGCTTTCTTATCTATAACACATAGAGTGTAGTTAAAATAGTTGCTAGTGACTTCAAAACATTGGAAGGGAGACCCCACAGTCTGATCGTATATAGCAAAACAGACTTGAGTTTTTAGGCCTCATCAAACAATTTACTGCTCATGACAGATGTAATGATCACAGCAGGTGTGTGCTTCCAAACGGAAGCTGTTAGTACTCTGAGCAACGCGTTTCAAATTTCTTTCTCAAGTTCAGAGATTGTATGCTAGCACACGCCTTATAAGCGGTGTCAGTTAAAGGTATACCAATTCTTACAAATGGTAATTTCTTCATTAGATAATCATGTTTAGAATCATGTTTAAAATCAGCTCGTATACAAACATGTTCATTACGTTTGGTAATATATTAGTACCCGTTATACAAATGTTAAGTACTATATGAGTTGTTTGAGCAAATAACTAGCTCAACTAGATTTCACACAGATCTTAGTAATTATACACATATAAGACAACTAGTAAAAGAGTCCATATCAGAAGAGACACTCAAGGGATCAAACGGACAATTGCCTACACAACTATGGGCAAAAACTTTCCAAAACTTCTTGACATTCAAAAGATAGCATTCAAACAAACCTTTTTTGGAGAACGTAATGAACATGTTTGTATACGAGCTGATTTTAAACATGATTCTAAACATGATTATCTAATGAAGAAATTACCCTTTGTAAGAATTGGTATACCTTTAACTGACACCGCTTATAAGGCGTGTGCTAGCATACAATCTCTGAGCTTGAGAAAGAAATTTGAAACGCGTTGCTCAGAGTACCAACAGCATCCGTTTGGAAGCACACACCTGCTGTGATCATTACATCTGCCAGGAGCAGTAAATTGTTTGGTGAGGCCTAAAAACTCAAGTCTGTTTTGCTATATACGATCAGACTGCAAGTGGGATCTCCCTTCCAATGTTTTGAAGTCACTAGCAACCATTTTAACTACACTCTATGTGTTATAGATAAGAAAGCACATCTGAATCAGTGTCTTCACTTGAGGGTGTACGCCAGACAACACAAACCTAAATGTGAGTACGGATATACTCTTAAGCAATATTGCTGTAGACACTGCACTAAGGAGTTTCTCTTTCCCATCAACAGAACCCGGTGGCGGTGTTATGAGGAACCATATCGGAATAAAGAGCTCCGAGTTTGGCTACATCTCATCTGGGACATTTTTGCTTTGCTAAATGATAGGATTTGTATACCGGACAATCTTCTAAATATTTATCCCTAGGATATTTGCTTAACAATAGGGTGTGGGTCTAACATGTGGCCCTCCTGCGGTGTTTCTAAAGATTGCACTTGCCCCATAGTATCAGGTCGCCATTGGATCCTGAATAAAATATTTCTCCATGCACAATAACAGTAAGCTTTAAAGTATAGTGGACATCAGATTTGTGTAATATAGAAATCACACACGTATTCAACCCCACACAGAATAATTGTATCTACATCAATATACCCCCTGCAGATGGGCAGCGTACTGTAAAGCAAGGTAAAAGGTTAGACATATAAAGATACAGTATACATATAATCCCACAGATTAACACATATCTTGCAGTGAGCAGAGGGCACAGCCAATATTCAGATATTATCCAGCACAGTCATAAAATACACAGGTTGGTCACAGGACAGTCAGAGGCCAGTCCCATAAAATACAATGTGATGGCAAACACCCTCCCCTCTGAGGGCTTTGAATATATGCCAAGGTAAAGTTCACAGAGCTGGCTCAGAGGGGCAGCTCCTGCTGCTTTGAATGTGCAGAAGAAAAGGCCCACAGTACTAAGGTCTAGCCCATGTAGTTATACCCTGAAAGGTTTTGTAGTAGTAGAACTCTCGATGTAGATCATTAAGTCTTTGATTTTGACTCAGGGCTCTAGATATTAACAAGGCTTTTACAAGTCCCGCAAAGTCCTACCACACTGGGACCTGACCACATAAATTCTTGGTAAATATTGGGCTGTTCTGCCCCGTGTGGAAGATCAGCAAACGTATATCCCCTATAAGGCTGCTGGTGCAGGTAAATATGCAGCGGTTGGGATGTCAGGCCCCTACCCCTAAATGACAGTACAACAGGGTGTCTCTCAAAGTGTTCAAATAGCCCCTGTATAATGTTTCATACCTTACTGTGTGACAGAGGAAATCTCAGGGAGCTCTCTTTACCTGTTATTTTTTATCTTCTTATTCCTCAGTCACGTCCGCGGGGAGCAGCCATGCCCAACTATGTCTTAGTGCTGAATTACCTCTCTGGGTGTCTTGGCCGAGTCCGCCTCTTTCTGAATGCGCTGCAGAGATGTTGGGGCCGGCCTTGGTCTTCCTGATCTGACCGCCAGTCGTCTGGGCCTCCTCCAGTCAGTGTATGGTCCGCTCCAACACTAGGCTGATCTGCTCTGCTCCGCTCAGCTGCCGCTGCTTTTTCGTGCCAGCCGTAACCTGCGTAGGCCAAACCTCTCGCCACATGGCCCCCTGTCTCCCGGTATCTGGAAGCTGGTGAGTGATCTCACCTCTTTGGGTGGGCAGATGAATCGATGGGTGTGAGATGATCCAAGGGACCTTTCTTAGACAGCCACAAATCCGTCAATTGTAGTTCTCCTGGGAGCTTTCAAACCCCTCACCTCTCCTCTCAGACTAAGATGGCCACCGGGGCCATCACTGATTGCTTTTTACTCTGCTCTAACCTTCTATAGCGGACCTTGGTGGGGGAAGGATTATACCCTACAATCTCACTAGTGCCCAGTCACGATATCTGCCAAGGGCAAAACAGATTTGGGCTCTTCCTAATAATTATAACTGCAGTATATGCAGGGATTTGCTACGGAGCTCCAAGCTTGAGCTGTTGCTGTTCAGCCCGCCCACCGGAAGTCTTCACATTTACTTTTAAACTTATTTTTATAATGTCCCCTTCCTTTACTTGCATTCTTTGTATAGATACATAACTCATAATCTCTGGCTATAGGGCCTCAACTGCAGTGAATAATGGACTACACTAATGTTTGAAGCAACCCAAATATTTGGAAGAGAGTAATTTGTAAAGCTGTATCAAGTGACTAATCACATAATCATGTGAGGGACACATACTATTTGCCTCTTTATAAATGTAGCACTTTATTTCTACATTAATGAAATAAATCAAATTAAAAGGGAAACACATTTAATATAAAATTATTTCAATAAAATACTAGGCCTGTATTCTGCAGTTACAATTATTTTAATATAAATCTGTATTTACCAATGTGAAAAATTCTTTAAAACAAGATGTAAGGGCAGGTGGCATATAGTATATTAGTGACACAAATCACAGAAAGTGATGAATAAATACATCGCAAATTTTAAGAAATATGAAGAAACCTAAACATGTAATTCATTAGTGAAAATCAATAAAGAGACTTTCAAGTAAGTGTCAACACGTTTTAAAACCATCTGTGATTATAGCAGGAAAAAACATATAAAATAGTTTTTTTGGTCATTTCTAACATTATAACTATATGATAACTAAAAAAAGAATATTGTTATGGCTTTATTGCTTTAAATTAATGATGAGTATAATTTCTAGCACCAACATTAAGTTTTCAATGATTTGTTTTTCTTTAACAACTTTTTAGCCCTTTAACTAAAATTTGTTTTTCTCAAAAATGTTTCTTCTTGAGTACCCTTGGTGTAATTTTTAAATTCTTGCTTTAAACCCTTTTTTTTATTAAAGTTAAACTGGTGGGGAACATGAAAACGTGAGAGGTAAGGGGAGCGATTTAAATATGCCTGATATAAGGTTAGATAATATCGCCTAGATTACGAGTTCTGCGTTAGCCTTAAAAAGCAGCGTTAAGGGGTCCTAACGCTGCTTTTTATCTAACGCTGGTATTACGAGTCTGACAGGTAGAGGCTCACCGCTCACTTTCTTCCGCGACTCAAGGCTACTGCAAATCCCCTTACGTCAATTGCGTATCCTATCTTTTTAATGGGATTTGCCTAACGCTGGTATTACGAGTCTTGGAAGAAGTGAGCGGTAGAGCCTCTACCTCCAAGACTCCAACCGCATATAAATGTCAGTAGTTAAGGGTTTTATGAGCTAACGCCGGAACATAAAGCTCTTAACTACAGTGCTAAAAGTACACTAACACCCATAAACTACCTATGAACCCCTAAACCGAGGCCCCCCCACATCGCAAACACTATAATAAAATTATTTAACCCCTAATCTGCCGACCGGACACTGCCGCCACCTACATTATAGCTATGAACCCTTAATCTGCTGCCCCTAACATCGCAGGCACCTACATTATATTTATTAACCCCTAATCTGCCCCCCCAATGTCGCCGCCACCTACCTACACTTATTAACCCCTAATCTGCCGACTGGACATCGCCGCCACTATAATAAATGTATTAACCCCTAAACCGCCGCACTCCCGCCTCGCAAAAACTATAATAAATTGTATTAACCCCTAATCTGCCCTCCCTAACATCGCCGCCCCATACCTACAATTATTAACCCCTAATCTCCTTCCCCCAACATCGCCGCTACTATAATAAAGTTATTAACCCCTAAACCTAAGTCTAACCCTAGCCCTAACACCCCCCTAACTTAAATATAATTTAAATACAAATAAATAAAATTACTATCATTAAATAAATTTATCCTATTTAAAACTAAATACTTACCTATAAAATAAACCCTAATATAGCTACAATATAAATAATAGTTACATTGTAGCTATTTTAGGATTTATTTTAATTTTACAGGCAACTTTGTATTTATTTTAACTAGCTACAATAGCTATTAAATAGTTATTAACTATTTAATAGCTACCTAGTTAAAAATTACCTGTAAAATAAATCCTAACCTAAGTTACAAATACACCTAACACTACACTATCAATAAATTAATTCAATAAATTAACTACAATTATCTAAGCTAAAATACAATTAAATAAACTAAACTAAAATACAAAAAAAAACACTACATTACAAAAAATAAAAAAATATTACAAGAAGTTTAATCTAATTACACCTAATATAAGCCCCCTAATAAAATAAAAAAAAAAACCCAAAATAATAAAATTCCCTACCCTAAACTAAATTACAAAGTAATCAGCTCTTTTACCAGCCCTTAAAAGGGCTTTTTGTGGGGCATTGCCCCAAAGTAATCAGCTCTTTTACCTGTAAAGAAAAATACAATATCCCCCCAACATTACAACCCACCACCCACACACCCCTACTCTAAAACCCACCCAATCCCCCGTTAAAAAAACCTAACACTACCCCCCTGAAGATCACCCTACCTTGAGCCATCTTCAGCCAGCTGGCCACCGATGGGACAGAAGAGGAACCCCCTGAAGATCACCCTACCTTGAGCCGTCTTCAGCCAGCTGGCCACCGATGGGACAGAAGAGGACATCCGGACCGGTAGAAGTCTTCATCCTATCCGGGCAGAAGAGGACATCCGGACCGGCAGACATCTTCATCCAGGCGGCATCTTCTATCTTCATCCTTCCGGAGCGGAGGGGAGCCATCTTCTATCCAGCCGACGCGCAGCCATCCTCTTCTTACGATGTCCTAAGGCCGAATGAAGGTTCCTTTAAATGAGGTCATCCAAGATGGCATCCCTTGAATTCCGCTTGGCTGATTTTGGCCTTAGGACATCGTAAGAAGAGGATGGCTCCGCGTCGGCTGGATAGAAGATGGCTCCACTCCGCTCCGGAAGGATGAAGATAGAAGATGCCGCCTGGATGAAGATGTCTGCCGGTCCGGATGTCCTCTTCTGCCCGGATAGGATGAAGACTTCTGCCGGTCCGGATGTCCTCTTCTGTCCCATCGGTGGCCAGCTGGATGAAGACAGCTCAAGGTAGGGTGATCTTCAGGGGGGTCCTCTTCTGTCCCATCGGTGGCCAGCTGGCTGAAGATGGCTCAAGGTAGGGTGATCTTCAGGGGGGTAGTGTTAGGTTTTTTAAGGGGGGGAACTGGTGGGTTTTAGAGTAGGGGTGTGTGGGTGGTGGGTTGTAATTTTGGGGGGTATTGTATTTTTTTTTACAGGTAAAAGAGCTGATTACTTTGGGGCAATGCCCCACAAAAAGCACTTTTAAGGGCTGGTAAAAGAGCTGATTACTTTGTAATTTAATTTAGGGTAGGGAATTTTATTATTTTGGGGGGCTTTTTTATTTTATTAGGGGGCTTAGATTAGGTGTAATTAGATTAAACTTCTTGTAATATTTTTTTATTTTTTGTAATGTAGTGTTTGTTTTTTTTGTATTATAGTTTAGTTTATTTAATTGTATTCTAGTTTAGGTAATTGTAGTTAATTTATTGAATTAATTTATTGATAGTGTAGTGTTAGGTGTATTTGTAACTTAGGTTAGGATTTATTTTACAGGTAATTTTGTAGTTATTTTAGGTGGCGGCGACGTTGGGGGGGGACAGATTAGGGGTTAATAAATATAATGTAGGTGTTGGCGATCTTAGGGGCAGCAGATTAGGGGTTCATAGCTATAATGTAGGTTGCGGCGGTGTCTGGACCGGAAGATTAGGGGTTAATAGTATAATGTAGGTATCAGCGATAGCGGGGGCGGCAGATTAGGGGTTAATAAGTGTAAGATTAGGGGTGTTTAGACTCGGGGTTCATGTTAGGGTGTTAGGTGTAGACTTAGAAACTGGTTCCCCATAGGAAACAATGGGGCTGCCTTAGAAGCTGGACGCTGCTTTTTTGCAGGTGTTAGGTTTTTTTTAGCCAGCTCAGTCCCATTGTATCCAATGGGGAAATCGTGCACGAGCACGTTCAGCCAGCTTTCCGCTACCATAGGCAACACTGGTATTGAGAGTTGAAGTGGAGCTAAATTTGGCTCAACGCTAACCTTTCTGAGGCTAAGGCAGCCATTCAGAGAACTCGTTATACCAGCGTTGTCTTATGTGAGTGGTGGAAATAAAAGGCTCGTTAGCACTGCAGGTCTTTACCGACAAAACTCGTAATCTAGGCAAATGTGTCTTACTAAAGTTTGCGCATGAACGATATAAGAATATCCCCAGTGCATTTATTTCTGTGCGTATTACAAGTTGAAAGCAAAGAGAAGTAAGATATTATTTTAGTGACTGTGGTGGGATTGTGTATGTGACAATCATTTTTTTTTTAATTTATTTTTTTTATTCTCAGTGAAAATTTATTTTAATCTTTAGGAAACACAACTTGCCAATTTAATTCCTCTTAATTTAAACTTGTTATGAAAAACATGTATATGCATTGAAAATAAGCATAATTATATAAATTGAAATATTTCCAAACACTACTATCTATCTATCTAGCTATCTATCTATCTGTCTATATATCTATCTATTTATCTATCTATTTATCCATCATCTATCTATCATCTATTTATCTATCCATCTCTATCTATCTATCTATCATCTATATATCTTTATAATTTTAAAGATGTAATATATTATTTTTTAGGGTGACAAAGAAGCAGAGCTTGGACTTCCATTTTCCCCACTGTGTGACCGCAATTCTACTATGGTTGCTCAATCCCAAATAGGTGAGATGACTCCCCATGTTTTGGTCAAAATGTGTTTGATTTGCACTAATTACAAGTTTTTAAAGGTTGCTTAATCTAAGTAAAATGTAAAACACCTCCTGAAAAGTATAAAATTCCTTAATTTATGTACTGAAAATATGTTGCAGAAATTTATATATTTAAAAAAAACAACCTTATCATAATGTAACACTAAGTGGACTAGTATCTTTCTTATTTACTTATTTTCTTTTATTATTTATTTTTCTTCTACCAGTATATATATATATATATATATATATTTGTGTGGGTGTGGTATACAAGAGTTAGGATATCACATAAATTATAGCATATGAAATCCCAGAGGATATTTGCCTAGATGAATATAAGTAAATTGTTTACACAAGTGCACAGTCTGAATAAAATATTGCGATTATTCGGTCTGTGTCTTCATGCACAAGTTAAACAGTAAGGTGCCCCTGTGGTGTTCCTACTTACAAAACTGTACCTCAATCCAATGATGTAAGTGTTGCATGGTGTAGGAAGAGCCTTCAGAGGCAGCTGGATATCTAACTTCACTGCTTCCTGAGATATGGTACTACTCTTGCTCGATGTAGTTTGTAATCATAAAAGATAGAAGAAACAGAAACCCTGAGTGCAATACTGCATATTTATTGTGCAATAATAAAAACACCACTTAGGTTTAACAATGGTCCTGCTCATGTTTAGCAACGTCAATATATTATGCACTATTTATAGCACAGAGTACATAATTATTATAATCAGTTATTTGTAGAGTGCCAACAGATTCTGCAGCGCTATAAACATAGAAAAGCAGAAGAAGACAAGACATGACTAAGGACCTAGTGAGGGTCTGAAATGTTGTTTTTTTTGTGTGGACCATGGTAAAATAAAGGTCAGGTTATGAAACCTGCCAAGGCTGGAGTACCTTTATTCAATATGCGCTATAAACATAGAAGGAATACAAGGAAACATTTATAGGGATCAGATGGGTAGAGGGTCATGCCAAGAGTCACACTGTTGTAGTCAGCTCTAAAGAAGGTGATCTACAAACAGCATGGTTCTTAGGCTTACATGCTAAGGGGGTTCAAGGGGATAGCAATGGAGGAGAGGAAACAGTATAAAGAAAGGTTAGTGTAGGTTGTATGCATCCTTGAACAGTAGAGTCTTTAGGGAGCGCTTGAAGTTTTCAAAACTAGGGGAGAGTCTTGTGGAGTGAGGCAGAGAGTTCCACAAGATGGTAACCAGTCTAGAGAAGTCCTGTAAGCGGGAGTTTGAGGAGGTAACAAGAGAGGAGGAGAGGAGGAGGTCATGAGCAGAGCAAAGGGGATGGGAGGGAGAGTATCTGGAGAGAAGGTCTGAGATATAGGGGGGAGCAGTGCAGTTGAGGGCTTTGTATGTTAGAGTGAGAATTTTGTGTTTAATCCTGGAGGCAAGAGGAAGCCAGTGAAGGGATTGGCAGAGAGGTGCAGCAGATGAAGAGCGAAGTGTGAGGAAGATGAGCATGGCAGAGGCATTCATTTTGGATTGTAAAGGAGCTAGGCAGCAGCTGGGGAAACCAGAGATGACAGAGTTGCAGTAATCCAGGCAGGAAAGGATGAGAGAGTGGATTAAAATCTTAGTTGTGTCTTGTGTAAGGAAATGTCTAATTTTAAAGATATTTTTAAAGTGGAAGCAGCAGGGTTTAGCCAAGGACTGAATGTGAAGAGTGAAAGAAAGATCTGAGTCAAGTGTGACCCCAAGACATCGGGCATGTGGGGTAGGGGTAATGATGGAGTTGTCGACAGTTATAGAAAGATTGGGGGTGGAAATTTTGGAAGAAGGAGGGAAAAAAAGGAGCTCAGTTTTGGAGACATTTAGCTTGCGGTAGTGAGAGGACATCCAGGAAGAGATGTGAGAAAGACAGTTAGCGGCAAGGAAGGAGATAGGTCTGGTGCAGAGAAGTAGATTTGGGTGTCATCTGCATACAGATGATATTGGAACCCGTGGGACTTTATTTAGGGAACCTAATGTTGACGTGTAGATTGAGACGAGAAGGGGACCGTGGTCAGAGCCTTGCGGTACCCCAACAGAAAGTGGTGATGGGGCAGAGGAGGCCCCAGAGAAGGCTACACTAAAGGTATGGTTTGACAGGAAGGAAGAGAACCACAAAAGTGCTGTGTCACAAATGCCGAAGGATTGGAGGGTTTCGAGCAAAAGAGGGTGGTCAACAGTATCAATAATATATACGATAATCTGACAGATACTATAAAGTTCACTTATAAAGTTGCACAGACGCCACATCCTTGCATCTTACACATCTGGAGAGACATATAGGTCATACCAGGTGGTCTAGTGGTATGGCATCATTGGAGGAATTTGAGGGCGCCAGTGAGGCCACCATGCAAGCTACAGAAACTCAAAAGTGTCGGACAGGTACATAGGGCTTAAGGGAGCTGAATAGGGGGTGAAATATTCAAAGCCCAAATCTCAGCTCCTTTAGGCCCTGGAAACCCCCAAGACCTACTATTTGAAAAATAATCGGCTGCTCTTGTGTATCTTGGGGGTTTAAAGTAGAAGCTCAATTAGAAAAAAAACAAACATTTTTATAAACACTTAACAACTATACACACTTATAACTGACCATCAAAAATACCTAGAGACTCCCAAGACCCCTTGTTTTAAAGCTGAGAAGCTTCTCTTTACGATAAAGCCCCTATATAAGTTTTAATAGCCTAGCGATCACTATAGTAATTATGATTAACTGATATGAATAAATGTACATTTATTGGAATAGAGACTCATGTGAGCCCCTATCAGTTATGATATATATGTATAACAATTATATAGTTTGAATATATGTGGATTTCTCACTGAAAAATGGCATACAGTAGGGTTTAAATGTGAACAGCATCTAAAAAATACAAAACAGCTCAGCACAGGGGTGGAAATGGCTCAGCAGTTAAAGGGTTAACCTTTTAACTTCCAGAGAGAGCTGCATGACATTGTGTGGCAACTGACAAACAATGGGTTGTACATAATTAATATAATACTAGTAAATTAAAGGGACATGAAGCCTAAAACTTTAGCATTGCATGTTCTATCCAAATCATGAAAGAAAAACAACTTTCTAATGTACTTCTATTATCAAATATTCTTGGTTCTCTTGGTACCGTTTGTTGAAAAACAGGAACATAAGCCCAGGACCGTGCACATGTCTGGAACACTATGAGCTAGATTACAAGTGGAGAGCTAATTTATTGAGTGTCCATAAACGGTCAAATTTGCCCATTTACGGGTGCACGATAAATAACCATATACATTACAGCCATTACAAGTAGTTAGCCTCCAAAAATTAACACATTTTATAATAGAAGTATATAGGATACTTTTTTTTTAAATGTTATGCTCTGTCTGAATCACAAAAGAAAATTTCTGAGTTTCATATCCCTTTAAGTGCAATTTTGATAAAGGAGCAGCAGCCAGATTTGAAACTATTTAAAAACAGTGTGAAAGAATGAAATCTGCTTTAATATACAAACAGTTTTCTCTCTTTTATCATTAATATGGGAATCTTAATGGAACATTATATTTACATAACATATTCTTACCTACTGCTCAATATTTTTGAGAACACATTTCTTGGAGCATATGAGAGCTCATTATTTATATCAGTAGATAAATCATTTATGTTAAAAAACTGAATTAATTTGTACTCATATAATACTTTTTATTGAAATATTTCATTTTGAAACTTGAAATATATGGAAATTTAGGTGTTAATGGATATTAAATTGTAGCACTCATTTATTGTCATTTTGATAAATATAAACGTGTGCTTTTTTTAAATGATTTGATTTTAAAAAGTTTAATAATTCTATGTATAGAAGCGGAATGCACAATATGGAGTGCGCTGCTTTTGTAGCATTATTAGGGGTAGATTTGTGTGGCAGTTATTTTTTTTAAAGCAATTTTACTCAATCTGTGGGCGGGGGGCTGTGGCTCTTCAACTGACCCAAGCCCCGCCCATTAAATGCCCTGTCCAGTCCATTATACACCCGAAATGCCTGCAGCATGACTGGTCCCATCCCTCCCATTGCAAACCCGTCTACAACCTCAGGGAATTGCCTTTCTATTTATTCTTTCTTGTGATGCCACCGCACAAAATACGACTGTTTGAGAAATAAACAATATATACCCTTGCTGTTTTATGCAACAAAGTAATTTATACTGCTTTTATAATTTTTTAATAGTAGGTACCCATATTTTAAACAGCTTTCCAGTGGATTTGTCTGCACACTTAAATATGAATAGGTCTGTATGAGACAGTGTAACACACTATTTGAGGTCTGTTCTCCAGACCACATTGTAAATCTGTAAACTCATACTTTGGGGACGATTTAACAAGCTGTGAATCGGCCCCAATGCAGCTGTTTCTGCGCGAACCTTCAGGCCTCGCCGGAAACAGCAGTTAAGAAGCAGTGGCCTTAAGAAGTCTGCTCCTTAACTTGTCCTCTGCCTCTGAGGCACCCCCTGCTAGTGGCCGTGAATCTGCAGGGGGCAGCATTGCACAAGCAGTTCACCAGAACTGCTTGTGCAATGCTAAATGCTGATAGCGTATGCTGTCGGCATTCAGCGATGTCTGGCGGACATGATACACTACAGCGTATTATGTCTGGCAGACATTGATAAATCGGCCCCTAAAATTGAAAAATGAGGCTGTACAAATCTCTTCCTATGGGAACAACCAGACTCATGGATCTGTAATAAGTTTGTCATGTCTAACACGTAAAGAGGGTCTGTTATATTAAAATCACTAAAATGTTATAACTATAACTAAAGGGACCTTGTAGTGTAAAAAATACACAATCCCTGCAAAGGGGAAGCACATAAGTAAAGCTATGCCCTGGAGCTGCAAATACTCTTGTGCTGAACACAGGCAGGTTAAAAATAGAATTTTTTGCAGCAGTTCAAAAAATATGTTGTGCTTTGGAAAATGGATGTGCGCTGATACCTCTTTGTTTGTGTAATTACTGGGTCATATTGGCAGCACACCCAGATGTGGATTTAAACTTTTTGTAAGGTGTGCTAAAAAACAAATTTTGTATTTGTGTGTATATATATATATATATATATATATATATATATATAATATTATTATTATTATTTTACTTTTTATACAATTTTATCTTCATATTTTGAAATTACATTGTATATTGACTGAGATTTTACATTTTTTCCCGTGGTTTTAGCACAATTTTTTTTTCTTTCATGATTCGGATAGAGAATAAAATGTTTAAACAACTTTCCAACTTACTTCTATTATCAAATGTGCTTTGTTCTTTTAGTATTCTTTGTTGAAGAAGCACCAATGCACTAATAGGAGCTAGCTGAACACATCAGGTGAGCCAAAAGAATGAGGCATAAATGTGCAGCCACCAATCAGCAGCTCTTGGGCCTACCACTATGAATCCTTTTCAGCAAAGGATACCAAGAGAACAAAACAAATTAGATAATAGAAGTAAATTGGAAAGTTGTTTAAAATCCAATGCTCTATCTGAATCATGAAAGAAAAACAGTACAATATTAGGAAAACAAATAAATGTGCACAACTGACATTGCAGTATACTTGGTAAATATCTAATAAGAACAACCACTTAAACTGTATGAGCATAGCTTCCATCAGCTTAAAAAACAGAAACTAAAATGAATTTTTTAAATGTCACCTGTTAAATGGAATAAAGAAAAAAAAATGTATGTCCTTTTAAATATAAATTTAACAATGGCTTATAAGTGTTATTCAAAAATCTAAGTAAAAATATATTATTATAAGTAAATCTGTTTTTTAGGTTTTATCGATTTCATTGTGGAACCCACTTTCACTGTGCTGACTGATATGATAGAGAAAATTGTATTGCCACTTATTGATGAAGCATCACGGTCAGGTCTAACGGGATTTAGACGTTCTAGGTAAGTTTGAGGTCTTTGGTTCTAAATAATGAATTAGTCATAAAAGATTAGTGTTTTTGTTGCAAAAAATAATCAAGTACAGTGGGGCAAAAAAAGTATTTAGTCAGCCACCAATTGTGCAAGTTCTCCTACTTAAGAAGATGAGAGAGGCCTGTAATTTTCATTATAGGTATACCTCAACTATGAGAGACAAAATGTGGAAACAAATCTAGACAATCACATTGTCTGATTTGGAAATAATTTATTTGCAAATTATGGTGGAAAATAAGTATTTGGTCAATATCAAAAGTTCATCTCAATACTTTGTTATATATCCTTTGTTGGCAAAGACAGAGGTCAAACGTTTTCTGTAAGTCTTCACAAGGTTGTCACACACTGTTGCTGGTATGTTGGCCCAATCCTGCATGCAGATCTCCTCTAGAGCAGTGATGTTTTGGGGCTGTCGCTGGGCAACACAGACTTTCAACTCCCTCCAAAGGTTTTCTATGGGGTTGAAATCTGGAGACTGGCTAGGCCACTCCAGGACCTTGAAATGCTTCTTATGAAGCCACTCCTTCGTTGCCCAGGCAGTGTGTTTGGGATCATTGTCATGCTGAAAGACCCAGCCATGTTTCATCTTCAATGCCCTTGCTGATGGAAGGAGGTTTGCACTCAAAATCTCACGATACATGGCCCCATTCATTCTTTCATGTACACGGATCAGTCGTCCTTTTCCCTTTGCAGAGAAACAGCCCCAAAGCATGATGTTGCCACCCCCATGCTTCACAGTAGGTATAGTGTTCTTTGGTTGCAACTCAGCATTCTCTCTCCTCCAAACACGACGAGTTGTGTTTCTACCAAACAGTTCTACTTTGGTTTCATCTGACCATATGACATTCTCCCAATCCGCTTCTGGATCATCCAAATGCTCTCTAGCATACTTCAGATGGGCCCGGACATGTACTGGCTTAAGCAGGGGGACACGTCTGGCACTGCAGGATCTGAGTACCTGGCGACGTAGTGTGTTACTGATGGTAGCCTTTGTTACGTTGGTCCCAGCTCTCTGCAGGTTATTCACTAGGTCCCCCCGTGTGGTTCTGGGATGTTTGCTCACCGTTCTTGTGATCATTTTGACCCCAAGGGGTGAGATCTTGCGTGGAGCCCCAGATCGAGGGATATTATCAGTGGTCTTGTATGTCTTCCATTTTCTAATTATTGCTCCCACAGTTGATTTCTTCACACCAAGCTGCTTGCCTATTGCAGATTCAGTCTTCCCAGCCTGGTGCAGGTCTACAATTTTGTTGCTGGTGTCCTTCGACAGCTCTTTGGTCTTCACCATAGTGGAGTTTGGAGTGTGACTGTTTGAGGTTGTGGACAGGTGTCTTTTATACTGATAACAAGTTCAAACAGGTGCCATTAATACAGGTAATAAGTGGAGGACAGAGGAGCCTCTTAAAGAAGAAGATACAGGTCTGTGAGAGCCAGAAATCTTGCTTGTTTGTAGGTGACCAAATACTTATTTTCCACCATAATATGCAAATAAATTCTTTCCAAATCAGACAATGTGATTGGATTTGTTTCCACATTTTGCCTCTCATAGTTGAATTATATCTATGATGAAAATTACAGGCTTCTCTCATCTTCTTAAGTGGGAGAACTTGCACAATTGGTGGCTGACTAAATACTTTTTTGCCCCACTGTATATTATATATGTATTTAACATTGTGTTAACCCCTTCCACCCCATGAATATGTTTGTACGTCCAGTGGTACTTTGCTTTTAAGTACCAATAAAACGTAGATACACATCCATGTGGTTTCCTCAGCATTTCTGTTGCTGGACGGTACATTTTATAACACAGGCTTTAAGTCTGATGCTGATGTCTTCAGTCTGCCGATTAGGAAATGCAAATTAAAGGTCTAAAATTGTTTGTTCAAGAATAAAGAAAAAACAAAAACTATTTTTACATAATAAAGGAATATAGTAATCTGAATGCTACACACAGGGAACAAAAATAGGCCAAGCATTTTAAGGAAGAACAGACCACTCCCACCCATACCTTCTGTTGTTTAACCATACCCCTAAACTGACAAGTATAGTGTACTAGTTTGATTTATTAAAACATTTAAGGTTTATAAGATTCTAAAGTTACTGTATTTTTTATTGGCTGTCATTAAGTAGTAAATGTAATTTAAATGGAATTTTAATGAAAAACAATCAGAAGCTATTTAAAGGGACACTAAACCCAAAAATGTTCTCTTATGGTTCAGGTAGAGAATACAATTTTAAGCAATATTCCCATTTACTTCTATTATCTAATTTGCTTTATTCTTCAGATATCCTTTGTTGAAGAAATAGCAATGCACATGGGTGAGCCAATCACACAAGGCATCTGTGTGCAGCCACCAATCAGCAGCTACTGAGCCTATCTAGATATGCTTTTCAGCATAGGATATCAAGAGAATAAAGCAAATTAGATAATAGAAATGAATTAGAAAGTTGTTTAAAATTACATGCTTTTTCTAAATCATGAAAGAAAAAAAAGTGGGTTTCATGAACCTTTAAGTTCACATTTAAATAGAGAATAATCGCTTATTGCACTCCAGCCTGTATATTTACAGTCTCAAAATAACAATGCTGGTGGCGGGACTGGCCCTGACCTGGCTCACAGACACAGCAATGCAGTGAGAGGCAGGACAGGGCTGGCCATACATAATTCACAAATAATAATGCTGGTGACTGGTTGAGTCTAAACAGAGCTGGCCCCAGCTGTAGAATACAAAAGACACATGAACACTTCTGAGCTCAAAGAGTCCACCTAGGTTAACTCTTCAACAAAGGACACCAAGAGAATGAATCAAATTTGATAAAAAAAATACAATATTTGTCTAAATTGTGGAGTTTTATTTTTGATATTACTGTATTTTAAATCACATTCTAGAATACAGGAGCATTGCAAATGAGGATAGACAAAGGTTAAAGTTGATTAATTAATATTTCTTCAGAAATTTCTCTCTGCAATTTTAGTTGTTTACCTAATAAAAAGTATTGTTTTGTTTGTTTTTTTGTTTTACTTTGCAGTTTAAACAGCATCACCCCCTCAGAAGTTAAAAGGTCAAGTGTGAAGAGTACTGGATCAGAAGGAAGTGCCTCTTTGAACTGTTCAATACTCACTGTGGACTTCAAAATTTTTAGATGTTCCTGGTATGAGGTTGTACAACAGAACAGAGAGAAATGGAAGGCACAAGCAGCCAAAGGTAACTTCAAATTAATATTTCATAATGGTCAAGTGTATAAAAAAAAGCAGCAACATATCATTTATAATAAAGGGACGTAAAAGTGCTGTATTGTAATCGTCCCCTATGTTTTTAACTTTTGCAAAGGGATTAAAGACATAGTTACAGTAAGCTTAGGCACACCAGTGCTCAACTGGGAGGTAGCTGAATACATCTGATGAGGCAATGACCAGCTATTACCCAGTAGTTCATTACTGCTGTTCAGCATATCTACATACTGTATGCTTTTCAATAAAGGATACCAAGAAAACAAAAAACTTAACAGTTAATGTGAATTTAAAATTGCCTTAAAATTACATGCTTTATCTAAGTCATTAAAGGGACAGTGAATGCAAAAAATAATCTTACATAATTCTGCACATAGTGCAGAATTATGTAACATTATCTTAGAGACAGGTTTAAAAATCAAAAGATTTTAGAGATTTTACCCCTCAAAGTTAAACTTACCTGTTCTCTTCTTCAGGATCTTCTGATCGTGTCTTCTTTTTCAAAAGCGATTCGCGTGCGCTATTGAACTGAATGTAGCCTGCTCCCACTCTGTTTTGGTAGCTGGAGCGCGCTACATTCAGTTCAATAGCGCGTTTGGGGCGTTTGCATTGCACCTCACCTGTAATACCAGCTCACATTTCGTAAGCTGGTAATACAAAGTGGAGAGCAAATATCGCTTTCGGCTATAATCTGGCCCTATAGGTTTAATATCAGAATATAATATTGATCACAGCGAGATGTATTTGAAGCACAAGGCAATATTCACCTCCTGGTTAAGGATCCCATAGGGTACTGAAATAAAATCATAAACATTTGGAAAATGTATATTTTGCTGATGTCTTCTAAATCTATAACTTGAAATATACATTTTCCAGTCAACAGTAAATGTCCATTTAATGCAATAATGCTGATGTCTGTAATCAATCTGACTGTTAAATAGACATTAAACACTTTGAGATTGTAATATAAAGTCTTTAAATATTCATTGTAACAAAAAAATTCAATAAACTTTCATTTGTTATTCGTCCCACTATTCCTGAAAATTACATCTGAACATTATGGGGCCTATTTATGATGGCGTGAGCGGACATGATACGATATAGCGGATCATGTCTGCTGCACATCGATAAATGCTGACAGCATACGCTCTCAGCATTTATCATTGCACCAGCAGTTCTTGTGAACTGCTGGTGCAATACCGCCCCCTGCAGATTTGCGGCCAATCGGCCACTAGCAGGGGGTGTCAATCAACCCGATCGTATTCTGTTGATTTCTATCTGCTACCTCAGAGCAAGCGGACAGGTTATGGAGCAGCGGTCTTTAGCTTCCATACAGAGCTTGGTAAATATGCCCCTATGAGTTTTTTAATTCTCAGAACTGGAAATGCACATTGTAGACTTGACAAGGTTAATCTGCCACATATATGTCCCTCACATGCCTCAGCAGAGGTGATAAGATATTGCAAAACAATGCATGCTTTGCTTAATAAAATGACAGTGGCAAATCTGGGTTGGATCCTCGAAATAGGACAAGTGGTGGGGAGACTTTAAAAATTGAAGCAAAGTGTTAGTATATTCTTAAAGTTTTCACATTTGTCCTGTATGTTAGTTCATTAAAAGGACTACAGAAAATGAATGTGATTACAAGATGTTTATGTCCCTTTAATAAGCTTTGACATTTTGCGATGTTTCCTTCATAAAATAGTCTTTATTCTATCCTTCCTTTCAGGTTTATCATAAGCAATAGGGTATTTGTGTTCATTTATTGCATTGTATAGTGTAATATGGTTTACGAAAACCAGAGTCATTTATAGCATATGCTACAACCATTAATTATGTAGTCAAATAGCTATCTAGATTACTTCGATAAGTGTTCTGTTATATACCAGGTGCCTATTTTCTATTCAGAGTTGGATTCTTTCTAATACATTAAACATTTCTGAAACTAAAGCATTGAAAGTTTTTAAATAAAATCCATTCATTAGGACCATGCATACAAAGCAGCCTGGTACTACACATATCATATATTAGTATGATTACCACTTAACCTGCATAATGTTCTCATAATTAGTATTATTTAAATAAAAGCACTTTTGAGGTTGCTTAACCTTGGAGTAGTCACATGATTTTGCCAATGGAAGGCCCCTAGTTGGTCTGTAATGCACATAAAGGTTAACTTCTTTAAAAGGACACTGAACCCCAATTTTTTATTTCATGATTCAGATAGAGCATGCAATTTTAAGCAACTTTCTAATTTACTCCTATAATCATTTTTTTCTTTGTTCTCTTGGTAGCTTTATTTGAAAAAGCAGGAATATAAATCTTACGAGCTGGCCCATTTTTGGTTTAGTACCCTGGATAGCGCTTGCTGATTTGTGCGTACATTTGGAGTTCCTGAAGGGGGGGGACACTATGCTACAAAAAATTATTAAATTAAATTAAAAAAAAAAAACATTTTACAGGTACTGGCAGACAACTGCCAGTACCTAAGATGGCGGCTAATAGTTAGGAGGGGGAGGTTTAAACACTGTTTGGGGGGGGGGGTCAGGGAGGTTGGGGGTAAGGGGGGATCCTACACTGCAGAAAATATAAAAATATGAATTAGACATGTGCGAGTCATTTCGGATCGGTTCGGAAATTCGGCCGAATTCGTAAAATTCGGGATTCGGATCGATCCGAATTTCCGAATTAAAATACTGCCGAATCTGCAGAATAAATCCGAATTAGTTTGGATTTATTCGGATTTATTCAGTAGATTCGGCTGGCCATGGATTACACTAGTATTGTACAGTATATTAGGTTATATCACTCTGCTATGGGTTACACCTAATATACTGTACATAATACTAGTCTAATCCCACCTAACACTTACCGAAATTCCAAATTTCCGAACCGAATCGAACCAGCCGAATTTCTTCGAATCTGAATGAATCCGAAACAAATCCAAACTGAATCGATTCAAATTTCTCCGAATTCGAATCGGTCCGAACCGAAATTCGAAAAATTCCAAATCGATCCGAACCGAACCAAATTTTTTCGCCATGCACATATCTAATATGAATATATTTTTTATTTTTTTTAAAAAAGCCTTAGATTTTCATCTGTCAGTACTTAAAGGGACACTGAACCCAATTTTTTTCTTTTGTGATTCAGATAGAACATGCAATTTTAAGCAACTTTCTAATTTACTCCTATTATCATTTTTTCTTTGTTTTCTTGCTATCTTTATTTGAAAAAGAAGACATCTAAGATTTTTTTGGTTCAGTGCAGCACTTTTTATTGATGGATACATTTATCCACAAAATAGCAAGGACAACCCAGGTTATTCACCAAAAATGGGCCGGCATCTAAACTTACATTTTCATTTCAAATAAAGATACCAAGAGAATGAAGAAAAATTGATAATAAGAGTAAATTAGAAGGTTGCTTAAAATTTCATGCTCTATCTGAATCAAGAAAGAAAAAAATTTGGGTTCAGTGTCCCTTTAAGAAGGGGATGACCAGTGGTGGCAGAGGGAGGGCAGAGAGCTGTTTGTGAGGGATCAGGGGTTAAGAAGTGTCAGAGGGGAGGCTGGTCTCTACACTAAAGCTAAAATTAACATTTTAAGTGACATAATTAACCCCTTTACTGCCAGGAATAATAAAAGTATGGTGCGCAGCTGCAATTAGCGGCCTTCTAATTACTAAAAAGCAATGGCAAAGTCATATATGTCTGCTATTTCTGAACAAACGGGATCCCAGAGAAACTTTTACAATCATTTGCACCATGATTACACAAGCAGCATGTAAATAATTTCAGTGAGAAACCGAAAGTTTCACCGCATTTGGGGGTGAAATGGTGGCATGAAATATACCAAAATGGGCCTAGATTATTACCTTGGGTTTTCTACTTAAAAAATATATATATAGTTTTGACAGTTACATAAAAAAAAATCAAGGCTTTATTTCTGTTTAAATGGAGTAACAGCAAAAATGCTAAAAAACGCTCCAGTATTCTGGGCAAGTTTTTCTCTTAAAGTCCCAGTAGTGAAGGGGTTAAATGACCTTAATGGGACATGAAACCAAGAATATTTCTTTCTTGATTCAGATAGAACATCAGTTTTAAACAACTTTCCAATTTACTTCTATTATCAGATACGCTGTTCTCTAAGGGTCATGAGCAGCAAAGCCCTACTGGTAGCTAGCTGCTGATTGGTGGCTGCCCATACAGTGGCGGCTCTCTTTTAAAAACCACGCCCCTTTTAGCATGCCATTTTAAAAGCCACACCCCTTTGCAAAAGTCACGCCCCTCAAATGGCCCCACCAATTTCAACCAGCAGTGTTTTTGGTCATTGTCTTCTTGAAATATCCAGCCACTGCCTGGGGGTAACTTCAACTGAAGTTTGTGACTGATTCCTCAACATTATTCTCAAGTATCTGCTGATATTGAGTGGAATCCATGAGACAATCAACAATATTACCAGTAGTACAGGTCTTTGGAGGTGGTCTGTGGGCTGTTTTTGACCGTTCTCAACATCCTTTGCCTTTGCCTCTGGCCCTCTCTGATATTTTACTTGCCCTGCCACTTCTGTCCTTAACAAGAACTGTGCCTGTGGTCTTACATATCCTCACCATGCATTGCTCACTTTGTTCCTCACAGTGGACACAGACATCTTAAATCTATGAATGCATAATCTTCAGTACAGCCATGTTCACGTGCGACAGTGCACAAATGGAGGAGCCTACACTACCTGCCCATGTCAAGTCTTAAAATATACATGATGGTGCTCAGTTAAATTATATAATAACATATATATATATATATATATATATATATATATATATATATATATTAACCAAATGATTAATTAAAGCTGCAAAATAATAAGAATATTGAATGTACATTTATGAAAACATATATATTCCTGGATTTAAAGAACCTTCCACTTTATAGAGAAATACAACCACATTTCAATTACTGTTGCCCCAGCCCCCAGTGTTCGATATTAGGCAATGCAACCAAAGGCCTTGGCAACATGAAGATAAATACACCAACATTTTACTTTCTAGTACAAAAGAAGATTTTTTCTATTACACTAGTGCTTAATAATTTACTTCAAAGGTAAACATTAAAACAATGTTTATAACTCAAGTACAAGTTTTGTAAATCAAGTCAATCCGCCTGTCTTTTTTTGAGGCAAATAAATCAATAACATTTTCGTTGAATTTAGGAATGTCATTTATCAATTGTTTTTCAATTGTTAGCATGGCTAGAGTGGTCAGTCTTTCCTCAGTCATGGTGCTCCTTAGAAATGTCTTAACTTGTTTTAAAGTTGAGAAACATCTCTCAGCCTCAGCAGTTGTCACGGGAATAGTTGAAATAATTTGCAACAGTTTGTAGGTCTCCGAGAAAGTACTGTCCAAGTTATTTTCAATTATAAACTGTAGAAGACTAATGGCACCATTCATGTTTCTGAAATCTGGTCTTCTGTAAATTACTCCTAGTTCAGTTTTCAGGCGATCTTTCTGTAATGTGTGATAAACAGCTGATGTTTGGTCAAGAAGCTGATTTGGAAAAATGTTCTCGTAATCCGCAAATTTTTCCGTTTGCAGGAGAGAAACAGCCGAGTAGTGAGTTATAAAAGAAAATCTATCTTTTACTTGATTTGTGATAACATCGCATATCTCTTTAGCTGCCACAGTCTGAGCAATGTGAATATTTTCTCTCTTCCTTTTCCTAGATGTTTCCTCTGTTTCTGATATCGTCATGGTCACTGTGTCCATTCTATTCCTTTCGTTTTCCATTGTCTGCTGGAAAGTGTTAATATGTTTTCTAATAAGTGCCGCATCTGTTTGTGTTTTCTGAAGTTGGTTGTATAACACATCTACATGTGGCATAATATTGTGGAAAACTGTAAGCCAAAACACGAATACCGAGTCTTGTAACATACACCGAATAGCCCCTGCTTGATTTATAGCTATTTCTTTTTTCGATGTTGATTTTTTTTTTTCCATGCATTCAATTAACTGTTCCCTGTTTTCAAAAACTGTATTGACGGTTCGACTCTTGAAATTCCACCTGGTGGCTGAACCATGAGGTATCCTTCTTCTAACAGTTTCATCTAGAATAGCTATCCTTTGTGGTGAGTTACTAAAAAAGTTAGTAATGTCACTTAGATTTGAAAAAAATACTCGAACTTGTTGATTTTGACTGCTTGCTTGGCTGACAATTAAATTGAGCTGATGTGCGTAGCAATGCACAAAATGTAGGTACGTTTAATTATAGCCTGAACACCTGCATGCTGACCACTCATCACGCTTGCACCGTCGTAACTCTGCGATATCAGTTTCTCTGGGTTGTCTATAACTTTTTCCAAAGTAGCTTGAATACACGTAGCTAAAGATTCTGCATCATGTCCAGCTGGATTAGTGAATTCCCAGAATCTCTCAACCGGTTGTCCATTACCTATAATGTATCTAAAAACAACAACCAATTGGAAGGCAGATGAAACATCAGTAGTTTCATCTGCTATCACTGCTACAAAACTTGCGTTTGAGATTTCCTTCTTTATTTGGTTCTGGCAAACAGTAAGCATACAGTCTAATAAATCGTTTTGAATTTCTTTTGACGTTCCTTTAAAAACAGTGGCACTAGCGAGATGTTCTTTTAGAGATGCATCAAGCTCTGCTGAGAAGTTTATAAGACCTCTGAAAATGCCTGGATTTAAAGAATCATCGCGTTCGTCATGTCCTCGAAGTGCAAGCTCAAATGCGCCGCAAAATAAAATACAATTAATTATTTTGGAAAGAACATAGCGATTTTTCGTTACTTGCTCATTATGTTTTTTAATATTCAAGCGATATGCACTGTCAAGTTGTTGCTGAATATCAACCCTTCCTAGCAAATTAAACTCTAATGTGGAGTTTAAATGTGATTGGGAGCAATTATGTTTATTTGTTTTTTGACTTAAATGTGATAAATCGGCGACACCATAACTCACCCAGCTTGAATCCCCACTTTGTTTTGCAAACAGTAGACAATAAAAACAAAAGAGCCTGTTTGATAATTCACAACCACAAATCCATGGATATTTATCATATACCTCGGGTTTGAATTCTCTTTTGTAATCTCTAGTTTTACATTTTGTCACCTGGGTAAGGTTAAGCATAGGTGTTGGCCTGAGCATTTTAATTTAAATTTTTCTTTCAATGGGCAACGTTGAAAAATGTAATTGCTTTAGCTCAGACACACTAATTTTACTAAGTACCATCTTAACTGTTAGTTTACACACAAAGAACAGTCCTTTGCTCTTATCTAATATATAACTTGTATGTAGGTAGCTCTGCAGCTGTTAGAAAATATACAACTCAACTTGAAGTAATAGTTTAATAGTTTGGCGGTTGTTATCTAATATATAACTTGTAGGTAGGTAGCTCTGCAGCTGTTAGAAAATATACAACTCAACTTGCAGTAATAGTTTAATAGTTTGGCGGTTGTTATGTAATATATAACTTGTAGGTAGGTAGCTCTGCAGCTGTTAGAAAATATATTAAAAGTTTAATAGTTTTGTGGTTGTTATGTAATATATAACTTGTAGGTAGGTAGCTCTGCTGCTCTGCAGCTGTTAGAAAATATACAACTCAACTTGAAGTAATAGTTTAATAGTTTGGCGGTTGTTATCTAATATATAACTTGTAGGTAGGCAGCTCTGCTGCTGTTAGAAAATATATTAAAAGTTTAATAGTTTGGCGGTTGTTATGTAATATATAACTTGTAGGTAGGTAGCTCTGCAGCTGTTGGAAAATATACAACACAACACTAGTAGGCAACGGCAAGTAGTTTTGCAGTGCCGGTTGTTATAAAATATATTGCAGCTGTTAGAAAATATCAACTACAACTAATAGGTAATATCTTATAATAATTATAATAATATAGCTCACTAGAGATAAAAAAAAAATCTTAAATATGTCAGTTTACTGCCTAATTTTAGTATCGGCAGCAGCACAGCAGTTTTTAAAAAAAAAAACTTGTACCTTTTTTTTTGCTAAACTTCTAATTGCAATCTGCTAATTAATCTGCTAAAATACTTAAATTAAATGTATTAATGGTAAGCAACCGTGACAGCCGTCAACGGTCAACAACTAGTATCTGCAGCAGCACAGCAGTTAACTGTTTTTTTTTTTTTTTAAAAACTTTGTTCTTTTTTTGCAAAACTTCTAATTGCAATCTGCTAATTAATCTGCTAAAATACTTAAATTAAATGTATTAATGGTAAGCAACAGTGACAGCCGTCAACGGTCAACAACTAGTAGTATCAACAGCAGCACAGCAGTTAACTGCTTTTTTTTCAAAAAAACTTTTACCTTTTTTTGCAAAACTTCTAATTGCAATCTGCTAATTAATTAATATGCTAAAATACTTAAATGTATTAATGGTAAGCAACCGTGACAGCCGTCAACGGTCAACAAGTAGTATCAGCAACAGCACAGCAGTTAAATGCTTTTTTTAAAATAAAAAAACTTTTATCTTTTTTTCCAAAACTTCTAATTGCAATCAGCTAATTAATTAATCTGCTAAAATACTTAAATGTATTAATGGTAAGAATAAGAAACCGTGACAGCCGTCAACGGTCACAACTAGTATCAGACAGCAGCACAGCAGATGTTAACTGCTTTTTTTAAAAAAACTTTTAACTTTTTTTGCAAAACTTCTAATTGCAATCTGATAAAATCTGCTAAAAAATATTATTTTATTATTCCCAAATTACTCCACTAGTCCACTAAAGAACTCCTTACCTAAGTACTCTAATCTGACTGTCTGAGATACTGTATCTGTTTTTTTAAGCAAAAATAAAAATGACATTTTTTTTTCTCACACACACAAACTAATAAGCTGCAGGCCTGCAGCAAAATATATTTTTTTAAGACAAGATTCCTCGGACCTCCCTACCCTGTCTGACTCTGTCCCTGACCTTGGCCTTCCTTCCCTATCTAATGTCTGATCTAACTAACTCAGTCTCTGACTGCGAGTCAACAATAGTCACAGACTCAGTGAGGCAGCACTGCAGTAACCAATGTAGAAATTAGTATGTAGATTCAGATTGTTTTTGTTTTACAGAAGAAGAGAGGCAAGTTGTACACAGAGCTCTTAAACAATGCGATTTTCGCGCCGTTGAGGGGGAGGAGCCTTGTAGGGGCCATCACGTGTACGCAGCAGTGTATCAGAGGCGAGCTCAGGCAGACTGTGGGAGGAGGCAGAGCACAGGCTGAAGTGAATCGCACACTTCAGCCTGTGCGGTTAAGGCTCTATTACAGTCGCCGGGCTGGGAGGAGCTACGCCTGCACAGTGATGCATAGAGATCACTGTGCAGGATAGGGGCTCTCTGTTCGCACGTGCGAACAGGTTTAGGATAGGAGTGGTCAGGTGACTGGCATGGGCGTGACGGCGCGCGGCGCACAAGAGACAGTAGCCGCAGTGCCTGGGGCTGGGCTGGCTGGTCGGGAGAAATCAGGAGGAGGAGACTGACTGATGCGGTGTGGGTTTGCCTGGTGGTGACGTCAGTGCAGCAGTCTGGGCTCTGCTCTGTCGTCCGGCGTCCGCCCGGTCCTAGCTCCCCTCCTGTTTGAGTTAAATACATGATGTGATGATATTATACACAACACAGCCTGTCTGAGAGCCTGCCTTTAAGCCTTAACTTTATTATACCTACATTATGTGCTGAAATGATTATTTATGACACAATAATAATAAAATTATATATTTTTTTTTGGCTTTTTTTTTTCCTCTTTGCCCCTCTTGCCCCAGGGGGTTCACGTGCGACTATGCACAAATGGAGGAGCCTCCACTGTGCCCATATATGCTTCTTGTCATTGGTTTGACCAATGTGTTTAGCTAGCTCCCTTTGGGGCATTGTGCTCTTTCAAGACAGGATACCAAGAGAATGAAGCAAATCTAATCATAGAAGTCAATTGGAAAGTTATTTAAAATTGAACGCTCTGTCTGAATCATGAACAAATTGGAAGGAATATCTGTCCCTTAGAGTACTAATTGTCACTTGTACTTAATGGGACAATAAAGTGGAAATTAAACTTATATGTATTGGATAGAGCATGACATTTTAAACAACTTTACAGTTTACTTCAATTATCAATTTTGCTTAGTTCTCTTGGTATCCTTTGTTAAAGAGTAACCATAGGTGAGCTCAGGAGCATGTACGTGTCTTTAGCCATCAATGTTTGCAACAATGTTTATAGCAATGTTATACATAGTTATAATAACTTCTGCCATATAATGCTGCAGACACTGTGACAACAGAGTTTGCAACTATATATAACATTGTTTTAAGCATTTTTGGAAACAGTTGCCTGATGGATAAAGACATGTGCACGCTACTGAGCTCACTTAGGATAACTCTTTAACAAAGGATACCAGGAGAAGTAAGCGAAATTAATAATAGAAGTAAATTGGAAAGTTATTTAAATTTGTGAAAACAGATTAAACATTTAGATGTACCTGAATGACTAAATGATGTTTACCATAACTCAGTATATATTACTTTAAAGAATAATTAAACTCAAAAAGCTGTCATACTTACTGTTATTAAACATGCAAAATATTTTTTGTATGAATATGGCTACATTAAAGGGACATTAGCCTCCTGGGCACAACTACAATAAAATAGTATAATACTCACCATGCTATTGTTTTGCCTCCTGCGCCTGTAGCTGTCTTCAATGCCATTCTCTTATTTTAACCGCTTATTGATGTCAGTTACGTAAAGGGATATTCTTTGCACAGAAACATATTTGCAATATTTATGTATTGGCAAAAAAAATTCTAATAAAATTGATCGCTGTTTTAGTGTTAACATTTTTCTCTGCACGTGCATGTGAAGAATAGCAAGATATTCTCAGTGCACCAGCATTTTAAATATTGCAGCTGCTCAGAGCACCAGTGGGGCTTGTATCATGTCAGCAATTAACAAACTGAGTCATTACCAGACGGTACAAGCACCTTAGGCTCTCTAAGCAAGTGCTGTGTTTCAAAAGTGTATGCACCGTGCACCAGCATTTTAAACAGCTATGGCTTTTATTAGAAGCATTTTGCTAATACATGTATGTAACAAAAAATGCTTATATTCAAAACCGAAATGCATCCATGTGGATTCCAATTATGTCTGGAATGTCCCTTTAAAGGGACATGAAACCCAGATTTTTTATTTCATGATACAGAAAGAGTATGCAATTTTAAACAACTTTCTAATTTACTTCTGTTTTCTAATTTACTTCATTTTCTTGATATTATTTGCTGAAAAGCATATCTAGATAGGCTCATTAGCTGCTGATTGGTGACTGCACATAGATGCCTCGTGTGATGGGCTCACCCATGTGCATTGCTATTTCTTCAACAAAGGATATATAAAAAAATTAAGCAAATTAGATAATAGAAGTAAATTGGAATGTTGTTTAAAATTGTATTCTCTACTTGAATTATGAAATACATTTTTTTGGTTTAGTGTCCCTTTTAATCATCAAATCTTCTAATTGGACCAACTTAGAGCTTAGGCATTCTTGAACTCTGACAGAAGATAGCCTAATTAGTACTAACCATTTGACCTGTGTCCCACATTTTCATGTCCCTTTAAACTGTTTAAATTGAGATTGAACTAGCAGTGTTTGCACACAACTGATCTGCCCCCCCCCCCCCCCCACTGATCTGCCCCCCCCCCCCACATGCATGAATACATTTGGTTTTATTATAAAAATAACATTTAACCCTTTAAGGACCAGCAATATACCCTGTACGTTGCTGGTCTTTCTATGGGTTTGCATTACTAATAGTGCTGTCTCGCTGCCAGCGGCGAGACAGCGCTATTTCTGGTGACCAGAAGGGATAGTATCATAGCGCAGTCCCTCCACTTGTGGCGGAACACCAGCTATTATAAACAAGGAAACCCTTAACAGCTGGCGACATACATGGTACATTGCGGTTCTTAAGGGGTTAAAAAAAAATTAGAAGAAACCTAGAAAAATATTAAATTAACGCACATTTAGTTCTGAAAGTTTCATTCATTATGTTCAATCTTTTTATAACAGATGCAGAAGAAAGGGCTAAAAAAGAAGCAGAAGAAAGTGTTGTAAAGGAAAAAGAAGATAAGAAGACGGAAGAAATTGAGGAAAAACTATTAACATCTAAACAAGAAACAAACAGAGAACCAAATTCCACTGAAAGCAAAACTACAGAATCTAGTCAGGGAAATGTAAACGGGACTCGATTACCAAATGTAAACAGACAACCTTCCTCAGGAGAAAGTCAAAACAAACCAGACAAACCCGGAGAAGACGGCAAACAACAAATACAAAATGGTGAGTCTGTACCAAAATAGAATTAGCATTAGGAGATATTTTTGTGAAACTCTAACAGCCATAAATATATGGGAACAAAAAAACTACTTATATATGTAACTATAATATATATATTTTGATATAAGCTAAAAAAATCAAAGTGTTGTGAAACCCACATTTGTTCTTGATTCTTCATGAATCAGATAGACCATGTCATTTTATACAACTTTCTATTATGACATTTTCTCTGTTCTCTTGGTATTCTTTGCTGGAAAGCAGGGATCAGGGGACGACTGAGAATAACCAGAGCCCCCAGGCAAAATTTAGGCAAGGACCCACCACCTTACCTTATGCCCCACCCTGCCTCGTATGCCCCTCTCTCATCCCACCACCTGCCTACCTCGCCTCTACCAGGGCCCCCAACCTCCAGGGACAGGGCTTCCACAGCCAGGGACCCCATACTCTAGGGTCACCACAGATCCAGCAACCAGAACCCCAACCCTCCTGGGCTGGACTCCACACTACAGGGCCCCAGAGAAACTTACTTCTTAATCAGACACAGGGCACCCAGGCCAGGGACTGGGCACCCACTTTGCCCACTTGTAACTGCTACTAGTACAGCTGTCAGTGCTGCGCTAGCTCCTGATCATCTGTTGCCTGCACCAGCTTACAACCACTAGCGCAGCTGTCAATGCTGCACTGATCTAGCTAATCTTATAACTGGAGGGGCTGTAGATACTCACTGTGTGTATGGTCTCATGCTAACATTTGTCTCCCTGCCACCGCCCACTCCCTCAAAGTCACAATTTTGTGAGCATAAGCAGTATATCTGGGGGGCCCCCTCACATGCCAGGCCCTCTGTCTATTGCCCAATTGCTCATTCCGCCCCTGGCGTGGAAGTAAGCTTAGGAGTGTGCACATGTCAGCCGCACTATATGGCAGCAGTTTTGCAAGAATGTTATACATTTGCAAGAGCACTAGTTGGCAGCACTTGTTCCTGCCATGTAGTGCTCCAGATATGTGCATGCTGCTTACCTAGGTATTTATTCAACAAAGAATACAATGAAAACAATATAAATTGGATTTAAATTGTATTCTCTGTCTAAATCTCAAATAAAAAAATGGGGTTTAATGGCTCTTCAAAATTCAGTGCTAGAACCAATAGTGTTTGTTTTTAATTATAAAGTGTTATGAATTCATCCTTATGCTCTCATATTTATTTGTTGGTTCTTTTACAAGAATAAAGATATTACAAATTGTTCTCTAACTCTTATTAATATGAAGAAGGACCACCAATTATTCAAAAGTTATTGCATAACCCAAAAGTAACATAACAAAGTTTGATGGCATCTGCGGTATAATATAAATAAGTACATGACATTCAATGTATTAATTCCATGCTACATTAAATTCAGATAAAGAATTAAAGGTGGTGTTTTATCCAAAGACTGAAAGTACTAAAATGTTTCACTAAATAGAAAACGTATTATGTAAATGTGATATGTATGGGTGAATAAAAAAACTGTTCTCTATAATTATAAACTCTGAGCCAGTGGTTTCCTAACATATGTAGCCTCAACAATTTTTTAATGTTCATTAAAGCCACAATTAAACATAATGATTCAGACAGAGCATGCAATTTTAAACAACTTTCCAATTTACTTCTATCATACATTATGCTTTGTTCTCTTGATATCCTTCATTGAACAGTAGGTTCAGGAGAAGCAATGCACTATTGAGAGGCTGAGCACAATGGATGAGCCAATGACACGAAGCATATATGTACAGACACCAATCACCAGTTAGCTCCCAGTAGTGCATTACTGTCCCTGAGCCTACTAAGGTAATCTCTTCAACAAAGGATATCACAAGAATAAAACAAATTTGATAATAGAAGTAAATTGGAAAGTTGTTTAAAATTGCATGCTCTATCTGAATAATGAATGTTTGATTTTGAGTTTTCTGTCCCTTTAAATAGTACTATATGTCTATGCTAATGTCATATTTTTTAGGTTTTATTCACTTTATAATGATAAATCTTTAAATTACTGTTTAAAAATAAATAAATATGCATAACAGGAACAAGAAGGAGGCAAAAACAACTAGTAGGAAATCCTGTGAATCCTAGTTCCCAGCACATAATATTAAAGGGACACTGAGCCCAATTTTTTTCTTTCGTGATTCAGATACAGCATTTTAAACAACTTTCTAATTTACTCCTTTTATCAATTTTTCTTCGTTCTCTTGCTTTCTTTATTTGAAAAATAAGGCTATTTTTTGGTTCAGACCATGGAAAGCACTTGTTTATTGGTAGGTGAATTTATCCACCAATCAGCAAGAACAACACAGTGTATTCACCAAAAATGGGCCGGCATCTAAACTTACATTCTTGCATTTCAAATAAAGATACCAAGAGAATTTGATAATAGGAGTATATTAGAAAGTTGCTTAAAATTGCATGCTCTATCTGAATCACGATAGAAAAAAATTGGGTTCAGTGTCCCTTTAATACTTATAATGACTGAAAAGAGGTCACCTTAGAAGTTGCAAATAAATATATGTGAAAGCTATCAGCTATACTGTTGTAACAGAGTTGGAAAACTAAAAATAGAGAAACACACTAATGAGAAGAAAATGAGGGATAATGTGTTAGAAAAAATATAAGAAAGTGTACAGAGAAAAAAAAAAAGAAAAAGAAAAGGAAAAAAAAAAAATTGGTCCAAAAACACATACTCACCATAGCGAATCCATAAAGAGGATGAAAGGACACTACCTTATCTAGGCCATGGGTTAATTAATTTAAAATAAATTTGGTAGCTCATATGTCATATATTCACTCATTGTTGGGTCAATCACTTTTCTAGTGAATAACACATTTTGGTCTGGAATTTAACGACTAATAAAAAAGTAATGTTCCGCATATATTAAAGCCTCAGCTTGAGAAACTGTTATAGGAAACACACAAACTTAAATGTTAAAAAGGGTTGTCAATAAAAATAAAACCATCTGGTAGTCTACAAAGCTGTTGGGTTTTCGTGTGGCACGTGACAAATTACGTCAGGGGAAGGCTGTTTTTAGTTCCTATTCAAGTCTATGAGAGCCTTAACAACTATAATCTTTGCACATTTTCCATTGAGTTTATTAACAGTTTTCACCTTTCTACTATTTTCTGAGAGCCTCTCCTAGGTATAGGGTCCAGTATTCAACCAAACAGTCCAGTATTTTAGCAGACTGTACAGTAAAATCTTCACAAAAATACTGGACACTTAAATATCCAGTTTTTTTAAAGTAACAGAGTTTTAGGTAAATGTAAAATACCTCCTATATCTCAATGCATTACAAATATGAAGCAGAAAAAATAAGTTAGACAAGGAGGTTGCATTACTGGCAACCAGAGGTAAAATTATTGATTTGTATTTTAATGGCAACCAAGGGGTAAATGATTACTTAGTTGTTAAAAAATATACATGGTTGGATCAAGAGTGTGAACTTTTGGGGGGCATTGTGTATCCCCCACTTAGGATCGTGCCTAGACATCTAGAGTGTGTACAGTATTTTTGAGGAGGACAGCTGACACCCCTGCCTAGGTATAAAGTGCAACATTTGCAAAACATGTCAGACACACAAATATTTAATACAATCATAAGAATAATTAAAAAAAAGAAGCTATAAATATTTAATATTTAAATTACTGAAATCCTATTTATTATAGCAATTATTCATAAATCATTACTAAACAAATGTATTGTTTAAAACCATGAAAAGTACAATAGGACTCTCACCTTGTTGAAATAATATTTTCTGTATTGTCCTGTTCTTCCTTCCTGGAGCCGCTTTTTTTTTTTTTTTAAGGGACATGAAACCCCCAAAAAATGTTCATGATTTAGGCAGAGCATTTTTTTGAACAACTTTCCAATATACTTCTATTATTTAATTTGCTTCCTTCTCTTGTCCTCCTTTGCTGAATGGTTTATTTAGGCAAGCTCAGGAGCAGCAGAGAACCTAGGTTCTAGCTGTTGATTGGTTGCTGCATATATATATATATCAATTGTGATTGGCTCACCCATTTGTTCAGTTAGAAACCATTAGTGCATTGCTGCTCCTTCAACAAATGACACCAAGAGAATGAAAAAAAATGATAATAGAAGTAAATTAGAAAGTTGTTTAAAATTGTATTCTCTATCTGAATCATGAAAGAATTTTTTTTGTGTTTCATGTCCTTTTAAGTGTCACAGGGTTGTTCTTCAACCACAATCCAATACTGGAAAAAGCAGCTGACATACTGCAATCACAAGTTAAGATTTCAAGAGCAAAACTATATCTTTATAGCTAAACAACATTCTATGAGACACTATTATCCTTTGAAAAATGATCAAGTTGCTGAATGTTAAATGAAAATGTGAGGGTTACGCTTAACACCTTATGAAATTGTTTTGCAGTTGTAAAATGAAAATATGTAAACTCAGTGAAAAAACTAAGTCAATAACACTGTACAAACACCAAATAGTTTTGATGCTTTGTGTCTCCATGTTAACATCACCAGTGGAAATTCAGGCTTTGGTTTAATTTGTTTGTGTGTATTTTTTAGGTAAAACTTTATACTAAAATAGTGATTATACACTTAAATGCCCATGTTTTTATTCTCCCGTTCTTTTCGCATACATTAACTATGAAACAACAGTATTTGCTTTATTCAATTTTAATGCTATTTGTAATGTACATATTGATATGTTATATAATAATATAATATAAGAAAAAACGTTCTCCAAATTATATTTCTACCGAACTGATTATCAAGTTTAAAAAATTCAAAAACAATGCAAATGTAGCATGACATACATAATTCAGCAGCAATATATTGCTTGTTTTGCTTTAGAAGATGCCAGATAAACTCAAAGGCTCACTTTAAATACTTGTCTTGTCTCGTATTACCTAAATTATGATCCAGTCCAATGATTAATTATTAATACAAAGAGGATTTGGAAATGTTGAACTCGTACAAGAGAGCCTGCAAGCAATAGTTGAAAAGCAGACGTCTTCTGACAGCTGTTTCTTACCCTCTCTGCAATCCTCAAAAATTATTACCCCAGACTGTAACAATCATGTAAGAGCAGGGAGTTGCACAAGCATCTTCTTTAGCAATGATATATGTGGGCAGCACAATGCTGCTTACTCACAGCAATTTTGGGGGACAGGTTCCCTGGTTGGGAACTGTGTTGAACTGGACATTGATAAAGACCCTAAGTCTTCTGTAAACCTTATCTGATATTTTACCATGAGGAAATGAGATACAAAGAGAAGAACATGACGATGATGAGGCAATGCAATTAGGCTAAAAGGTGAGTTAAAAGATGAAGCCAAACAGAATGCTAAGGTTTAAAAGGAGTGAAAATGATTGTTTGTGGTTTAGAAAAAAAAAAATAGAAAATAATTGGATTAGAATCAACATGACCCCAGTGGACCTATTTCATTGTTTCAAGATCTACAAGCTGAGATTTTATCTTCACTGATAAATCTATATGCAGATTAGATTATAAATAAGATTTAATTAAACACATACAAATAACATGTAAGAAATGTCTAAAATAGAAGGGGAGGTGTTTAGTGAAACTGCCTGTTGTTTCTGTACAGGACTGTCTTTTAGGTGAATCTATAAGGATTTATTTATTTTTGTATTTCACAATTGAGGTAAAATATTTATTGCAATTTGCAATTCATATTATATTATATTAGGGGTCAGCAACATATGGCACTAGTGACATGTGTGGCAAAAAGAGTGTTGCACAAAAGGGTAACATGGATTTGGTGCCCTATGTGCCACATTTCTGCCTGGTTGTCAGGTAGTGTGACAACTAGGCTCAGCACTATCTTGCACTTCCCTGTGTAAAAGACAACATACCAAACGCAGAGGAAACTAAAGAAACAGAGTTGCAGCTGGGTGACCGTGGGTATATTAAGGTAAAAGGATGTCTAAATTACTTCATGGCTAAGGGTCTGAAATCTGAGGTCTGATGTTGATATGGGGATTAGGAAAAAAAAACAAATTTACTTTTATTACTAATTTTTTTTTTGTTCTCTTGATATTTTTAGTTGAAAGCAAAACCTAGGAGGTTCATATGCTAATTTCTAAGCCCTTGAAGGCCGCCTCTTTTCTCAGGGCATTTTGACAGTTTTTCACCACTAGAGGGTGTTAGTTCATTTGTGTCATATAGATAACACTGTGCTCACGCACATGTAGTTCAGGTGAGCCAGCACTGATTGGCTAAAATGGATGTCTGTTAAAAGAACTAAAATAAGGGGGCAGTTTGCAGAGGATTAGATACAAGGTAATCACAGAGGTAAAAAGTGTATTTATATAACTGTGTTGGTTGTGCAAAACTAGGGAACTGGTAATAAAGGGATTATCTATCTTTTTAAACAATAACAAGTCTGGTCTAGACTGTCCCTTTAATTAATAAATTAGTTGGGCACAATGTTATTTTGTAGTATTACTTTGACACCACTTTTTTGTTTTGTTTGTTTTTTAATTATAAGTATTTTTACTATAAGGGAATCTTATACAGATCCTAGAGATTAGTTATATGGCTTATACTAGATGCTTCTTATAGCCTTTTTTCACCCCAACCACTTTGTTGAATTCCAGTGTAGAGTTTTATCTATCCTAGAAAAAAGTTAATCATAGTTTCATATTTTAGACAATATGTGATTTATAACTTATTTTATTTGACATGCTATCATTATAGGTGATAAATATAGGCATGTTGTAGTTTCTCATAGATGATTTGTTTTTTGAAGTAAGAGATATGATTCTAAACAAGCAGTATAAATCATGCATGTTATAATAGGCATACTGTCAACAAAAACAACTTTTGAGGAGCTTAATTCCACATTGTAAAATGTTCCAATTAAATGTAAAATTTTATTAATTTTTCCCAATTTGAATTATCATTAGTGTTTTGGTTGACTTTTAAACGTTTTTAAATTTAAAGGCATCCCAGTCATGTGAAAATACCACAATAACCCACCTAACTGTTTTTAAAGAGCATTCAATCAAGATTAGCATCCAATTAGGGATGGGCGAATGTGTTTATATCCGAATTCGAATGTTAGAACGAATGTTATTGTAGAAATTCGATTTACATAATAGAATGTTGATAAGAACGAATATTCTTAAAAATTCAATTTTCGAATGTTATTTACAGTTTTTGAATGTCACATTCGAATTTGAATGTCACATTCGAATATCACATTCGAATTCGAAAATTACATTTATAAAACACAATTGTAGACTAGAAACACTATTTCGAATGTCACATTCGAATTGAATATCACATTCAAATCGAATATCACATTTAAAATACAGTATTAGACTAGAAATACTATTTCAAATTCCAATGTGACATTCGAATTCGAATGTACCATTCGAATTCGAATATTACATTTATTAAACACAGTTGTAGACTAGAAATACTATTTCAAATTTGAATGTCACATTCGAATTCGAATGTCACATTCAAATTCGAATATTACATTTCGAAATTGAATGAATACATAGCAAAACATTCTATTATTCAAACGGATATTTTCGAATTTTATTGAAAAATTCGAAAATGAAAATTCGAAAATAGAATGTTATATAAACATTCGAAATTCGATTCGAACAATAGAATCTATCAAAATTAGTTTTAAATTTCGAATTTTTAGAAACATTCGCCCATCCCTACATCCCATATAAAACAGATAATCATGTCCCTTTAAATAAGGAACGGCAAGATTATTTCTGATTGCAATGAAGTGATAGGACATCTTATTTATTAAACTAAAGAAAACTTTATAAAATTGGTAATTGCACAGATGTCATCAATTGATATTATTAGCTAAATGAAAACACCTTCATTCAAAAACATTGGAAAGTCATTATAAATATTAAAGGAACAGGAAAACCCAAAATATTATTTCATGATTTGGATAGAACATACAATTTTAAACAACTTTCCAATTGACATATTATCAAATTAGCTTTGTTCTCTTGTTATCCTTTGCTGAATGAATAGAATTGCACTACCGACAGCTAGATGAACACATCTAGTCAGCCAATCAAAAAAGACAAATGTGTGCAGGCACCAATCAGCAACCAGTGTAGGATATGTGCGTATTCTATTTCAAAAAGGGATAACAAGAGAATAAAGCACATTTGTAAATAAAAGTGAATTTAAAAGTGTCTTAAAATGACTGCTCTATCTGAATCATGCAAGTTAAATTTTGACTTTCCTATCCCTTTAAATGACTTATTTCACTTAATAACTTCACATGGTTTTCAAGAGAGTTTTCAACATTTTTGAAGCAAAAGATACTGTTTCTAATATTTTGGGGGGTTAACTATGTTTTCTTGTTAAGTCATATACATAATTCAAACATTTTTTGTTTTTACTAAATCAAGTGGCAGTTTCTAATGGATTGGAATTACTTAGAAAAAGAAACGTATTTCAAGCTTGCACACAATGTTTTTGATCAAATGGATTGGTTCTGAGCCAATATTTTAATATGCTTTTAGATTTACTCTGTGAAGAATAAAAGATCAACATTTTCATCACATCTTTGGAAAAAATGTAACGCTCTTTGTAATGTCATATTGTGTAATGCATTTTTTTAAATTCCTGAAATAAATTTAACTTAAAGGCACTATATTTCATGTTAAACAACATTTGTATATAACATGTATAGTTTGTAATGTTTTTACATTTTATTGCTTTTCTTGTAACTTGTTTAACACCTATTTTTTTGTCCACCCATAGGGCTACAAAAGTGATGTTAAAGGACATGAAACCATTTTTTTTCCTTCATGATTCAGATAGAGCATGCAATTTTAAATAACTTTCCAATTTATTTTTATTAACTAATTTGATTTTATCTCTTTATACCCTTTGTTGAAAAGTATTCCAAGGTAGGCTCATTAACTGCTGATTGGTGGCTGCACATATACAGTATGCCTCTTATCATTTGCTTTTAGCTAGCTCCCAGTATAGCATTACTGTTCTTTCAGCAAACGATAATAAAAGAACTTAGAAATTAGATATGTTACGGTTGCCACCAGGCTGGCTGGAAGTTGGACCGTAGAAAAGGGTGCTGCTAGCGCTCACCAAAGGATCATCAGCACCGTAGACACCATAGACTACTGCGTAGCCACCATAAGTAATGCAGACTCTACGAACCACCGCTGCTGGGCTGGTATCTCGCCGTCTGTTCTGCGCCCTGGACCAGGCTCCAGTAGGTGAACCTCTTCCTTCTGTAGCGTGAAGCAGGATCAGGAACAAGAGCTCTTACAAGAGCTCAGTAGCTAAGGGAGTATGAAGAGCATAGCAATCCTTGTAGTGATTATAGCTGTCCCCTACAAACATGAGTCAAGGCTGCAAGTTAGAGGGTCAGAAAAGGTCTGATGTGCTGGAACACACAGCCTGCTTTTTATTGAGGTTACATGTAAAAAAGGACACTCTCAGGGGGAGGCATAAAATCCCCAATCACACATTTGATACATTTAGATAGAGAGACAACGCCCTTTGACAGGCCATAGTAGAATTACATTTCTTCAGCAGATAACAAGTTACACACAAGAAAACAATGCAGTCCATCTTATCACTAGCAGTCTGATTAGACAATGGGAATGTTTATCACTAAACTTAATTAGAGCTGATCCCAGCAAACTTGTAGTTAGAATAGCTTCTTGAAGCTGAACAAAATTAACTCTTAATGGCACACAATGAAAACTAATGCTTTTGTAACAGTGCTCCCTTTCTGTGGAACACTCTGCCTGTGTGGTACTTGGTTCAGTAAGTCCTATTTACTGAACCAAGTGGGAGAAAGCCAGGGACAAGTTATTTTACAGGTCTGGGGACATAGTCTTAAAGGGGCATTGTTCTCCAAACTCACAATATGTCGGTTTATGAACCAGACGGTTCTTAAAGGGCCATACACACCCAATAAAAGTTAATACGTTCTCAGGGGCACAATCTTCCAGGGGCCATAGTCATGAGGAAGGAGGCTGGCAAATAGGCTTCTCCACAATCCAGGGAAGCAGGGCAATCTTCCATTTAAAGGGCCAGTTACAAATAGCATTTTGTAACATATCTCCCCTTTTGGAGGGAGACTAACCAGGCACCTGACCTTCTGTTGGTCAGTGCCTAAGTTAGTCTCGCAACCCACCCACAAATAAACATTAGCATCAAAGTAGCCCCCCCACAATAAGTAGTACTGGCCTGTAGGTTCCAGGTTGTAGGATGAAAGTGTAGCATCCTCGGCCTTCCTGGCGCAGCTGGGCAAATAGCTGGTGGCACTTGGGGGGCAGAGGCCAGCGGCACTCTGCCCTGGTGCCAGCGCTTCTGCTGGGGTGAGGGGTTTGCAGGCCAGTCCTGTAACAAGGGGGTCTGTAGGGCAGAGGCCAGCAGCGCTCTGTCCTGATGCCAGCTCTTCTGCTGGGGGAATTGGGGCATAGTCCTGCCCAGTGGCAAAGGGAACGTGGGGGTCAGTGGGGGTGAACATCTCCACTGTTAACCCTGGGCCCAAGTTAGGAGTTAGCTGGGGAGGGGGAGATTGGCTTACCTCCTCCTCCTGATACTCCGGCGGCCATTGGGAAGCGAGGTCGATGCTCTCCGCTCCCTGTGGAACATGCTGCGGCTGGGGAGAGAGACCAGTTGTCTCCTCTCCCTGGAAGGCACACTCTGGCTGGGGAGGGAGGTCGATGCTCTCCCCTCCCTGTAGCTGGGTCTGTCGCTGGGGATCTGGGCCGCCTGCCCAGCATTCCTGTAGGGCCGGTAGAGAGACTGCGGTCCCATCTCCACCTGCCTGCTGGGGGTCCTCCCAGGACCAGTCTATGAGGCCTGCTGCCTCGGGTATCTCTGGTTGGGGTTGGGGAAGGAGACCGGTTGTCTCTTCCCTCTGCACGGTACACTGCCGCTGGGGAGGGAGGTCGCTGCTCTCCTCTCCCTGTAACTCACTTTCTCGCTGGAGACTAGGTGTCCATACCCCCAAACTCCACAGTTGGAGCTCAAAGGCTCGTTCCGCTTCGTTCTCAGTATCCAATTCCCGGATGATTCGACTGACTACCTCCTGTGCAGGGTCTGGACCATATCGGACTAGCCGCCTCTTTACCTCTGGAACGAAATCAGCGCCCTCATAGCGACGGATCCGGTTGAGGTGCTCTTTACAGGGTTCTGACCAGTGTCTTGTCAGCTCCATGCTGCTGTAGGTAGGGACACTGCGCAGTAGCTAGTGTTGCCCTCAATAACTCTCATACGATACCAGTGCTCTTGGGGTGCTGTTCCTTGCGCTAGGACGCCATCCCACCGCTCCCGCCAAATGTTACGGTTGCCTCCAGGCTGGCTGGAAGTTGGACCATAGAAAAGGGTGCTCCTAGCGCTCACCAAAGGATTATCAGCACCGTAGACACCATAGACTACTGCGTAGCCACCATAAGTAATGCAGACTCTACGAACCACCACTGCTGGGCTGGTATCTCGCCATCTGCTCTGCGCCCTGGACCTACGACCAGGCTCCAGTAGGTGAACCTCTTCCTTCTGTAGCGTGAAGCAGGATCAGGAACAAGAGCTCTTACAAGAGCTCAGTAGCTAAGGGAGTATGAAGAGCATAGCAATCCCTGTAGTGATTATAGCTGTCCCCTACAAACATGAGTCAAGGCTGCAAGTTAGAGGGTCAGAAAAGGTCTGATGTGCTGGAACACAAAGCCTGCTTTTTATTGAGGTTACATGCAAAAAAGGACACTCTCAGGGGGAGGCATAAAATCCCCAATCACACATTTGATACATTTAGATAGAGAGACAACGCCCATTGACAGGCCATAGTAGAATTACATTTCTTCAGCAGATAACAAGTTACACACAAGAAAACAATGCAGTCCATCTTATCACTAGCAGTCTGATTAGACCATGGGAATGTTTATCACTAAACTTAATTAGAGCTGATCCCAGCAAACTTGTATTTAGAATAACTTCTTGAAGCTGAACAAAATTAACTCTTAATGGCACACAATGAAAACTAATGCTTTTGTAACAGTGCTCCCTTTCTGTGGAACACTCTGCCTGTGTGGTACTTGGTTCAGTAAGTCCTATTTACTGAACCAAGTGGGAGAAAGCCAGGGACAAGTTATTTTACAGGTCTGGGGACATAGTCTTAAAGGGGCATTGTTCTCCAAAGTCATAATATGTCCCCAGACGGTTCTTAAAGGGCCATACACACCCAATAAAAGTTAATACGTTCTCAGGGGCACAATCTTCCAGGGGCCATAGTCATGAGGAAGGAGGCTGGCAAATAGGCTTCTCCACAATCCAGGGAAGCAGGGCAATCTTCCATTTAAAGGAAGATAGAAAGATAGAAAGATAGAAATAAATTGGAAAGTTGTTTAAAATAATATGATCTATCTGAATAATGAAAGAACATTTGTGGGTTTCATATCCCTTTAATTGCTTAATAAATTAATTTAAACAGAATGGTGTATTAAAAGCAAGGTTTAGACAGAGAAAAATATTCTGATTCATTAAAAAAATATATATTAATTGTTTAAATATTGAAAAAATAGGTTTCATAGTTTCCATAACGCAGTGGGCATCACTGTACTGTAACCTAGGTTTCTGTTTTAAAATCTTCTCTGCTGAAACCAACCAGATACAGTTATACATGAGTCCAAAAAGTGTGCAACCAATGGAAAATATCAGTGTTAAATCTGCACTTTTAACAGGAATTGGAAAGGTTAGAAGTTTCAGAACGAAATTAAAGCAACACTGAACCCAAATTTTTTCTTTCGTGATTCAGATAGAGCATGCAATTTTAAGCAACTTTCTAATTTACTCCTATTATCAATTTTCTTCATTCTCTTGCTATCTTTATTTGAAAAAGAAGGCATCTAAGCTATTTTGTGGTTCAGACCCTGGTCAGCACTTGTTTATTGGTCAGTTAAATTAATCTATCAATCAGCAAGAACAACCCAGGTTGTTCACCAAAAATGGTGCTTTTCAAATAAAGATACCAAGAGAATGAAGAAAATTTGATAATGGGAGTAAATTAGAAAGTTGCTTAAAATTGCATGGGGGGTGATGGGACGAGAGGAAAGGACGGGATTCTCTCCCCTTCTTTTTTCCCTTTTTTTTTTTTTTTCCTTCTTTTCCCCTTGGTTCTCTCCTTTAGAAAATGGTATCCATTTAGGGGTAAATAAGATATTATGCTGAATATTAAGATATAACAACATGAATTTCGTGGGGGTTTTCTCATATTTTCATATTTTTTTTTTCTTTTTTTTCTTTATTTAAGCCTGATTTGTATCTTACCCCCAATTATGTAAACACTGTATCAATACCATGTTTTGTTTTCTGTACCCTGAAATGGATTACCAATAAAAATAAATATTAAAAAAAAAAAAAAAATTGCATGCTCTATCTGAATCACGAAAGAAAAAAATTTGGGTTCAGTGTCCCTTTAAAGGACACTGTGGACAAAAATAAATATTTAAAATGTTATTGAAATGGTTTTTATGACAAATTATTAAACATTTTGGGCCAGATTACAAGTGGAGCGCTAAATATCGCTTTCATGAAAGGGATATTTGTTCTCCACTGTGTAATACAAGTGCACGCTAATGTGCGCTGGTATTACAAGTTGTCAGCAATTGCTGGGAAGCATTGTACTCACAAGAGAGCGCTTCCATAGGTTCCAGTGGTTAGAACTTAAGCGCAGAAGAACCTAAGGGGTAAGTAAGCGCAGCGATGGCAGCAAATTTAAATATATATGTATATGCTTATATACATATATATTTGTGTGTTAATATGTCTATATACACAAATTAACACATACATATATATGTATATAAGCATATACATAAATATTTACTGGGAACACACAGTTCCCATAGACCGCAATGTAAAGGCCTAGTGCAGTTATTTTATTAAAAAATAAAGATGCTGCTGTCTTTGGGCATTTGGGGCACATTTATAAAATTAACCAGAGATCTGATCTCTGGTTAATTTTATAAGCGTTAATTGCTACCGCGAACTTGCGGTAGCACTAACCAGCCACTTGTAATGGCTGATTAATTATCGAGTGCCTGCAAATGGGCAAATTTAGCACTCCACTTGTAATCTAGCCCTTAATATTATAATCTCAAAGTATTTAGTGTCCCTTTAAGGCCTATTTTTACTAATGGGGCTGTCTAGTGAGAACACTGCCTTCTATTTCTTTGGTTACCATGAAACATATTTACTAAAGTATCAGCAATCTCTTCACAGTTTATTGAATATTTTTCTTAGCATAGGAAACTGAGTGACTTTTCTTCCTTTCATCTCACAATTCTTAGATATGTTGGAGAAAACAATTACAGTATTTATAGTACACTGTATATTTATGAATTACTGTGAAACCCATAATGATCTGTGCATTCCTAAAAGCAGCACTAGTTAGCTGTGTACATTTGAAACTTTAAATTTTCACTTGAAATATAATTGTATTTTTTATGATGCCTTTGCCAAAAATGAAAAAAGCAAACTCAGAATTTCAAAAGTAATTAGCAATGTGTTAAGTTGTCCTTTTGATAATGTCTGTGTATTTAAGCATCTTTAAACATTAACAACATACCAAAAATGTTCCAGTAAATTATGTTACAATACCAATGCCATGATAAGTTATATTCATGAACTATTAGTTTTAATAACCTATAACAAGAAAAAAAAGCAGAGAAAGAAGATGAATATTAATAAACTTTAAGTGCCAAACTTAATAACCTCATTTATTTTAGCTTAGAAGACACATTGCTGCTGCTTCCAGAAGGATACTTTAACTCACAAGAAATAAAACAATAGCCAACAATTTTTCCCCCACTTACCAGTCAGTATTATATTTTTACTTTTTTCTTACAGGTTTGGAACCCATCAGTATTTTTTATGGAAATAGTACCACAATTATACTTTTTTTCATTTATTTTTTGTTATAAAGGCAATGATTAACATACATTTAGCCATCTATAGAAGCTTAAACTAAGCTGTACAGGTTATGAGGTCATAAGCAAGTCATACGTTTAATACATTCACTAAGTTATTTCATTGATTGCACACAAAAATATCTTGCAGAAAATGCAATCGCATAGGCTTTTCTTGCTAAATAAGTCAAATTCACAATATTTGTGGTGACTAGCAAAACTGAATCTGAAATTCATCTAACAATATATTATCTATCTCTCCATCTGTCTATCTATCTAGCTATCTCTGTTTGTTGATCTATATGTCTGATTATTTATGGAATATATATATATATATATATATATATATGTGTGTGTGTTTGTGAGAGAGAATTATTTGTGAAACACAATTAGAACGTTATTTTGTTAACTGAAGATAAATGTGTGAGTTTTCTTACATTGCCTTTTGCCTCTATTTATATCTTGCATCACCTAGAGACATTAATCTCCAAGTACTAAAAGGTGGGCGGACGGTCAAGGTTCCTTGTGCAATGCCGCCCCCTGCTGTTACACAAGAGCAGGGCCTGTCAATCATGCTGAACAAATGTGTTCTGGGTGTTTAAACCCTGCCACCTCAGAGGTGGCAGAGAGGGTGTAAAGTAGCAGTCAGTTGACTGCTGCTACTTTTTACCTTGCGGAAAGCAGGTGCATATGAGCGAGCCTGTCCAACAAGCACCGACTGCTTTGTATATTGAACCTGTTGCCTCCATCAGTAACCATGGGGCCACATACATATACAATGGCTGCTATGGCAACTAAACAATTATGCAAAAGTCTGAGGAAATCTAAATGAAATGCAGAAACTTTATTTGAGACATATAGCTTTAGACAGTTTTTCAAGAGTTCCTAAAATAATTACATTAATCCCAGTCTTATTCTGATATGTGCTTACATTAATAAACAACACTAACAACAAACAAACGGCTAGATTACGAGTTTTGCGTTATGAGCGGTGCCGTGCTAACCTGCAAGTTATTGACACCACTCACCTCCCTATAGCGCTGCTATTATAGGTTTGCAAAAACCTGGCGTTAGCAGGCAATAAGTGAGCGTTGAGCAAAATTGAGCTCCATACCGCACTCCAATACCAGCGCTGCTTTGAGCTGGTTTTACATACTCGTGCACGATTTCCCCATAGACATCAATGGGGAGAGCCGGCTGAAAAAAAGTCTAACACCTGCAATAAAGGAGCGTAAAGCTCTGTAACGCAGCCCCATTGATTCCTATAGGGAAATAAAAATGTTTACACCTAACACCCTAACATAAACCTCAAGTCTAAACACCCCTAATCTGCCGCCCCCGACATCGCCAACACCTATATTATACTTATTAACCCCTAATCAGCCGCCCCCCGACACTGCAGACACCTACATTACAGTTATTAACCCCTAATCTGCCGCCCCCAATGTCGCCGCCAACTACATTACACTTATTAACCCCTAATCTGCCGCCCCCAATGTCGCCACCACCTACATACAGTTATTAACCCCTAAACTGCTGCCCTCGACATTACCACCACTATACTAAAGTTATTAACTTCTAAACCTAAACCTAAGTCAAACCCTAAGACCCACTAACTTTAATATAATTAAAATAAATCTAAATAAAAATTACTATCATTACCTAACTAATTCCTATTTTAAACTAAATACTTACCTGTAAAATAAACCCTAAGCTTGCTACAATATAACTAATAGTTACATTGTATCTATCAGGTTTTATTTTTATTTCACAGATAAGTTTGTATTTATTTTAACTAAGGAGACTAGCTAGTAAATAGTTATTAACTATTTACTAGCTACCTAGTTAAAATAAATACAAATTTACATATAAAATAAAACCTAACCTGTCTTACACTAACACCTAACATTACACTAAAATTAAATAAATGACATTAATTAAATACAATTAGCTAAATTACAAAAACAAACAAACACTAAATTACACAAAATAAAAAAAAAAGATCAAATATTTAAACTAATTACACCTAATCTAATAGCCCTATCAAAATAAAAAAGCCCCCCAAAATAAAAAAACCCTAGCCTAAACTAAACTACCAATAGGCCTTAAAAGGGCCTTTTGCGGGGCATTGCCCCAAAGAAATCAGCTCTTTAACCTGTAAATAAAAATACAAATAGCCCCCAACAGTAAAACCCACCACCCACACAACCAACCCCCCTTAAATAAAACCCTATCTAAAAAACCTAAGCTCCCCATTGCCCTGAAAAGGGCATTTGTATGGGCATTGCCCTTAAAAGGGCATTTATCTCTTTTTCAGCCCAAACCCCTAATCTAAAATTAAAACCCACCCAATAAACCCTTAAAAAAAAACTAACACTAACCCCCGAAGATCCACTTACAGTTTTTGAAGACCCAAAATTCATCCTCAACGAAGAGGCAGAAGTCCTCAGCGAAGCCGGCAGAAGTCTTCATCCAAGCGGGCCGAAGTCTTCATCCAAGCCGGCAGAAGTCTTCATCCAGACGGCATCTTCTATCTTCATCCATCCGGGGCAGAGCGGCTCCATCTTCAAGACATCTGGCGCGGAGCATCCTCTTTAATCGACGACTCTTCTAGAATGAAGGTTCCTTTAAGGGACGTCATACAAGATGGCGTCCCTTGAATTCAGATTGGCTGATAGAATTCTATCAGCCAATCGGAATTAAAGTGTAAAAAATCCTATTGGCTGATGCAATCATCCAATAGGACTGAGCTTTAATCCTATTGGCTGATCCAATCAGCCAATAGGATTGAGCTCGCATTCTATTGGCTGTTCCAATCAGCCAATAGAATGCAAGCTCAATCCTATTAGCTGATTGGATCAGCCAATAGGATTAAAGCTCAATCCTATTGGCTGATTGCATCAGCCAATAGGATTTTTTCACCTTTAATTCCGATTGGCTGATAGAATTCTATCAACCAATCGGAATTCAAGGGACACCATCTTGGATGACGTCACTTAAAGGAACCTACACTCTGGAAAAGTCGTCGATTGAAGAGGATGCTCCGCGCCGGATGTCTTGAAGATGGAGCCGCTCTGCGCCGGATGGATGAAGATAGAAGATGCCGTCTGGATAAAGACTTCTGCCGGCTTGGATGAAGACTTCGGCCCGCTTGGATGAAGACTTCTGCCGGCTTCGCTGAGGACTTCTGCCGTTTCGTTGAGGATGGATGTCGGGTCTTCAAAAACTGTAAGTGGATCTTTGGGGATTAGTGTTAGGTTTTTTTTAAGGGTTTATTGGGTGGATTTTAATTTTAGATTATGGGTTTGGGCTGAAAAAGAGCTAAATGCCCTTTTAAGGGCAATGCCCATACAAATGCCCTTTTCAGGGCAATGGGGAGCTTAGGTTTTTTTAGATAGGATTTTATTTGGGGGGTTTGGTTGTGTGAGTGGTGGGTTTTACTGTTGGGGGGCTGTTTCTATTTTTTTTACAGGTAAAATAACTGATTTCTTTGGGGCAATGCCCTGCAAAAGGCCATTTTAAGGGCTATTGGCAGTTTAGTTTAGGCTAGGTTTTTTTTTTTATTTTGGGGGGCTTTTTTATTTTTATAGGGCTATTAGATTAAGTGTAATTAGTTTAAATATTTGATAATTTCTTTTTTATTTTGTGTAATTTAGTGGGGTTTTTTGTAATTCAGTTAATTGTATTTAATTAATGTAATATATTTAATTGTAGTGCAGGGTTAGTTGTTAGTGTAAGACAGGTTAGGTTTTATTTTACAGGTACATTTGTATTTATTTTAACTAGGTAGCTAGTAAATAGTTAATAACTATTTACTAACTAGTCTACCTAGTTAAAATAAATACAAACTTGCCTGTAAAATACAAATAAACCCTAAGCTAGATATAATGTAACTATTAGTTATATTGTAGCTAACTTAGGGTTTATTTTATAGGTAAGTATTTAGTTTTAAATAGGAATAATTTAGGGAATGATAGTAATTTGTATTTAGATTTATTTAAATTATATTTAAGTTAGGGGGTGTTAGGGTTAGACTTAGGTTTAAAGGGTTAATAAATTTAGAATAGTGGCGGCAACGTTGGGGACAGCAGATTAGGGGTTGATAAATGTAGGTAGGTGGCGGCGATGTTGGGGGCAGCAGATTAGGGGTTAATAAATGTAGGTAGGTGTTGGCAATGTTGGGGGCAGCAGATTAGAGGTTAATAAATATAATGTAGGGGGTGGCGATGTCCAGAGCAGAAGATTAGGGGTTAATAAGTATAATGTTGTTTTGGCGGCGATGTTGGGGGCAGCAGATTAGGGGTTAATAATATTTAACTAGTGTTTGCGAGGCGGGGGTGCGGCGGTTTAGGGATTAATATGTTTATTATAGTGGCGGCGATGTCCGGAGTGGCAGATTAGGGGTTAAAAATTGTATTATAGTGTTTACGATGCGGGCGGGCCTCGGTTTAGGGGTTAATAGGTAGTTTATGGGTGTTAGTGTACTTTGTAGCACTTTAGTTATGAGTTTTATGCTACAGCGTTGTAGTGTAAAACTCATAACTACTGACTTTAAAATGTGTTAGGAATCTTGTCAGTAGAGGCTGTACCGCTCACTTTTTGGCCTCCCAGGACAAACTCGTAATACCAGCGCTATGGAAGTCCCATAGAAAAAGGCTTTACGAAATTTACGTAAGTAGGTTTGCGGTAAGGCCAAAAAAGTGTGTGGTACACCTATACCTGCAAGACTCGTAATACCAGTGGGCGTAAAAAAGCAGCGTTAGGATCTGTTAACGCTGCTTTTTTACCTTACAGCAAAACTTGTAATCTAGGCGTAAGATAGCTACAATGTAACTATTAGTTATATTGTAGCTAGCTTAGGTTTTATTTTATAGGTAAGTATTTAGTTTTAAATAGGAATTATTTAGTTAATGATAGTAATTTTTATTTAGATTTATTTTAATTATATTAAAATTAGGGGTGTTAGGGTTAGACTTATGGTTAGGTTTAGGGGTTAATAACTTTAGTATAGTGGCGGCAATGTTAGGGACAGCAGATTAGGGGTTAATAACAGTAATGTAGGTTGCGGCAATGTTAGGGATAGCAGATTAGGGGTTAATAATATTTAACTAGTGTTTGTGAGGCGGGAGTGCGGCAGTTTAGGGGTTAATATGTTTATTATAGAGGCGGCGATGACGGGAGCGGCAAATTAGGGGTTAATAATTTTATTTTAGTGTTTGCGATGCGGGAGGGCCTCGGTTTAGTGGTTAATAGGTAGTTTATGGGTGTTAGTGTACTATGTAACACTTTAGTTATGAGTTTTATGCTACTGATTTGTAGCGTAAAACCCATAACTACTGACTTTCAGGTGGCGGTACGAATCTTGTAGTTATGGGCTGTACCGCTCACTTTTTGGCCTACCAGGCAAACTCGTAATACCGGCGCTATGGAAGTCCCATTGAAAAAGGACTTTTTGAAAGCTGCGGTAGTTATGTTGTGTTACGGCCAGAAAAGTGTGCGGTGCACCTATAGCTACAAGACTCGTAATACCAGCGGTAGTGAAAAAGAGCCATAATGCTGCTTTTTCACCCATACCGCAAAACTCGTAATCTAACCGAAATATAATTGCACTGTTTTAAAACCTGTAAATGAATATTCTGAACTTTAGGAGTGATATAAAAATAGGTCTATAGCATATATTTAGTTCCAAACAAATTAGATAACTTCAGGTGACAGTATTTTGACTTAAGCAGAGGTCCACTTGGTATAGATATGTAGATGAGCTCCACAATGCCTGAATTCTTTCTGCTTACATCTATGTTACACATTTGTATTTTAGCTGAGGGGCCGTGTGGAAACATTTAATATGGACACAATATTTACGGCAGATGTTTTTTCCTTACTTTTTCACCATGACTACTTATCTATTTTTATAACACCTTTCATCCAGACAACTGATGTTACACAGATCCCCACTTATTCTAGGCTACATAGCACTTTGCACTGTCAGTCTGCGTTATGGCTCATTCAGGACTTGCAACAGACTATTTTGTGTCTTACAAAGGCTCCTGGGAGTGATATCATAAAAGGCTGTCTGCATGACTACATACATTTGGAAAGTGAGAGAGGAAAATGCATGGAGACCCTGTGCGTGTGATTTTTATCCTGTGAATTATATCCCTGTATGGTATACTTTTAAATTACAAGTTAATGTTAAAGGGACACTGAACCCAAATTTTTTCCTTCGTTATTCATATAGAGCATGCAATTTTAAGCAACTTTCTAATTTACTCCTATTATCAAATGTTCTTCATTCTCTTGGTATCTTTATTTGAAATGCAAATTCTTGCTGATTGGTGGATAAATTCATCCACCAATAAAAAAGTGCTGTCCAGAGTCCTGAACCAAAAATAGAAGCTTAGATGCCTTCTTCTTCAAATAAAGATAGCAAGTGAATGAAGAAAAATTAATAATAGGAGTAAATTAGAAAGTTGCTTAAAATTGCATGCTCTATCTGAATCACGAAATAAATTTTTTTGGGTTCAGTGTCCCTTTAAAGGGACATTAAACACTAAATTAATCATTGATTGAATGATGTATTCAGAACAAAGATTAGCCTGAGAATAATCTGTACACATATTTTTAAAATTTATATTAGTTTTTTAAATATTGAAAAAATAAAGGTAAAGTTAAAAGGAGAGTAAAGTCATAATTATACATTTATAATTTAGACAGACCATACAATTTTAAACAACTTTCCTATTTACTTCTATTATTTAATTTGCTTCCTTCTCTTGTTATTATTGGCTGAAGGGTTTATCTAGGTGAGCTCAGGAGCAGCAAAGAAACTAGGTTCTAGCTGCTGATTGGTGGCTGCATATATATACCGATTGTCATTGGCTCACCAATGTGTTCAGTTAGAAACCGTAGTGCAATCCAGCTCCTTAAACAAATGATACCAAGAGAATGAAGCAAATTTGATAATAGAAGTAAACTGGAAAATTGTTCAAAATTGTATGTTCTACCTAAATCCTGAAAGAAAAATGTTGGGTTTCATGTCCCTTTAATGTCGATAAAGCAACTTATTGTAACTTACGTTAACGTTCTGCTAAGGCCAATTAGGAATAGTTATAAATGGCTTACTAGAGTGTGCAACCAATGACTGTGTGTGATATAGCTATGTCTGCACTTCCATGTTTAACATGAATTGGAAAGCCCATAATATTCAGCATCAAATTACAGGAAAGGAGAACAAAATAAATAATTAAATTATATTGCAAATTTGTTTTACTCAATGTAATTAAACTATTTATATTAATATCTTGAGGTGTTTAATGTCCCTTTAAAGTGTTTTCTTTTTTGTAGCACTTAAATTGAAATTTTAATAAATTATGTTCTGTCTTATGAAAGATCAGCATTTAAACGTTGATTGTTTTTGTCCTGAAAAAATGTGAAGTTTAGTGCTTTAAAGGGATATGAAACCCAGTTTTTTCTTTCTTTCATGATTCAGATAGAATCTAGCCATCAATCAGCAAGTGCTGAACCAAATAAGGGCTGGCTCCTAAGCTTAAATTCCTGCTATTTCAAATAAAGGTACAAAGAGAACTAAGAAAAATTGATAATAAGAGTAAATTAGTAAGTTGCTTAAAATTGCATGCTCTATCTGAATCATGAAAGAAACAAATTTGGGTTTCATATCCCTTTAATTTGAAAATGTAACTTATACAGTGTCCTACTTATGTTCATTGGGTGATAATTGCAAAAGATTATTGTATCTTTCAGCCAGTGACAGTGAGCATTAGTAATACCTATGCTAAAAAATGTTAATTCTATCAGCCAATGAACATTAGTAGGAAATACCTATTAGTAGGAAATAAAGAGAACCAAAAAGGAAACAAAAGGGGAGGCAAAAAGGGCAAGGAAAAACAAACCTCTTGTATACAAGTTAGCTCACTCTCTTATTGGGAGTAGGACTATTATAGAGAATGGAATAAAAAAAAATAGTTACCACTAAATGTCATAAAAATGTCAAAAAAGGGGGAAATATATAATAAACATTATATTTATCTGCACTCACTAGGTTTAAGTGAAAAGCAATCTTTATTTATTCCATGTGATGTTTTTGGCATTCACCCTTTCATCAGACCAACAAGTGATACAAACAAAACCTCTATTTAAAGGCAAGTGGCCCCACCCCCCAATAGAAAAAAAACACCAAAGTGGTTGCCATAGCGACTTACGTTAGTTACTGACAATAAATGTGCAACAGTATGGTGTTAAACATTAAACAACATAATGATGTCAATTCATAAGGTATTGATGCATTGTCAAATAAATAACAGTGATAACAAAGTAAATACTTAATCTGGGACAGAGGAATACCAGAAATGTAAGCAATTTCACAGTAAACATACATGAGAGCGGAAACAAGCTGTGCATCATCAGAAAAACATAATATGAATATGTGTGTGAGATTATACTTAAACATAATAGGAGATACACACAGTAAGTGGCGCGTTTGTATACAGCTCTGTTCTTTATCAGTTACAGACACTATGGGTATTAGTATATTCGTCAGCAGAGGCCAATTGAACTCATGGTTGTGATTAAAAAAATTACATTGCAACATTTGTAACGCTGCATAGCAACAGTGCAGTGGCACATACTGTCTCCTATGATGTTTAAGTAATCTCACACACATATTCATATTGTGTTTTTCTGATGGTGCACGGCTTGTTTCCGCTCTCATGTATGTTTACATTTCTGGTATGCCTTGTCCCAGATTAAGTATTTACTTTGTTATCACTATTATTTATTTGACAATGCACCAATACCTTATGAATTGACATCATTATGTTGTTTAATGCTTAACACCATACTGTTGCACATTTGTTGGCAGTAACTAACTTAAGTTAGTTTGGAGTTTTTTTCTGCAGGGGTGGGGCCACTTGGTTTTGAATAGAGGTTTTGGCCCCTATTTAACAAACGTCTGTTAGACCTGATCTGACAGTGCAGATAAGGTCCGACAGACCTCGCTGAATGTGGAGAGCAATACGCTCTGAGCAGGCGCCCCCTGCAGATTCGCGGCCAAACGGCCGCCAGCAGGGGGGTGTCAATCAACCCGATTGTACTCGATCGGGTTGAATTGCGGCGATGTCTGTCCGCCTCCTCAGAGCAGGGGGACAGGTTATGGAGCAGTGGTCTAGAATGCAAGCTCAATCCTATTTGCTGATTGGATCAGCCAATAGGATGAAAGCTCAATCCTATTGGCTGATTGCAACAGCCAATTGGATTTTTTCCCCTTTAATTCCTATTGGCTGATAGAATTCTATCGGAATGTAAGGGATGCCATCTTGAATGACGTACCTTAAAGGGAAACTTCATTTGTCGTTGACTATCGGAAGAAGAGGATGATACGTGCTGGATGTCTTAAAGATGTAGCCACTCCGCGCCGGATGGATGAAGAAAGAAGATGCCGTCTGGATGATGACTTCTGCCCGCTTGGATGAAGACTTCGGCCCGCTTGGATGAAGACTTCTGCCGGTTTTGCTGAGGACTTCTGCCGCTTGTATGAGGATGGATGTCCGGTCTTCGAAAACTGTAAGTGGATCGTCGGTGGTTAGTGGTTTTTTTAAGGGTTTGTTGGGTGGATTTTAATATTAGGTTGGGGACTTTGGGCAGTAAAAGAGCTAAATGCCCTTTAAGGGGGGGGCGGAGCCTGGAGTGCCCGGGAATGGCCGCATAATTTGTCTGCTCTGACTCTGGTTGTATTATAAATGTCTTTATCTGCTACTTATGGAAGAGATGAACCCTGCAAAGCTACCTAAATATATCCTGGACTTTGGTCTAATAGCTGATGAAGCTAAATTTAATGCAGGGTGTAACCTTCTTGACTTGAGACCGGAACTTCACTTTGAACTTATAGGAGTGGTGGCCATTTTACCTACCGCGTGGCTTCCATATCTTACACCTACAACCAGGCTTCCAATTTGTGAGGATTGTTACCACCATTAAGACCCCCCGGCGGGTACCCTTTGGGGGCCTGTCGTTAGGACGCAGTGTTACCTCACCACTCACTGCAATATTATAAAGCACAAGAGTGTGTACACCTGCATGATTTTATTCAGGGTGCTGACTTGCATCTACATACAGTACCATCATGGACGCGGAGGATGTTATTGCCTTTATGGAAGCATTGAGGGGCCTTTTGGCAGCTCATTATACTGCCTTAGAAGAAACGTTAATGGCAACAGTTAAGCCTGGAGCTCTCAGTATACCCCAGCAATCTGCGCCGCCCGGATCTGTTCTAACGACACATGTTAGCGGTAGCACTCTGGGGCCCCAGTGCTGCATACCTATCACTGTTCCGGGATCGGTAACTACTGTTGGGACGTTTGCAGAAGGTATTACCGACCAAGTAATTTTAGGAGACGCAACCTACATGGGGATTAGCAGCACCGGCATAACAGAGGCCCATCCAATCTCTCTGCTTACCACGGAGAGAGCCCTTGCTGAGAGCTCAGTCCTGAGCCGAGACGATAGGAGGCTAAGATCGCAGTTCTCTTCAGCGGCTAAGAGAACCCCTGCAGAACGATTGCCCAGAGACTGTGGAGATTCATATGCAAAATTTGGGGGACTTGTGTTGACTCTATTAGGCTGGAAACCCTCCTGTTACACCGTGGCAAGGTTGGCAACTTGGAACAGTATTCAGAGACACTACCTCATTGTTACTGCCTATGTAAGGCTCGGGCTATGGGCTACTCGGCAAGTATCTAGCAAACATGACTTTGGCAAAAGGACTCGTACTGGAATAGGCTAGGCTGGTGGGTTTAGCTAGAATTATGTTCAGTACTGTATTTACACCCATCCAGTTACGGTTACAAGTTTTTCTGTTGCTATTTTCAGCATTTATATTGTTCAGTATGACTTGCCTGTTCTAGTAAATTTCTATATTTGTGCCCTCTCATCTAGGACTGTATATAGGATGGCCTGTTTATTTTAGTGAAATTTTATATTTGCGCTTTTTCTTCTATGACTGTATATATGCTCTAGCCTCTTTATATAACTGTAATTAAGCATACAGGTGCATATTACTTCACACAATCTATTGCTATTGATATTCAGACCACCCTACTAAATTCAATTTAGCTGCTTCCCTTTATTGTAGCCCACTAATGCACTTGCCCTGCACAGTTTTATTCAGTCAGGGCAAGATGGGGAAGTCTCTTATTATTATCCCATAGGTTGTATTCTTCTTCTTTTTATTTTCCTCCCCTAGCTGCTGCCTAATGACAGTATTTGCAGCTTCATAGAAGTTTTTCTCTCAAATGACCTCAAGGCATATGTTTGCAAAATGTCTATTTTATTGCTACGGTAAACTCAGTGTGGGGTGCTGCATTGCCTGCGGCTGGGGTGATGCACCACGCACATACATATACAACTAGCATTTACAGTTAGTAGCACATAGGAAATGAATTTAGATTTGAACTGAGGTTGCTCATACAAGTAATCCTTTTTACTCGTTTTTTCCCCTGTCTGATTATTATATGATAAGTCCTATGACTGTCCCTTTTTCAAAGTAGGTCAGCACAGAAAATGTATAACATACAACAGTGTACGCTAGCATTATTCCACCTAGTTGACACCTTCTATTCTAAAATCACCTCATTTCTTTAATATTATTCATAGCTGTGCCAATAGCAGATAACATCTATTATGATGTATACCACTAACATTATTGTTCTTAGTCTGTTTTAGTACTCTAAATTTATCTAATTTGTTCATATGTCCGTTTTAAAATCTATGAAAACTTAAAATAGAGGTTTATCAGCTGGGACCCAAGAGTGGTCCCATATGGTTTATAATTGTCTTCTGTAGCTTCATGTCATCTGCAATACAGGGAGGTCCAAAAGTGGCCCCTGGTGCCATCTAGAAGACAAACCAACTTAAGAGCAAGCATGTTGTTTATTGATCTTCTTTCCTTTTTTAACAATGCCATGGAGTTATGTTATGTATATTATGGTGTTATTGCTGTATAATCTGAAACAAATGTGTATATTGAATGTACTGAAAGGCATTGTCTGTAAGCTCTGAATTAAACCTCAATAAAAAAAAAAAAATGCCCTTTAAGGACAATGCCCATACAAATGCCCTTTTCAGGGCAATGGGGAGCTTAGGTTTTTTAGATAGGGTTTTATTTGGGGGTGTTGGTTGTGTGGGTGGTGGGTTTTACTGTTGGGGGGTGTTTGTATTTTTTTTTAAAGGAAAAAGAGCTGATTTATTTGGGGCAATGCCCTGCAAAAGGCCCTTTTAAGGGCCATTGGTAGTTTAGTGTAGGCTAGGGGTTTTATTATTTTAGGGGGTCTTTTTAATTTTGATAGGGCTCTTAGATTATGTGTAATTCTTTTTTATTTTTGATACTGTGGTTTTTTATTTTTTGCAACTTAGTGTTTTCTCTTTTTGTAACTTAGTGTTTTTTATTTTTTGTAACATAGTTGTTATTTTTTTGTAATTTAGTAATTTTTAATAGTAGATTTAAATAACTTTCACCTAGATTACAAGTGCTGCATTAACAGGGGTGCGGTGCTAACGAGCAGTTTATGCTCACTGCTCACTTACAGACAGCGCTGGTATTATGGGTTTTTACAAACCCAGCGTTAGCCGCAAAAAAGTGAGCAAAGAGCAAAATTTAGCTCCACATCTCACCTCAATACCAGCGCTGCTTACGTTAGCGGTGAGCAGGTAAAACGTGCTCGTGCACGATTTACCCATAGGAATCAATGGGGGAGAGCTGGCTGAAAAAAAACCTAAGACCTGCAAAAAAGCAGTGTAAAGCTCCTAACGCAGCCACATTGATTCCTATGGGGAAATACATTTTATGTCTACACCTAACACCCTAACATGAACCCCGAGTCTAAACACCCCTAATCTTACACTTATCAACCCCTAATCTGCCGCCCCCGACTTCGCCAACACCTGCATTTTATTTATTAACCCCTAATGTGCCGCTCCGGTCACCGCCGCCACCTATATTTTAGTTATGAACCCCTAATCTGCTGCCCCCAACATCACCGAACCCTACATTTTATTTATTAACCCCTAATCTGCCGCCCCAATGTCACCGCCACTATAATAAAGTTATTAACCCCTAAACCTAAGTCTAACACTAACCCTAACCCCCCCTAACTTAAATATAATTACAATAAAACTAAATAAAATTTCTACAATTCACTAAATTATTCCTATTTGAAACTAAATACTTACCTATAAAATAAACCCTAAGGCCTAGATTTGGAGTTTGGCGGTAGCCGGGAAAACCAGCGTTAGAGGCTCCTAACGCTGGTTTTAGGCTACCTCCGGTATTTGGAGTCACTCAAAAAAGGGTCTAACGCTCACTTTTCAGCCGCAACTTTTCCATACCGCAGATCCCCTTACGTCATTTGCGTATCCTATCTTTTCAATGGGATCTTTCTAACTCCGGTATTTAGAGTCGTGTCTGAAGTGAGCGTTAGAAATCTAACGACAAAACTCCAGCCGCAGAAAAAAGTCAGGAGTTAAGAGCTTTCTGGGATAACGCCGGTTCATAAAGCTCTTAACTACTGTGCTCTAAAGTACACTAACACCCATAAACTACCTATGTACCCCTAAACCGAGGTCCACCCACATCGCCGCCACTCGATTAATTTTTTTTAACGCCTAATCTGCCGACCGCCACCTACGTTATACTTATGTACCCCTAATCTGCTGCCCCTAACACCGCCGACCCCTGTAATATATTTATTATCCCCTAACCTGCCCCCCTCAACGTCGCCGCCAGCTACCTACAATAATTAACCCCTAATCTGCCGACCGCAAAGCGCCGCCAGCTAAATTATCCCTATGTACCCCTAATCTGCTGCCCCTAACACCGCCGACCCCTGTATTATATTTATTAACCCCTAACCTGCCCCCCTCAACATCGCCGCCAGCTACCTACAATAATTAACCCCTAATCTGCCGACCGCAAAGCGCCGCCACTTACATTATAGCTATGTACCCCTAATCTGCTGCCCCTAACACCGCCGACCCCTATATTATATTTATTAACCCCTAATCTGCCGCCCTCAACGTCGCCTCCACCTGCCTACACTTATTAACCCCTAATCTGCCGACCGGACCGCACCGCTATTATAATAAAGTTATTAACCCCTAATCCGCCTCACTAACCCTATAATAAATAGTATTACCCCCTAATCTGCACTCCCTAACATCGCCGACACCTAACTTCAAACATTAACCCCTAATCTGCCGACCGGAGCTCACCGCTATTCTAATAAATGTATTAACCCCTAAAGCTAAGTCTAACCCTAACACTAACACCCCCCTAAATTAAATATAATTTTAATCTAACGAAAATAATTAACTCTTATTAAATAAATTATTCCTATTTAAAGCTAAATACTTACCTGTTAAATAAATCCTAATATAGCTACAATATAAATTATAATTATATTATAGCTATTTTAGGATTTATATTTATTTTACAGGTAACTTTGTATTTATTTTAACCAGGTACAATAGCTATTAAATAGTTAAGAACTATTTAATAGCTACCTAGTTAAAATAATTACAAATTTACCTGTAAAATAAATCCTAACCTAAGTTACAATTAAACCTAACACTACACTATCAATAAATTAATTAAATACAATACCTACAAATAACTACAATGAAATAAACTAACTAAAGTACAAAAAATAAAAAAGAACTAAGTTACAAAAAATAAAAAAATATTTACAAACATAAGAAAAATATTACAACAATTTTAAACTAATTACACCTACTCTAAGCCCCCTAATAAAATAACAAAGCCCCCCAAAATAAAAAAATGCCCTACCCTATTCTAAATTACTAAAGTTCAAAGCTCTTTTACCTTACCAGCCCTGAACAGGGCCCTTTGCGGGGCATGCCCCAAGAAGTTCAGCTCTTTTGCCTGTAAAAAAAAACATACAATACCCCCCCCCCAACATTACAACCCACCACCCACATACCCCTAATCTAACCCAAAACCCCCTTAAATAAACCTAACACTAAGCCCCTGAAGATCTTCCTACCTTATCTTCACCATACCAGGTTCACCGATTGGTCCAGAAGAGCTCCTCCGATGTCCTGATCCAAGCCCAAGCGGGGGGCTGAAGAGGTCCATGATCCGGCTGAAGTCATCATCCAAGCGGGAGCTGAAGAGGTCCATGATCCGGCTGAAGTCTTCATCCAAGCAGGAGCTGAAGAGGTCCGTGATCCGGATGAAGTCTTCTATCAATGGCATCTTCAATCTTCTTTCTTCGGGAGCCATCATCTTCCATCCGACGCGGAACATCCTCTTCTCCCGACGCCTACTAGCCGAATGACGGTTCCTTTAAATGACGTCATCCAAGATGGCGTCCCTCGAATTCTGATTGGCTGATAGGATTCTATCAGCCAATCGGAATTAAGGTAGGAAAATTCTGATTGGCTGATGGAATCAGCCAATCAGAATCAAGTTCAATCCGATTGGCTGATCCGATTGAGCTTGAAGAATAGCGGTGAGCTCCGGTCGGCAGATTAGGGGTTAATGTTTGAAGTTAGGTTTCGGCGATGTTAGGGAGGGCAGATTAGGGGTTAATACTATTTATTATAGGGTTAGTGAGGCGGATTAGGGGTTAATAACTTTATAATAATAGCGGTGCGGTCCGCTCGGCAGATTAGGGGTTAATAAGTGTAGGCAGGTGGAGGCGACGTTGTGGGGGGCAGATTAGGGGTTAATAAATATAATATAGGGGTCGGCGGTGTTAGGGGCAGCAGATTAGGGGTACATAGGGATAATGTAAGTAGCGGCGGTTTACGGAGCAGCAGATTAGGGGTTAAAAATAATATACAGGGGTCAGCGATAGCGGGGGCGGCAGAATAGGGGTTAATAAGTGTAAGGTTAGGGGTGTTTAGACTCGGGGTACATGTTAGGGTGTTAGGTGCAGACGTAGGAAGTGTTTCCCCATAGCAAACAATGGGGCTGCGTTAGGAGCTGAACGCGGCTTTTTTGCAGGTGTTAGGTTTTTTTTCAGCTCAAACAGCCCCATTGTTTTCTATGGGGGAATCGTGCACGAGCACGTTTTTGAGGCTGGCCGCGTCCGTAAGCAACTCTGGTATCGAGAGTTGCAGTTGCGTTAAATATGCTCTACGCTCCTTTTTTGGAGCCTAACGCAGCCTTTCTGTGGACTCTCAATACCAGAGTTATTTTAAAGGTGCGGCCAGAAAAAAGCCGGTGTTAGCTACGCGGGTCGTTACCGACAAAACTCTAAATCTAGCCGTTAGATAGCTACAATATAACTAATAGTTACATTGCAGCTATCTTAGGGTTTATTTTTATTTTACAGGCAATTTTGTATGTATTTTAACTAGGTACAATAGTTATTAAATAGTTATTAACTATTTAATAACTACCTAGTTAAAATAAAGACACATTTACCTGTAAAATAAAACCTAACCTAAGTTACAATTACACCTAACACTACACTACAATTAAATTAATTACCTAAATTAAATACAATTAATTACAATTTAAATTTTTTTATCTAAAGTACGAAAAAAAAACACACTAAATTACAGAAAATAATAAAATAATTACAAGATTTTTAAACTAATTACACCTACACTAATCCCCCTAACAAAATAAAAAAGCCCCCCAAAATAAAAAAGCCCAACCCTACACTAAATTAAAAGAGCCTTTTGCAGGGCATTCCCCACCCCAACATTAAAACCCACCACCCACACAACCAACCCTACTCTAAAACCCACCCAATACCCCCTTAAAAAAACCTAACACTAACCCCTTGAAGATCACCCTACCGTGAGACGTCTTCACCCGACCGGGCAGAAGTGGTCCTCCAGACGGCATCTTCTATCTTCATCCATCCGGCGCGGAGCGGGTCCATCTTTAAGACATCTGACGCGGAGCATCCTCTTCATCCGGAGTCTTCTTCAACAATGACGGTTCCTTTAAGTGACGTCATCCAAGATGGCGTCCCTTCAATTCCGGTTGGCTGATAGAATTCTATCAGCCAATCGGAATTAAGGTAGGAAAAATGCTATTGGCTGATGCAATCAGCCAATAGGATTGAAGTTCAATCCTATTGGCTGATCCAATCAGCCAATAGGATTGAGCTCGCATTCTATTGGCTGTTCCAATCAGCCAATAGAATGCAAGCTCAATCCTATTGGCTGATTGCATCAGCCAATAGGATTTTTCCTACCTTAATTCCGATTGGCTGATAGAATTCTATCAGCCAATCGGAATTGAAGGGACTCCATCTTGGATGAAGTCACTTAAAGGAACCGTCATTGTTGAAGAAGACTCCGGATGAAGAGGATGCTCTGTGTCGGATGTCTTGGAGATGGACCTGCTCTGCGCTGGATGGATGAAGATAGAAGATGCCGTCTGGATGAAAACTTCTGCCCGTCTGGAGGACCTCTTCTGCCCGGTTTTGATAAAGACTTCTGTCCGTCTGGAGGACCACTTCTGCCTGGTTGGGTGAAGATCTGCCCAGTTGGGTGAAGACGTCTCACAGTAGGGTGATCTTCAAGGGGTTAGTGTTAGGTTTTTTTTAAGGGGGTATTGGGTGGGTTTTAGAGTAGGGTTGGTTGTGTGGGTGGTGGGTTTTAATGTTGGGGGGGAATTGTACTTTTTTTTCCAGGTAAAAGAGCTGATTACTTTGGGGCAATGCCCCGCAAAAGGCCCTTTTAAGGGCTATTTGTAATTTAGTGTAGGGTAGGGCTTTTTTTATTTTGGGGGGCTTTTTTATTTTGTTAGGGGGATTAGATTAGGTGTAATTAGTTTAAAAATCTTGTAATTATTTTATTATTTTCTGTAATTTAGTGGGGGAGGGGGTTTCCGTATTTTAGATAATTTTTTTAAATTGTAATTAATTGTATTTAGTTTAGGTAATTAATTTAAATGTAGTGTAGTGTTAGGTGTAACTGTAACTTAGGTTAGGTTTTATTTTACAGGTAAATATGTCTTTATTTTAACTAGGTAGTTATTAAATAGTTAATAACTATTTAATAACTATTGTACCTAGTTAAAATAAATACAAAGTTGCCTGTAAAATAAAAATAAACCCTAAGCTAGCTACAATGTAACTATTAGTTATATTGTAGCTATCTTAGGCCTAGATTTGGAGTTTGGCGGTAGAAGGGCTGTTAACGCTCCGCGGGTTTTTTTCTGGCCGCACCATAAATTTAACTCTGGTATCGAGAGTTCAAACAAATGCTGTGTTAGGCTCCAAAAAAGGAGCGTAGAGCATTTTTACCGCAAATGCAACTCTCGATACCAGAGTTGCTTACGGACGCGGCCAGCCTCAAAAACGTGCTCGTGCACGATATCCCCATAGGAAACAATGGGGCTGTTTGAGCTGAAAAAAAACCTAACACCTGCAAAAAAGCAGCGTTCAGCTCCTAACGCAGCCCCATTGTTTCCTATGGGGAAACACTTCCTACGTCTGCACCTAACACTCTAACATGTACCCCGAGTCTAAACACCCCTAACCTTACACTTATTAACCCCTAATCTGCCGCTCCCGCTATCGCTGACCCCTGCATATTTTTTTAACCCCTAATCTGCCGCTCCGTAAACCGCCGCAACCTACGTTATCCCTATGTACCCCTAATCTGCTGCCCTAACATCGCCGACCCCTATATTATATTTATTAACCCCTAATCTGCCCCCCACAACGTCGCCGACACCTGCCTACACTTATTAACCCCTAATCTGGCGAGCGGACCGCACCGCTACTATAATAAAGTTATTAACCCCTAACCCGCCTCACTAACCCTATCATAAATAGTATTAACCCCTAATCTGCCCTCCCTAACATCGCCGACACCTAACTTCAATTATTAACCCCTAATCTGACGACCGGAGCTCATCGCTACTATAATAAATGGATTAACCCCTAAAGCTAAGTCTAACCCTAACACTAACACCCCCCTAACTTAAATATAATTTACATCTAACGAAATTAATTAACTCTTATTAAATAACTTATTCCTATTTAAAGCTAAATACTTACCTGTAAAATAAATCCTAATATAGCTACAATATAAATTATAATTATATTATAGCTATTTTAGGATTAATATTTATTTTACAGGCAACTTTGTAATTATTTTAACCAGGTACAATAGCTATTAAATAGTTAAGAACTATTTAATAGTTACCTAGTTAAAATAATAACAAATTTACCTGTAAAATAAATCCTAACCTAAGATATAATTAAACCTAACACTACCCTATCAATAAATTAATTAAATAAACTACCTACAATTACCTACAATTAACCTAACACTACACTATCAATAAATTAATTAAACACAATTCCTACAAATAAATACAATTAAATAAACTAGCTAAAGTACAAAAAATAAAAAAGAACTAAGTTACAAAAAATAAAAAAATATTTACAAACATCAGAAAATTATTACAACAATTTTAAACTAATTACACCTACTCTAAGCCCCCTAATAAAATAACAAAGACCCCCAAAATAAAAAATTCCCTACCCTATTCTAAATTAAAAAAGTTAAAAGCTCTTTTACCTTACCAGCCCTGAACAGGGCCCTTTGCGGGGCATGCCCCAAGAATTTCAGCTCTTTTGCCTGTAAAAAAAACACATACAATACCCCCCCCCAACATTACAACCCACCACCCACATACCCCTAATCTAACCCAAACCCCCCTTAAATAAACCTAACACTAAGCCCCTGAAGATCTTCCTACCTTGTCTTCACCATCCAGGTATCACCGATCCGTCCTGGCTCCAACATCTTCATCCAACCCAAGCGGGGGTTGGCGATCCATCATCCAGTGGCTGAAGAGGTCCAGAAGAGGCTCCAAAGTCTTCCTCCTATCCGGCAAGAAGAGGACATCCGGACCGGCAAACATCTTCTCCAAGCGGCATCTTCGATCTTCTTGCATCCGGTGCGGAGCGGGTCCATCTTGAAGCAGGCGACGCGGATCCATCTTCTTCTTCCGTTGTCTCCCGACGAATGACGGTTCCTTTAAGGGACGTCATCCAAGATGGCGTCCCTTGAATTCCGATTGGCTGATAGGATTCTATCAGCCAATCGGAATTAAGGTAGGAATATTCTGATTGGCTGATGGAATCAGCCAATCAGAATCAAGTTCAATCCGATTGGCTGCTCCAATCAGCCAATCAGATTGAGCTCGCATTCTATTGGCTGTTCCGATCAGCCAATAGAATGCGAGCTCAATCTGATTGGCTGATTGGATCAGCCAATAGGATTGAACTTGATTCTGATTGGCTGATTCCATCAGCCAATCAGAATATTCCTACCTTAATTCCGATTGGCTGATAGAATCCTATCAGCCAATCGGAATTCAAGGGACGCCATCTTGGATGACGTCCCTTAAAGGAACCGTCATTCGTCGGGAGACAACGGAAGAAGAGGATGGATCCGCGTCGCCTGCTTCAAGATGGACCCGCTCCGCACCGGATGCAAGAAGATCGAAGATGCCGCTTGGAGAAGATGTTTGCCGGTCCGGATGTCCTCTTCTTGCCGGATAGGAGGAAGACTTTGGAGCCTCTTCTGGACCTCTTCAGCCACCGGATGATGGATCGCCAACCCCCGCTTGGGTTGGATGAAGATGTTGGAGCCAGGACGGATCGGTGATACCTGGATGGTGAAGACAAGGTAGGAAGATCTTCAGGGGCTTAGTGTTAGGTTTATTTAAGGGGGGTTTGGGTTAGATTAGGGGTATGTGGGTGGTGGGTTGTAATGTTGGGGGGGGTATTGTATGTGTTTTTTTACAGGCAAAAGAGCTGAAATTCTTGGGGCATGCCCCGCAAAGGGCCCTGTTCAGGGCTGGTAAGGTAAAAGAGCTTTTAACTTTTTTAATTTAGAATAGGGTAGGGAATTTTTTATTTTGGGGGTCTTTGCTATTTTATTAGGGGGCTTAGAGTAGGTGCAATTAGTTTAAAATTGTTGTAATAATTTTCTGATGTTTGTAAATATTTTTTTATTTTTTGTAACTTAGTTCTTTTTTATTTTTTGTACTTTAGCTAGTTTATTTAATTGTATTTATTTGTAGGAATTGTGTTTAATTAATTTATTGATAGTGTAGTGTTAGGTTAATTGTAGGTAATTGTAGGTAGTTTATTTAATTAATTTATTGATAGGGTAGTGTTAGGTTTAATTATATCTTAGGTTAGGATTTATTTTACAGGTAAATTTGTTATTATTTTAACTAGGTAACTATTAAATAGCTATTGTACCTGGTTAAAATAATTACAAAGTTGCCTGTAAAATAAATATTAATCCTAAAATAGCTATAATATAATTATAATTTATATTGTAGCTATATTAGGATTTATTTTACAGGTAAGTATTTAGCTTTAAATAGGAATAAGTTATTTAATAAGAGTTAATTAATTTCGTTAGATGTAAATTATATTTAAGTTAGGGGGGTGTTAGTGTTAGGGTTAGACTTAGCTTTAGGGGTTAATCCATTTATTATAGTAGCGATGAGCTCCGGTCGTCAGATTAGGGGTTAATAATTGAAGGTAGGTGTCAGCGATGTTAGGGAGGGCAGATTAGGGGTTAATACTATTTATGATAGGGTTAGTGAGGCGGATTAGGGGTTAATAACTTTATTATAGTAGCGCTCAGGTCCGCTCGGCAGATTAGGGGTTAATAAGTGTAGGCAGGTGTCGGCGATGTTGAGGGGGGCAGATTAGGGGTTAATAAATATAATATAGGGGTCGGCGGTGTTAGGGGCAGCAGATTAGGGGTACATAAGGATAAAGTAGGTGGCGGCGCTTTGCAGTCGGAAGATTAGGGGTTAATTATTGTAAGTAGCTGGCGGCGACGTTGTGGGGGGCAGGTTAGGGGTTAATAAATGTAATACAGGGGTCGCGGGGTTAGGGGCAGCAGATTAGGGGTACATAAGTATAACGTAGGTGGCGGTCGGCAGATTAGGGGTTAAAAAATTTTAATCGAGTGGCGGCGATGTGGGGGGAGCTCGGTTTAGGGGTACATAGGTAGTTTATGGGTGTTAGTGTACTTTAGGGTACAGTAGTTAAGAGCTTTATGAACCGGCGTTAGCCCAGAAAGCTCTTAACTCCTGCTATTTTCCGGCGGCTGGAGTTTTGTCGTTAGAGCTCTAACGCTCACTTCAGAAACGACTCTAAATACCGGCGTTAGAAAGATCCCATTGAAAAGATAGGATACGCAATTGACGTAAGGGGATCTGCGGTATGGAAAAGTCGCGGCTGAAAAGTGAGCGTTAGACCCTTTAATCACTGACTCCAAATACCAGCGGGCGGCCAAAACCAGCGTTAGGAGCCTCTAACGCTGGTTTTCACGGCTACCGCCGAACTCTAAATCTAGGCCTTAGGGTTTATTTTATAGGTAAGTATTTAGTTTTAAATAGGAATAATTTAGTGAATTGTAGTAATTTTATTTAGATTTATTGTAATTATATTTAAGTTAGGGGGGTTAGGGTTAGTGTTAGACTTAGATTTAGGGGTTAATAACTTTAATATAGTGGCGGCGACGTTGGGGGCAGCCGATTAGGGGTTAATAAATGTAGGTAGGTGTCAGCGATGTTAGGGCCGGCAGATTAGGGGTTTATAATATTTAAATAGTGTTTGCGATGCGGGAGTGCGGCGGTTTAAGGGTTTATATGTTTATTATAGTGGCGGCGATGTCCGGTTCGGCAGATTAGGGGTTAAACATTTTATTTTAGTTTTTGAGATGTGGGGGGCCTTGGTTTAGGGGTGAATAGGTAGTTTATGGGTGTTAGTGTACTTTTTAGCTCTTTAGTTAAGAGTTTTATGCTACGGCGTTGTAGTGTAAAACTCTTAACTACTGAATTTAAAATGCGGTGCCAGTCTTGACAGGAGAGGGTCTACCGCTCTGTTTTTGGCAGACTCGTAATACCAGCACTATGCAAGTCCCATTGAAAAAATAGGATACGCAATTGACGTAAGTGGATTTGCGGTATTTCCGAGTCTGGCCAAAAAAGTGACCGGTGAGACTGTCATTTCAAGACTTTTTTAAGAGCGGCCTTAAAAAGCAGCGTTGGGACCGGCCAATGGTGCTTTTTAACCCTAACGCAAGACTTGTAATCTAGGCATTAAGTAGGGTTAGGTTTTTAAATATGTAATATAGTTAATTTAATTGTTAGTTTAATGTAATTTTAGTATAATAGTTAGGGTAGGTTAATTAATAGTTTAATATAGTTTATTTTAATTCTAATGGTAAGTTTTAATTTATTATACGATGGATGAGGTAATTATAATGTAAAGTTAGAGGGTTGTTAGGTTTAGGGGTAAATAGCTTAATTTAGTTTATGGCGATGTGGGGGACTGGCGGTTTAGGGGTTAATAGGTTTAGTAAGTGGTAGTGATGTGGGAGGCCAAGGGTTTAGGGGTTAATACATTTATTTAGTGGCGGTGGGGTCCAGGAGTGGCGGGATAGGGGTTAATAGCTTTATTAAAGTTGCGGTGGGCTCCGGGAGTGGCGGGATAGGGGTTAAACATTTTAGTATAGTGACGGTGTTTAGTGAAAGGATATAAATAAAGTTGTGAAAAAACCGAATAGCAGTGAGATCGATGAATGCTAGTTAACAACAGTCCGCTACTCATCGCCACATACTTGGTGCGTGGCATTTTGCCAGCATTTTTTTATAAATAAGGAGATCGTATTCAGGTCTGCGGCTGCAATGTTAGGCGATGGTATTGGTCCCGGCGAATGCAGCGCAGTTGACGACTTGATAATTCGGCCTCTATGTTCTTTATCTCCTCTTCTTAACCTTTCCTCAAATGTTTAATATTTTTGAACAAACCAGCCTTTTTAGTGTCCTGTTACTTGAAAGTGGAACTGAGCAGAATGGTCTAAATAAGCAAAGTCTATAAACCAAAATGACTACATCTTCATTCTGCTAATACTGCTTCCTAAAACAAATGTTTTGTTGTCCAAAATGGAAATTTTTCTGATGTTGCTCTCAAAATATTGTGTCACATAGCTTTATAATAAACATCTATTTCATGCTGTTATAATGAATTAATAAATATACAGGGTGTCCAATAAGTCGGGGTCATAGTGACACAAATGCAAATATTTTCCCATACTGTTTCATACTCCTTGGGTAGAAGCCTTGGCTCAGGAGCAATGTAGGCACCATTGACTATTTTCTGGTCAGCTTTAGACAGACTAAAATAAAGGAGGGAAGGGCAGTGCCACAAAATTAAGCATTTTTCTTATGATGTCAGATTATTGGGATACCCTTAGAAGTATATTGAGGGTTAGATGTCTATTTAACATGCAACTCCATTACATAATTATGTTACAACATATTATTATTGTCAAGTCATCACAATCTATGTCTATGGTTGGGTTTTTATTTGAGAATAAGGATTTTGTAGTCTTTAAAGTTAATGCTCTATCTAGACATGTTGGTTATAAATAAACAATGTACACTGTAATGCAAATATATGTTTAACAAAGATATGCTTACCAACATTTACATCATACATTTAATCATCTTGATCTTAAATATTGGTAGCGAGTGATGACAGTAGGGCTACAAAGCCCTGCTATCCCAACCATCATTATAAACAGCAAATGGCCACCATAAAAAAGTAGGCTTTGGTTACTGTTGAGGAAAAATGGATTTAAAATAGAATTATGTGCATTAAAGGGACAGTCTAGTCCAAAATAAACTTTCATGACTCAGAAAGAAAATGTCATTTTAAACAATTTTCCAATTTACTTTTATCACCAATTTTGCTTTGTACTCTTGGTATTCTTAGTTGAAAGTTAAACCTAGGAGGTTCATATGCTAATTTCTAAGCCTTTGAAGGCCGCCTCTTCTCTCAGGGCATTTTGACAGTTTTTCACCACTAGAGGGTGTTAGTTCATGTGTGTCATACAGATAACACTGTGCTCACGCACGTGGAGTTCAGGTGAGCCAACTCTGATTGGCTAAAATGGATGTCTGTCAAAAGAACTGAAATAAGGGGGCAGTTTGCAAAGGGTTAGATACAACATAATCACAGAGGTAAAAAGTGTATTTATATAACTGTGGTGGTTGTGCAAAACTAGGGAATAGGTAATAAAGGGATTATCTATCTTTTTAAACAATAAAAAAATTCTGGTGTAGACTGTCCCTTTAATCTTGGAAAATATTAGTTCATTTTTGCATTTTCTATCATCTGCATGCACTGATGATGTTATGTTTAATGAGACTATAAATGTAAAATACTTCAATACATATTGTTATTGTTTCCATTCAATTTTTTATTTAGCTTTAAAGTGATGGTAAAGTCAGATACTTTACATTTATTCATCAATAAAAATGAGCATATTTACATCGGCTTAGAGTATTGCAACATTCTACAAAAAAAAAATATATGGAAGTGCGTTCACTGTTTACTTCAGGCACGTTAGATCTCAGATGCAGCACAGATGCAGTGCTATCCAACATGATCTGAAAAGATAAGTGCAAGACCACTCTGCCATAGACTAAGATAGGATGGGTGATAGGCATCCTATTGGCTGCACTACCAACTTGTACAAAAAAAAAAGGTCTTTAACCTAAGATAGAGGAAAACAGGGATGAAATAACATGGCCAAATAAAAGTAAGTTTTATATGCTAAAGCAGATTTTTTAGAACGTTACAATACTTTGGCCTGATGTAAATATGCTCATTCTTTTTAATGAATAAATGTAAAGTAACCAACTTCACCATCCCTTTAAATCAATAGCAAAATCATTCTTTTAAATGTAATAATTACAGAGAAAAAAATAATATAGTGCTGCTATAAGGGTTAATGTTTCAATAGTAGTAAAATCCCAAACCCAGTAATAGGACAGTACCTCTTGTATCTAAAAAGGCAACAGTTAAAGGGACATTAAACCCAAACATTTTCTTCATGATTCAGATAGAGAATACAATTTTAAACATACATTCCAATGTACTTCTATTATCTAATTTGCTTCATTCTTTAGATATACTTTGTTTAAGAAATAGCAATGCACATGGGTGAGCCAATCACACAAGGCATCTAATGTGCAGCCACCAATCAGCAGCTACCAAGCATATCTAGATATGCTTTTCAGCAAATTATATCAAGAGAATGAAGCAAATTAGACAATAGAACTAAATTGGAAAGTTGCCTAAAATTGTATTCTCTATCTAAATCATAAAATAATGTTTTTGGGTTTAATGTCCCTTTAAAGTATAAGTTTAAACTGAAGTATCTAATGTGGTCCATAGTGGGTTAATTCCAAAGGACAAAGTTCCAAATGTACATACAGGGAGTTCAGAATTATTAGGCAAGTTGTATTTTTGAGGATTCATTTTATTATTGAACAACAACCATGTTCTCAATGAACCCAAAAAAACTCATTAATATCAAAGCTGAATATTTTTGGAAGTAGTTTTTAGTTTGTTTTTAGTTTTAGCTATTTTAGGGGGATATCTGTGTGTGCAGGTGACTATTACTGTGCATAATTATTAGGCAACTTAACAAAAAACAAATATATACCCATTTCAATTATTTATTTTTACCAGTGAAACCAATATAACATCTCAACATTCACAAATATACATTTCTGACATTCAAAAACAAAACAAAAACAAATCAGTGACCAATATAGCCACCTTTCTTTGCAAGGACACTCAAAAGCCTGCCATCCATGGATTCTGTCAGTGTTTTGATCTGTTCACCATCAACATTGCGTGCAGCAGCAACCACAGCCTCCCAGACACTGTTCAGAGAGGTGTACTGTTTTCCCTCCTTGTAAATCTCACATTTGATGATGGACCACAGGTTCTCAATGGGATTCAGATCAGGTGAATAAGGAGGCCATGTCATTAGATTTTCTTCTTTTATACCCTTTCTTGCCAGCCACGCTGTGGAGTACTTGGACGCGTGTGATGGAGCATTGTCCTGCATGAAAATCATGTTTTTCTTGAAGAATGCAGACTTCTTCCTGTACCACTGCTTGAAGAAGGTGTCTTCCAGAAACTGGCAGTAGGACTGGGAGTTGAGCTTGACTTCATCCTCAACCCGAAAAGGCCCCACAAGCTCATCTTTGATGATACCAGCCCAAACCAGTACTCCACCTCCACCTTGCTGGCGTCTGAGTCGGACTGGAGCTCTCTGCCCTTTACCAATCCAGCCACGGGCCCATCCATCTGGCCCATCAAGACTCACTCTCATTTCATCAGTCCATAAAACCTTAGAAAAATCAGTCTTGAGATATTTCTTGGCCCAGTCTTGACGTTTCAGCTTGTGTGTCTTGTTCAGTGGTGGTCGTCTTTCAGCCTTTCTTACCTTGGCCATGTCTCTGAGTATTGCACACCTTGTGCTTTTGGGCACTCCAGTGATGTTGCAGCTCTGAAATATGGCCAAACTGGTGGCAAGTGGCATCTTGGTAGCTGCACGCTTGACTTTTCTCAGTTCATGGGCAGTTATTTTGCGCCTTGGTTTTTCCACACGCTTCTTGCGACCCTGTTGACTATTTTGAATGAAACGCTTGATTGTTCGATGATCACGCTTCAGAAGCTTTGCAATTTTAAGAGTGCTGCATCCCTCTGCAAGATATCTCACTAGTTTTGACTTTTCTGAGCCTGTCAAGTCCTTCTTTTGACCCATTTTGCCAAAGGAAAGGAAGTTGCCTAATAATTATGCACACCTGATATAGGGTATTGATTTCATTAGACCACACCCCTTCTCATTACAGAGATGCACATCACCTAATATGCTTAATTGGTAGTAGGCTTTCGAGCCTATACAGCTTGGAGTAAGACAACATGCATAAAGAGGATGATGTGGTCAAAATACTAATTTGCCTAATAATTCTGCACTCCCTGTATAAGTCAGTGATCACAGAAGAATATGTAGTTACAGCTTCTTTTCAAAGCAGTGTCCCCTAACACTTAAAATGTCTATGACAACAAAAAGAGGGGAAGTGCAGCTTAGATTCACGTTAAAAGAATCCACTTACTATAATTAAGGGGCACAATAAAGGATACCAAGAAGCATTGGAAAGTTATTTATTTTTCATGCTCTGAATCTGAATCTGAATTATTAAAGAAAAATATGTCCCTTTAAAAACAGATGTGCTCCAGTATGTTTTCCTGGTAAATGCCTGGTGGTCACAGTGGAGTTCATCTGAGAACTAGTTTCTCAATGCATTGCACACCTTAATTCTAGCAAGTGTCTGTCTTAAACTGGGTTTAATGAAATATGTTATTTTAACATGAGTTGGAGCTGTGCTTCTCTGCTGTTTGCTTTCATAAATGTTATAATTACTTTTTATTATTATTATTCTGATAAGGATCTCTCCGTGCTCCCCCAAGCCCACGGCATTTTTTTCTTCCAAGTATCTTATGGCTGTACATTTGGAAGTTAACAGCCTGACCCAATGTGCATACAGCATTACTTCTGCATGTTCAGTACTTACCTTGCCAGCCGCTGATTAAATTGCTCTGTAGACTTCAAGGTAAGCACTGTGCATGCATTAGTGTGTGAGAGAAGGAACTATATTGGTGCAAACTGTCTCCCATTGGTTGGATGAAATCCCTGCATCTGCTTAGAAGAAATGTTACAGGTTTGGGGGACGATCAAAGACCCCTGCAGGACTAATATTAAAGGGACATAATACTCATATGCTAAATCACTTGAAACTGATGCAGTATAACTGTAAAAAGCTGTCAGGAAAATATCACCTGAGCATCTCTATGTAAAAAAGGAAGATATTATCCCTCACAAAATCCTCAGCTCAGCAGAGTAAGTTCTGTGTAAAAAGTTATACTCAGCTGCAGCCCAGCTGCAGGTAAAAAAAAATAAATAAAAGAAATGAACAGCAGTCAATCAGCATCAGCAGTGCTGAGGTCATGAACTCTTTTACTGTGATCTCATGAGATTTGACTTAACTCTCATGAGATTTCATTGTAAACTTCCTTACACTGAATAGGGAAATAACATGAGATTGCACGGGGCTCAACCCTTCGGCTGTCCCAGGAAAGACATACTGATATGCTGCTTAGAAGTCCTTTACAATGGGATGCGGCTACTGAGAAACTTTTGAGGTAAAATATCTTTCTTTTTTACATAGAGATGTTCAGGTGATATTTTCTAGTCAGCTTTTTACAGCTATACTGCATCACTTTCAAGTGTTTAAACATTTGGGTATTATGGCCCTTTAAATGATTTTTTTTAAGCTTAAATAAAGCATTTTTACTTTAACAAAACTTAATGAAGATATGCAGAGAAATATTTTACATTGACTGCCCCTATAATACTTAAACCTCACTGCAATACTGTACTATAGAGCATGTGATCTGCAGCACTGATGTGTATTGCTGCATGATGCATGGATGAATTCAGGGTCATGCATATGAATTAACACTATAAATAAACATGTTAGTATTATTTTTGTTTGTATGAAATAGGTTAAGTTAAAGCTGTTTATTAATAACAGGAAGTGCATGTGTTTGCACAGCGGGACCATTGGGACAGACGTCCACTAATAAGGCAACTTCCTCAGCTCTATTGATGGACAATAATGCACCTCAAAAGCATATCAACACATTATTATAATTTATCTACACAGGAATATCTGTTAAAAAAACTGTTAAACATATTTAAATATTCTCTTTTACAAGCAACATAGAATATATTTGCCCCTTTACTGGTGTATCTTTGTATTATCCTTGAAATTAGATATTATTATATTTGTTTCAGTTGATTTAGTAAACATGCACACACTATAGGTGTAGAGTTCACTAGGAGGCTTAGGATATTATTTTAATACGATTTCATTCTGTGTTTTCTGTAGACTTTTTAGAAAACGGTTGTGTAAACATATCGGCAAAGGGAGAGCATTTTCGTAATATCCACTAGAACAGATTCACATTACAACTTCATCAACATTTCTGGACTCTTCAGTCTTAAAAAAAAAAAAAAAATCTCCTTCAGGGATTTAATTATTTATTTTAATAAAATGTAAGATGATTGTCTGTAGGTTTTGTTAATAAACCTATCTGTAAGGTATTAGAAACTAAACATGTGAACCATCATCTGAAAGATTGAGGAGATTGTCCTGGAGAAAGATTACTTTAGGCATCACTTAATTGTTGTAGAGTTCTAGTGGAAATGGAGGCCACAATCTTGTGCTTGCCTGGCACTCAGTCTTTGTGCTGACTGAAGAATTTTATGATACGTATGAATTAGGAATGGTACATCATAATTCAATTCAGGTTAAGAAAATGTCTTTGAGAACTATGCTTCTGGATTCATTTTACTTGTGATAAGATTGCGTTGGGAAAAAACAGCTCCTTCTGCTACATCTGAAGGGTCACATTCCATGATGTATTGATGAGAAGAATATACCCTTGACAGTAGTTGGTAGAGGCCATATAGATTGTTTTGACATAGTCTCTTGAGAACAGCCTTGACATTTTGAATATGTTCTGGTAGAGAATTTGAATAGATAGGATGTCGTCCAGATATATTATAACAAATTTGTTCAGGTAGTCCTTGAAAATATCATTAACAAATCTCTAGACAATAGCTGGGAAATTACGCAACCCGAAGGGCATGACCAAGTATTTGTAATGGCCAAATCTAGTATTAAAGGGGAAGTCAACACAAAATTATTATAACTTATTCAGATAATGTATTTAAGGATTTTTACAGCAAATTGTAGCCCAATTTTGATGTAAATATATTTTGTAAGTAAAAATACTTACTACTATTCCTCTGGCCATTTTAAAATGGCCGTCTGACCCCTCCTTTCCTGACATCACTCCAGCTTCCCACTCCAGCTTCCACTGAATGAATTAAATCTATCCTGCGGGTTCCAGAGTTGCACGCATGCGCAATGCGCTGGTTTCCTCAAGGGGGACTTTTTAAGTATGGAAGTAGCAGAATGGTTCACAAACTAATAAATCCCCAGTGTTGCATATAGAATGTGAGCTCCAGTTACTGTGGGAGGGAAATGTGTAGTGGGCAGATAGATGTACTGACTCCTGCAGAAAGGTTCGATGGATCCTAACTCACAATAAAATCATATGTTAGCAGATCATTGATCTGTACTGAATCTGTTTGATAGTGGAGCTAGTTGCTAAAATAATATATTGTCCCCTTACCTGTGCTGCTGAAGTCCTGTCTCAATACACATTGTTTCACACTATTTACAGTAGTTACAGCCAGGACTCCAGCAGGCAGCATACGCTGTATCTGGGTCTTACTCTCCCGACACTGAGCACCGCACCTCTGACATTGCCTTCTCTGGCTTGGAATACTATTTAGACTCATTTTATCTTGGGCTTCTTGTTTGGAATATAATTATCTATACAGGCACATTAACTGAACTCTTGCGCAGCGTATTGGATGAGTCTAAATAGTATTCCAAGCCAGAGAAGGCAATGTCAGAGGTGTGGTGCTCAGTGGAAGTGGAAAAAAAACACCCTATTTGTGCATAAACCCAATCGCATGTTCTCAAGTGTGCTAACCTGCCATGAAAATATTAATATTTCACATTCTAATGTTCTTCACATAGCAGAATATGTTCTATTTATTCATAAATACATATTTCTACATATATATGATGGTATTTTGGTACAATATGAATCTATACCTATATATATACTATATATATATATATATATATATATTTGATTATATATCGGTATAGATATATAGAGAGATATATAGGAATAACTGTTTATAAATACCTATGTGCAGAACATTTGAATGTAAAATATTTAAAGTAAATACACAGTATAACACTTTATGAAAAATTAATATTGCATAAAAACTTATTTTACATGTTTTCATCTACTTGACTGCAAAGTGCTCCAATGCACACACACACACACACACACACATATGTATATATATATAAAAGGAGAGAAGAACTCCCACACAGCTTAGTTGTTAGTATTAGTAGAGTTACGTCCCATATCAATAATTGAAGGCTGAGTTAAGACACTATGCACAGAGCAACTTAGTAAAATTCAGTAGAAAATTTATTGAATACATATTAAAAAGTCCAAACAGAAACTGAGCATAAACACACTCACTCACAGGCGGCTGAAAGACAAGGGTAGCGGTGACGTCATCTGACGCGTTTCATGCCGGTTGGCGCTTTCTCAAAGATAATTGCTGAATCTCTTTCTCAAAGATTATTGCTGAATGTCAGTGATTGCTGAATCTCTTTTGGCTTTCTCTCTCTCTCTCTCTCTCTCTCTCTCTCTATATATATATATATATATATATATATATATATATATATGTGTGTGTGTGTGTGTGTGAAAAGAAGCTGTAACTACATATTCTTCTGTGATCACTGACTTATACAGGGAGTGCAGAATTATTAGGCAAATGAGTATTTTGAAAACATCATCCTCTTTATGCATGTTGTCTTACTCCAAGCTGTATAGGCTCGAAAGCCTACTACCAATTAAGCATATTAGGTGATGTGCATCTCTGTAATGAGAAGGGGTGTGGTCTAATGACATCAACACCCTATATCAGGTGTGCATAATTATTAGGCAACTTCCTTTCCTTTGGCAAAATGGGTCAAAAGAAGGACTTGACAGGCTCAGAAAAGTCAAAAATATTGAGATATCTTGCAGAGGGATGCAGCACTCTTAAAATTGCAAAGCTTCTAAAGCATGATCATCGAACAATCAAGCGTTTCATTCAAAATAGTCAACAGGGTCGCAAGAAGCGTGTGGAAAAACCAAGACGCAAAATAACTGCCCATGAACTGAGAAAAGTCAAGCGTGCAGCTGCCAAGATGCCACTTGCCACCAGTTTGGCCATATTTCAGAGCTGCAACATCACTGGAGTGCCCAAAAGCACAAGGTGTGCAATACTCAGAGACATGGCCAAGGTAAGAAAGGCTGAAAGACGACCAACACAGAACAAGACACACAAGCTGAAACGTCAAGACTGGGCCAAGAAATATCTCAAGACTGATTTTTCTAAGGTTTTATGGACTGATGAAATGAGAGTGAGTCTTGATGGGCCAGATGGCCAGATGGATGGGCCCGTGGCTGGATTGGTAAAGGGCAGAGAGCTCCAGTCCGACTCAGACGCCAGCAAGGTGGAGGTGGAGTACTGGTTTGGGCTGGTATCATCAAAGATGAGCTTGTGGGGCCTTTTCGGGTTGAGGATGGAGTCAAGCTCAACTCCCAGTCCAACTGCCAGTTTCTGGAAGACACCTTCTTCAAGCAGTGGTACAGGAAGAAGTCTGCATCCTTCAAGAAAAACATGATTTTCATGCAGGACAATGCTCCATCACACGCGTCCAAGTACTCCACAGCGTGGCTGGCAAGAAAGGGTATAAAAGAAGAAAATCTAATGACATGGCCTCCTTGTTCACCTGATCTGAACCCCATTGAGAACCTGTGGTCCATCATCAAATGTGAGATTTACAAGGAGGGAAAACAGTACACCTCTCTGAACAGTGTCTGGGAGGCTGTGGTTGCTGATGCACGCAATGTTGATGGTGAACAGATCAAAACACTGACAGAATCCATGGATGGCAGGCTTTTGAGTGTCCTTGCAAAGAAAGGTGGCTATATTGGTCACTGATTTGTTTTTGTTTTGTTTTTGAATGTCAGAAATGTATATTTGTGAATGTTGAGATGTTATATTGGATTCACTGGTAAAAATAAATAATTGAAATGGGTATATATTTGTTTTTTGTTAAGTTGCCTAATAATTATGCACAGTAATAGTCACCTGCACACACAGATATCCCCCTAAAATAGCTATAACTAAAAACAAACTAAAAACTACTTCCAAAACTATTCAGCTTTGATATTAATGAGTTTTTTGGGTTCATTGAGAACATGGTTGTTGTTCAATAATAAAATTAATCCTCAAAAATACAACTTGCCTAATAATTCTGCACTCCCTGTATATAAATTATTAATACATCTGTACACACACACATATATATATATATATATATATATATATATATATATATATATATATAGTATATATACACATACATTTACATATTTATATATCTCTATGTTAAAACCCTTTGCCAGTCTTTTTTTTCACCTTTGATAATTTTTTGTATTCATTTTTTATTAGATAGTGTTACTTTTAGTGTAACTGTACTTTTAAATGTATTTTTGATATGTTTTGTGACACTTTTTTGTTTTGCAAAACAGTTAATCAGAGCTCTAAAGTCCCAAAGCATGTTGATTCCAATTGAGCTCAAGTGATCGCATTTACTTTAAACTACTAATACGGGCCCTACATCCAATGTGCACAAACAGCTATGATAAACCCCTTATCGCTTGCACATAACTGTTAGCTCGCCACTCATAATCTGTCCCAATAAAGGCCAAGAGTTTGTCCAAAGTCCAAGAGTTTGTCTCCTTAATTTTTCAGCTTCAGACGGGCGTATGGCTTCTACCTTCATGGATTCATCGGGAGGAGGAGTGGGTGGAGATGTTGTAGATGGGTGAAACCTTGCAGCCAATTCTACAAGGGGTTTATGGAATTTTCTCGCATGATCTTGTAGCTGTATGTCTAGACTCCAGCTTAGTACATAAAGTAATAAAATCCTCCCGAGAATCAGGTAGCTCTCTATAGACCAGTTTGTCATTAATTTGATCATACAGACCTTTTCCTTAAGGAGTGAGATGATGAATGTAACCTGAAGGAGAATGAAAAGTCACAAGATCATTTTTAAAATGAAGTCGACATTGATTGAAGAATCCCCTGCATTCTTCTGGTGAACCGTTAAACTTTTCTGTTATTGTCAGTTTAGGGGCTGGAGTCATAAGATTAGGTGATGGAGGATGGGTCACTGTAGGTGCATGCACTTGAGTAGTTTGTAAGGCATGCAGAACTTTCTTAGCATTTCAGTGAGTTGATCAAATTTGCATCCTGACTTTGAAGATGGACTGTTTGTGCTCCAAGTAATTGGCCTTGATGGGCTACTGCTTTTGATACTTACTTTGTATCCGTTTAGTGGTCCGTGTATATTATCATGCCCTTATAAGATCATGTCCGTTTAAGAAGGGACCATTATGTTGGGAAGTGAAATGTAAACACAGCGTTACAGAATATAGGATGTAACCCAAAACAAGACCAGTAATAGTTGGCCAAGGAGTAGTCAAACAGGCAGAGTTTGCAACAGCCAGGGCTAAAAGACACCAAAACACAGTCCAAAGAGAATAGTCAGTTCAGGCAAATGGATTGATAACCAGACAGACACAAATGTAAACACAGCTTTACAAAATAAAGGATGTAACCCAGAACAAGACCAGTAATAGTTAGCCAAGGATTAGATGGACAGGCAGAGTTGGCAACAACCAGGGCTAAGAGGCACCAAAACACAGTCCAAAGAGAATGGCTAGTTCAGCCAAAGAGATTGATAGCTAGACAGACAAAAAACAGCTAAATCACAAAGCAGTAGCATAGTCGAAGGTAAGCCAGAGGCCAAAGGTAGCAAAAGAGCAATCAAAAACAAAATCCAAAATGAGTAATCAGTGTCCAAGCAATTTAGTGCCTAGATTACGAGTTTTTGTCGGTAAGGCTGTGCGGGGCTTACAAGCCTTTTTTCTTACCGCTCACTTAAGCCAACGCTGGTATTACAAGTTTTCTTCAAGCCGGCGTTAGCCTCAGAAAAGTGAGCGTTAAGCAAAATTTAGCTCCACATCTCACTGTAATACCAGCGTTGCTTACGATAGCGGTAAGTTGGCAAAATGTGCTCATGCACGATTTCCCCATAGGAAACAATGGGGCTGAGCTGGCTGGAAAAAAACATTACACCTGCAAAAAAGCAGCGTTCAGCTCCTAACGCAGCCCCATTGTTTCTTATGGGGAAATTAATTTTATATCTGCACCTAACACCCTAACATGAACCCCGAGTCTAAACACCCCTAATCTTACACTTATTAACCCCTAATCTGCCGCCCCCGCTATCGCTGACACCTACATTATATTAATAACCCCTAATCTGCCGCTCCAGACACCGCCGCCACCTACATTATACTTATGAACCCCTAATCTACTGCCCCAACATCGCTGACACCTACATTATAGTTATTAACCCCTAATCTGCCCCCCCCAACGTCGCCACAACTATATTAAATTTATTAACCCCTAATCTGCCACTGACAACGTCGCCACCACTATAATAAATGTATTAACCCCTAAACCTAAGACTAACCCTAACCCTAACACCCCTCTAACTTAAATATAATTTAAATACATCTAAATAAATTTACTAAAATTAAATAAATTATTCCTATTTAAAACTAAATACTTACCTATAAAATAAACCCTAAACTAGCTACAATATAACTAATAGTTACATTGTAGCTAGCTTAGGATTTATATTTATTTTACAGGCAACTTTGTATTTATTTTAACTAGGTACAATAGTTATTAAATAGTTATTAACTATTTAATAACTTCCTAGTTAAAATAAATACAAATTTACCTGTAAAATAAACCCTAACCTAAGTTACAATTACACCTAACACTACACTATAATTAAACTAATTACCTAAACTACCTACAATTAGATACAATTAAATTAAATAAACTAAATTACGGAAAAAAAACTCACTAAATTACAGAAAAATTACAGAAAATAAAAAAAGAATTACAAGAATTCTAAACTAATTACACCTAATCGAATCCCCCTAATAAAATAAAAAAGCCCCCCCAAAATAATAAAATTCCCTACCATATACTAAATTACAAATAGCCCTTAAAAGGGCCTTTTGCGGGGCACTGCCCCAAAGTAATCAGCTCTTTCACCTGTAAAAAACAAATACAATACCCCCCAACATTAAAACCCACCACCAACACACCCAACCCTACTCTGAAAACCCACCCAATCCCCCCTTAAAAAAACCTAACACTACCCCCTTGAAGATCACCCTACCTTGAGACGTCTTCACCCAGCCGGGCACAAGTGATCCTCCAGAGGGTCTGAAGTCTTCATCCTATCCGGCCAGAAGATGACCTCCAGACCGGCAGAAGTCTTCATCCAGGTGGCATCTTCTATCTTCATCCTTCCGGAGCGGAGCGGGTCCATCTTCAAGACATCCGACGCAGAGCATCCTCTTCATCCGACGGCCAACGACTGAATGACTGGTCCTTTAAGTGACGTCATCCAAGATGGCGTCCCTTGAATTCCGATTGGCCAATCGGAATTAAGGTAGGAAAAATCATATTGGCTGATGCAATCAGCCAATAGGATTGACCTCACATTCTATTGGCTGATTAGAACAGCCAATAGAATGCGAGCTCAATCCTATTGGCTGATTGGATCAGCCAATCGGATTGAACTTTATTCCTATTGGCTGATTGCATCAGCCAATAGGATGTTTCCTACCTTAATTCTGATTGGCTGATAGGATTCTATCAGCCAATCAGAATTCAAGGGACGCCATCTTGGATGACGTCACTTAAAGGACCAGTCATTCAGTCGTCGGCCGTCGGATGAAGAGGATGCTCCGCGTCGGATGTCTTGAAGGTGGACCCACTCCGCTCGGATGAAGATAGAAGATGCCGCCTGGATGAAGCCTTCTGCCGGTCTGGATGTTCTCTTCTGGCCGGATAGGATGAAGACTTCGGACCCTCTGGAGGACCACTTGTGCCCGGCTGGGTGAAGACATCTCAAGGTAGGGTGATCTTCAAGGGGTAGTGTTAGGTTTTTTTAAGGGGGGATTGGGTGGGTTTTAGAGTAGGGTTGGGTGTGTGTGTGGTGGGTTTTAATGTTGGGGGGGAATTTTTTTTTTTTTTACAGGTGAAAGAGCTGATTACTTTGGGGCAATGCCCCGCAAAAGGCCCTTTTAAGGGCTATTGTAATTTAGTATAGGGTAGGGAATTTTATTATTTTGGGGGGCTTTTTTATTTTATTAGGGGGATTAGATTAGGTGTAATTAGTTTCAAATTCTTGTAATTCTTTTTTTATTTTCTGTAATTTAGTGTTTGTTTTTTTCGTAATTTAGTTTATTTTATTTAATTGTAATTAATTGTAGGTAGTTTAGGTAATTAGTTTAATTATAGTGTAGTGTTAGGTGTAATTGTAACTTAGGTTAGGGTTTATTTTACAGGTACTTTTGAACTTATGTTAGCTAGGTAGTTATTAAATAGTTAATAACTATTTAATAACTATTTTACCTAGTTAAAATAAATACAAAGTAGCCTGTAAAATAAAAATAAACCCTAAGATGGCTACATTGTAATTATTATTTATATTGTAGCTATCTTAGGGTTTATTTTATAGGTAATTATTTAGTTTTAAATAGAATTAATTTATTTAATAGTAGTAATTTAATTTTGTTTTATTTAAATTATATTTAAGTTAGGGAGGGTTAGGGTTAGATTTAGATGTAGGGGTTAATACATTTAATATAGTAGCGGCGACGTTGGGGGCGGCAGATTAGGGGTTAATAAATGTAGGTATGTGTTGGCGATGTTAGGGACGGCAGATTAGGGGTTAATAAAATTTAACTAGTGTTTGCGAAGCAGGAGTGCGGCGGTTTAGGGCTTAATACATTTATTAAAGTGGCTGCGATGTCCGGTCGGCAGATTAGGGGTTAAATAATTTTATTATAGTTTTTGTGATGTGGGGGGGGGCCTCGGTTTAGGGGTTAATAGGTAGTTTATGGGTGTTAGTGTAATTTGTAGCACTTTAGTTAAGAGCTTTATGTTATGGCGTTAGTCCATAAAACTCTTAACTACTGACTTTTATATGCGGTAGGAGTCTGGACAGGAGAGGGTCTACCGCTCACTTTTTCAGGCGATCGTAATACCGGCATTAGGCAAATCCCATTAAAAAGATAGGATACGCAATTGACGTAAGGGGATTTGCGGTAAGCTAAAATCTCGGAAAAAAAGTGAGCGGTAGACCCTCTCCTGCCAGACTCGTAATATCAGCGGGCGTTAAAAAGCAGCGTTGGGACCCCTCAATCCTGCTTTTTAAGGCTAACGCAAGACTCGTAATCTAGCTGAAAGAATTTTTATGTTACCACCAGTTTCTAAAATTTACCACCTCAATGGAAACTAGGCCTGTCGGTTCACAGAAGACAATCAGCAAAACAAGAGCACCCAGGAGTATAAAATAATACACGGGCAAAGGAAGAATGAAAGACGACCCTTAAATAGGGCACTCACAAATAATTAGCACAACAAGGGACAGATTTATCAATGCCTTTCCAACATGATATGCTGTATCTGGTGAACTGCTTGTGCAATGCCGGCCCCATGCAGATTCGCGGCCAATCGGCTGCTAGCAGGAGGTGTCAATCAACCCGATCGTATAGGATCGTGCAGATCGCAGACCCCAGCCTCAGAGGAAGTGGACCAATTAAGGAGCAGAGGTCTTAAGACCACTGTTTCATAACTGCTGTTTCCGGGAGCGAGCCTGAAGGCTCGCTCGGAAACAGGGGGATCATGGGCCATTTGGCCCTTGATAAATCGGCCCCTAAAAGTCAACTTGTGAATAGTGTGCCAAGCTTAGCAAATTTGAGTCGGCTGACGTGCACTAACAGTGTTTAGAGAAGTCCGGTGTGCACAACGCTAATCTGATGGGTGCTAAGATTGAACACTGGTGTGACTTTTTGCAGTTAGCATGTAATAACTATTTATTTTTATACTGTGCTATATGAGCAATATATATATAGGGTGCTTTTTCCCCACTTTTCTTGCTCCATCAAAGTCTATGTGGGAATACGTTAACGCGGTCTCTGTATTCCAAGTTCGGCTTTTTGCACATGTCAGGTTAGCATGACAACTTTTTATTTTCAACTTGTATGATCGCTTTCCTGAGCAAAAAGATTACTTCTAGTGGAGTTATCATGCAAGCGGATGCGATAAATAGCGATCCCCTCGCAAGCTGGCCCTATATTTGTTTTTTCTAAAGTTGTCGTTTGTATCCATTTTAAAAGTTAATAATTTATAGAGGTTGTAATAATATATTCAGTTGATCAATTAGTAAATGATTACTTTTGCAGTTCAATCAAACAAACTGAGATAAAAACAAGGGTGACAAAGGCCTTCAGTAATTTTCCTAGATGCATACAAAACATATAAATGGACTGCACTCTCAATCAGGCTGCACAACCCATGTCACTGCAAAACTTAAAGCCTTGGGTACTCCTTAGCACTCACAGACAGTTGTACAGCTCTCAGTGATTCAGACAGTTAAATCCAGGCCAGCCTGGGTGCAAAGTCCATAAAGAAAATTACAAAAACAAATATTAGCAGTATATATTATCATGCCCTTATAAGATAATGTCTATTTAAGAAGGAACCCTTATGTTGGTTAGTAAAATATAAACACAGCGTTACAGAACAAAGGATGTATCCCAGAACAAGACCAATAAAAGTTGGCCAAGGAGTAATTGTACAGGCAGAGTTGGCAACAGCCAGGACTAAGAGGCACCAAAACACAGCCCAAAGAGAATGGTCAGTTCAGGCAAAGAGATTGATAACCAGACCGACTTAAAAACAGCCAAATCACAAAGCAGTATCATAGTCGAAGGCAAGCCAGAGGCCAAGGTAGCAAAAGAGCAATCAAAAACACAATCCAAAAAGAGTAATCAATCTCCAGGCAATTAAAGTCTATGGAGAATTTTTATGTTACCACCAGTTTCAAAAAATTACCACCTCAATGGAAACTAGGCCTAAGTCGGTTCACAGAAAGCAATCAGCAAAACAATAAAATAATACACGGGCAAAGAGAATGAAAGTACATAGCAGAATATGTTCCACGTATTTATAAATAGATATCCCTATATGTATCTGTTTATAGCTATATCTATATATAATCATGTGTATATATATATATAAATGTATAGATATTTATTGTACAAAAATACCATCATTATATACTGTATATAGAAATATGTATTTATGAATAAATAGAACATTTCTTGTATGTAAAGAACATTGGAATGCGAAATATTCATATTTACATGTTTGTTTAGTGCACATGAGAATGTGCAATCGGGTTTGCGCGCGAGTTGGGTTTTTCCCCCCCACTTTTTTCTCCATTGACTTCTATGGGGGAATTACGTGAATGCACATGCAATATTCTAAGTTTTGCTTTTTTTGCGCTCATCATGTCAGAGCGAGCGAAAACAGTTTACTTTCAGTTTATAATATGGGCGTAAGCCGACAAGTGCAAAAAGCCGAACTTCTAGCACAGTTAACACTCGAGCGGGAGCATTAATTAGCACTCCACTTGTAATCTAGTCCTTTATAGGGAGTCTAATTATGAGTTTAATATGATTTTTAAATATTTTTTTTAAGTTGTACAAATAAATAAAATAAGAATAACACTAATCATTTCCATTTACTATCTTTAATTAAAATATCATTTTAGTCATATTTTTCTGTAGGTCACCTGAACTTAGGGGCCCTTGAACATTTATGATAGGAGAATGCAAGATATAATCAATAGCAATATCCTCTGCAGGTTATGTGCACTTAAAACATCACTAAAGTAATGATAACTTCTACTAGCATTTTTCCAAATACATTTGTAAGTTTCTTTAATAGTATTTTATAATCCAACTGATACTCTCATTACCTGATATTATCCAGAGACAACATAAGCAGTATGTAGTTTGCAATTCTTATTTTACTTGATTTTCTATTAATAACATTTTTTCCTTAGCATCTCCCTCCATTGGACGAAAATGAGGAAAAAACTCACAAATTACTCTTTTTATTTTTTTACAGATAAAGAAGAGTAAGCAAGAATCCCAATATATTTCATCATTTTAGCTGAACTTCTTCATTCTGCTCCTCCTTCCACAAAGACAAGGTTCTTTGGAATAAAGGCATTGCACAGCTGGCCAAGCATTGCTTCCATTGTTTCTTTTACAGTTATTGACTAGTTTTTATTATTTTTATTTTTTTTGTGTGTGTGTTTATAAAGCTTTCCTTGTTTTTCCTTTTTTTAAAAAAACAGACTCAGCTTTTTACACAACAAGCGAAATGCATAGGGGAACGTTAGCACATTATAGAATCTTGTTCAATAAATTCAAGACTTAGAAAGCCACTGAAACATTGATGAAAGTGATAGCTTGCACATGGAAATTATCTTGAAAACTGTACTATCGCAATCATTTTTTGAAAGTTGATTTCATGTGCTTCAGGAAACAAAATGTGCGCTTGTACACATGCTTGTTTAAGCCAAGCTAAAGGATTTTCATCTTCCACTTAAAGAACTGCACAGATCAAAGGCATTCCATCATGACTTGAGAAGTGCTTCACAGGGTTAAATAGGTTTTAATATTATGTTTTGTTATGTTTTAAAATATCTGTTTTATCACCAATTGCTATTTTTTTTTTTCATATACATGTTTAGTAAAAAAAAAAAAAAAAAAAAAATGATAAATCACGTCTCATTAAATGTGGAAAATGGTAAATGACTTATAACCAGGTTGGATGTCATTTCAAGGTCTTCCATGAATATTGATTTCATACAACAAACAGCATGTTAGGGAATAGTTGAGTCTACTGAATCTCACATTACTAATAGTTTGCCAATGCACTGTAGAATTAGTGGAAGAAACAACAAATGGTAAAAAAAATAATTAAAAACAAAAGGACCTGAAAGGAAAAAAAAACTTTTCTTAGCTTTAGCATCTATTATTTTTATATTGAATTTTCCACATGTATAACAATTTATTGTATCACACTCTTTTTCAAGAAATAGGACTGTCTTTTTTTGTTTGTTAGTTTGTTCTAGGGGTGGGTCATAATCACACCGATAGCCTTTAGTGTACAATATTATTCATTGAAATAGGTGAAATATTCTGTAAAGGCATATCTAATGTGTAAATCTGTGTGTAGTAAATGGTGGACCATTATTTTAGATTCTTGATTGAATGTTGTGGCTCACAAAATAAATTAAACTAACTCCAGTTAGCACTGAGAAAACTATAGAACTGTAAAGAGAAATTACTTAAATTTTCATAGTTTTTCAATAAGATTTTTTTTTTTAGGGCAGGAGATTGAAATCTAATTTCACTTATGTTAAATCTGTGTTTCTCAACTCTGTCACAATCATGCTAAAGGATACAGTTTAAAGGTATTCCTTGCTTGACTATTGGTAATTAAGCATTGATATCCTAGAAATCTACTATTAGGGGAATGGTGGAAGGGTTCACAAAAATGTTTCCTGCAATTGGTTGGGGAGGGGGGGGGCAAAAAACAAAATGCACCAAACAAAATAATATCAACAAAATGTGCTCCCAGAAATTGCTGTTTGTTTTTCACGAGTTGCACATGATTTGAAAAATGATGGCTCATTGGCACCATGACAGTGACTTATGTTTAGATAAATTCCATAGTGGAGCATCCCCCCTCCCATCATCCACAATAATAAGGAATTCAGCCAAAAAAAACTATGGTAAATAATGCAACATTTATGCGATCAGAGTATCTAAAATGTGTACTTTCTATGCATCTCAACTGTATGCCCCTGGTTTAATAGCTTGTTAAATATTTTTTTTAAATGTATATATGTTTTAAAAGTTGACCTTTAAAGGGACATTAAACTCAAAAACTTAAATAAATAAAATATATAATTAATTTAAAAAATTTAATTAAATCTCCATATAATAGAAAATCAATGCAATAGACATTCATTATTTTTCAACGTGCCGTTCCTTTTATTTATCTTAACCAACTGTGGACTAGCTTCCAATGAGGTGGTAAAGTTTAGAAACTAGTGCTAAAAACATTTATCTCCAGATAATTTTTTGTTACTGCCAGTTTCCAAACTTTACCACCTCAATGGAAACTAGGTCTTTGTTTTTCCAATCAGAGAAAGTGTGTCATTCTGACCCATCTACAGACATGGTAACTTTGAAAAATATTTAATCGTGTACAATCATTTGCTAGCTATTGTTGTCATAGAAACGTCTGTGATAGACAGAAATTTGCTTTAAATTAAAAATTGGTTCCTCCATTTTTTTATTTATATAAGTCTATTTTTATAGCCACTGATCAATATGTTTGAGAATGAAACACAAGAGAAATTATATATTTTTTGTATTAGCATATACACTTTTGTGTTCATATTTTTGCCAAAATGGTATTCTTTCTCTTAATGCATTAAAACAATTAAATTATTATGTAATTAAGGTGTAATTAGATCTTAAAATATAATATGTATTTATTGTGTTTTTGCTAAATAGATTCTGTTTTGCATTTTAAAATTTATAGGTTTAAGAAATAAAATATGATTACAGTTTATGAAATCTAGTTTTTTTTTAAGGCTATTTTACTATTTTGTTTTAAAAGAGGAGCCTCGTTGTATTCTAGAATCAATAAAATCTATTTGTCAAACTAATATTTCACAGGGGAAAAAAATGCTGCACCATCACAATTCTAGACTTGCACAATTCAAAAAGATTTGTATATCTATGAGTGATTCTCTATTATAATCAATGTAGATTCTGTCTGGTAACTGTTCAAATATCAGAGCATAGAACAAGCTCAACCAGGCTACCGGCATCATGAAAATTCCTTCAAAAATTTTACTGACCAAATTAAAAAAATAAGGAAAAAACACCCTTGATAAAATGGTCCTCTCTAAAATATGTGCAAAAGAAAAAAGTAAAATAAAAAACTGAAAAAACCTTGTCAGCTTTGAAATGGTGACAGACATCTGTAGGAGAAAAGCTGTATAGGGTTAATAGTGACTTTATAAATCCAACATGCCCAGAATAAGTGTAGATGAAAAATCCTTACCACACCCCTGAAATGCTCACGGTCAGTCCTTTCAGAGATACTCCGGTTTCTGTGATGCCTCTTGTTCTATAATTCTATAGTAAAATTAAACTAAAGTGAATATTTTACACTTTCAAACATTTACATTTATCATAATTGAAGTGTGTTTCCAAGGTTGTTGTAATTGTATTAACCACTTAGGTTTTTGTTTCATATGCAAGTATTGAGCACTATATGTAACTATAGGTGGAAAATATAGGTGAAGTGATGATCAATTAATTTTAAACTTGAACTTGTCTTTACCATGAGACCCCTCACAATGAAGCAGCTAGGGATGGGCGAATGTTTTGCAACATTCGAAAAATGAAACGAATTTTAACACGTTTGTTCGAATCGAATTTCGAATGTTTACATAACATTCTAACATTCGATTTTCGAATGTTCGGTTTCGAATTTTACGATTACATTCAAAAATATTCATTTTGGAAAATTCGAATTTGTATTTGTAACAGTATTTCTAATGCTTTCTTTAAATGTAATATTCGAATTCGAAAAATTTGGATTTATATGTTTGTAATAGTATTTCTAATGCTTTCTTTAAATGTAATATTCAAATTATTCAATATTCTATATAGAAACATTCAAAATTATATATTTGTATCTATTATGTATCAATTTACTAGATTCCCTACCACATTCTGAATAGTATTTGTTAAATAGGATGTTAAATTCAAAATTTCGAATGTGGACATTCGATCTAATTATAAACATTCAAATTCGAAAGTGACATTCAAAAACTGTAAATAGCATTCGATTATAGAATTTGTAAGAGTATTCGCTCTTATCAACATTCGGATTTATAATTCAAATTTCAGTAATAACATTTGTTCTAACATTCAAATTCGGAAATTTACACATTCGCCCATCCCTAGAAGCAGCCTAACAAGTATATATGAATCTACCCTATATGTCAGGCATCATAGATATAAACTTGTTGCAGATTTCAGTGACTTTGGGCAAGATGATTAAAAATGGCATGGAGAAAAATCACACAAAATCTTTGGAAATTTTTGGGGGGCAAATATCATAATGCAAATGTATCTCCTTCACATCCAGAACTCTGCATAGCTAGATAAATAGCTCCCAATCTAAAAGGTAGCTTTCTAAAATTATTTGAGGGACCTCACAGTTCTGATGAGATAATCTCATCTTTCCAATCTGACGTTTGTATCTAACAATGGGGTTTTTATGATCAATTGGTTTATCTGGAGACCCCAAATAGTGTGTCTCACTGTCCTATAGCATGACTTGACAGTTCTGCATATATCTTTAGAGCTCCCAACCTTCCAACGTTTTGCAGAATTGTCTTGATATGGAAGCTCTGTAAAATTCTTGAAAAATTGGCTAGCCATGCTCCAAACAACCACTCCTGGCCTGTACTGGCACAGCCCTTTCTATCTTAAAGATGACATGACGTCCCCATTTTGCTGCAACTCAAAACCTTGACTAAGCCACCAGCCTTCCCATCCTAGAAATATTAGAGTAATATTAGAAGAAACATATTTCAAAATGGACAAAGTTCTATTTAGCTGTATAATTTCCTACCTTATTCTTTTTTGCTGATTCACAGAACAATTGAGAGATGAGTGTGCTTTAGTGAATCAGCTGCATAGAATAAAGTGTGATTACTTAGATCAGTGAACAACATAATTTAAATACAGCCCCTGATTAATCACAGGTTGTTAATTATGCAAGGTCCACAAACTTAAGAGGATTTCCAATGGAAGTATTCCTGAACAGCTCTAGATCTGCAAGTCCCTGCAAAATTTGATAGTAAAACAAACGTTTAAAATTCTTTAAAAAAAAAAAACATATTGTGAAAGTGAATATTTTGCCAAGCATAGCTTAAAGGGACATGAAACCCAACATTTTTCTCTCATACTTCAGAGAGCCTCCAATTTTAAACAACTTTCCAATTGACTTTGTTTATCGAATTTGCTTTGTTTTGTGTTCAGCTAGATCCCAGTAATGCATTGCTGCTCCTTCAACAAACAATACCAAGAGAATAAGGTAAAATTGGAAACTTGTTTAAAAATGTATGCTCTATCTGAATCATGAAAGAAAGAAATTGGTTTCATGCCCCTTTAAATAATAAAATACATTACATAAAATCAAATACTTTAATGTCCCTTTAATATTCATTTATATATATTAAAAGCAACCATTTAATATAATGCATATGAAAGAGCACCATTTAAATAAAAGTTAAATATTTAAGAAAATAAGTTAAAGCTGTTTATTGTGGTGTTGGAACGTACAGGAGGTCACATGTCAGTTCACAGCTGGTCTGTGGAACAGACGTTCACTGGCTCACACAGACACACAGCTCTATTGGTGGACTGTTACATGTTCCACAGAAATTAGGACTACTCATTTTTCAGCAAAACTATAATTATGTATTTTTAATGGCAAAAAAATGTGTGTATAGACATAGATATATGATATATGTACTTAATTATTTATTTATTTATTTTATTTTTTCCTATTCTTCAAATAGATTTATTTTTTATGTTAGCTGTAAAACGTTGTTTTTATTCATTTCCCAAGCATAACTACTGTGTATCCCAATTTAAAAAATAATAAATCATGTAAGACCTTCCAGTTGAGCATAATGGTAGACATATTTTTTTTCCTTTTTCTTTTTTGTTTTGAGTAAAAATTCATATTTTTATTTGATTTGAGTAAAAATAGAATATATATCATGTTTTATATATTTTGGATAAGGGATAGGTTAACTAAACTAAATTTTAACTAAATCTGAAAGCAAGAAGTCGCTTCTGTTGCTACTTTTCGATCATATATTAATAATTTATTGTTTGTGGAACAACTACCCACCTATAGGCATATTTCAATACATAAATTTAATTGTGCATTAGAGGCTATCTGTATAAAGTTATGGGGTTTTTTTGCTGGCTGACCTACCAAAATCTATTTATTATACTGTTGTAATGAAGTATGTACAATATTTAAAACGCTGCAAAGGCTGATTCATTGAAAAGAGTCCAGCTCATATGATGTCTTTTCTGTTTTTAGGTAAAAATAAAACATTTTTAGACATATGCTGAAGTTTGTTTTCACATTGTGTGACAATATACAAATGATATGAACACTAGACATTAATTTAGTTTATTGGTCTGTAGTTATTAATGCTATAGCTAAGAAAGGAATTCACTATATGTAATTATGTGGTAAATTATGTGAATATAAAAATTAGCTTTCATCCATTTATGCAGTTCAAATTTTTTTTTTCTGTTGGAAGTTGGGATATTTTTATTTCTTTCATAAGGTGTTGATAGTCAATGAGACATTTCTCTCCTGGGAGTCAACTCCTGACCACTAGGAAGAGGCAAACAATACCTTCCACTTCTCTGGTATGCAGACATATATTTGCCTCACAGGAGGAAAGTGAAGAATTGAGGCGCTCCAGATTCTTTATTGAACAGGGGTCCTCAGACCATTTTTTAAGACCCATTTATCCCCTCAGAGAGCTGCTACTTAGGAAAGAGGGGAGATTGGAGAATTTGGCAGTGACACAATTACACCTTATGGGAGTTAGTCACAAGCCTTCCACAGTGAGTTAGTCACAGCCTTCACTGGGACATGACATTACTTGCACTCACATAGTACATCATAAGTGCATCAGAGCCAGGGGACATTATCAGATAAAGACATAACCACTTTAACCGCTTAATTGATCATATAGTCTTGCAGTTTATTATGGGTTTATTGGATCCTCTTAGTGAAATATTTTATTTTTACTTTCATAAATACATAACAGATATTGGGCCAGATTGCATAAAATACATATGTATACAGCCCTTTGCCTGCCTTTTGCCCCCTAATACCTGAGATCTCATACTGTATCTTTGAGCCTTTATATCTTTTTTGTGCAATTTTTTTTAAAATAATTTTTATTAGATGCTGTTATTATGAGTGTAACTATACTTTGTAATGTATTTTGATTTTTGTTTTGCTAAACAGTTAATCAGAGCTCTGAAGTCACGGTAATCATTCTAGCGTAAATCGCGATTCTGCTCAAGTGATTGCGTTTATATTCAACTCCTAATACAAGCGATAAGACCAACAAGCCCAAACACTTGCGATAAACCCCTTAGTGCTTGCATGCAAATGTTTGCGCTCAACTCATAATAAGGTACTTTATATTTTTTGGTAGTATTTAAGTTACTTAATTTGGCAATTTTATTTCTTATTTTTCATCGCTAGTGCATTGTGCGGGCTCCACTTTTTCTTTGACATGCTCTGACTCTCAAATATATATGCTTCTTTATTAGCAAGCTGAAGTAACGATCTGTTCTGACAGACTTCTACCCTGCTACTCCATGTAATCTTGTGGAGGGGGTAAGATTACAATCTTCCAAAGAGCAGAGAAGTATATATTATATATCATTTTGCCAGTTTATACATTAAGACTTACTTGGAGGCGGTAGAGTCTCTCCCAAAATGCATCACAGTCCACTCTACTAGATCAGTTTACACTTCCTGGGCTTTCAAAAATTAGGCCTCGTTGAACAAATTTGCAAGGCAGCAACATGGTCCTCTTTACATACTTTCACTTAATTCTACTACTTTGATGTGTTTGCTTCTTCTGAAGCAGCTTTTGGTAGGAACGTCCTCCAGGCAGCAATATCTAGTTTTTAGGTACCTGCCTTACAAACAAATGTTTTATCCCACCCAATTACTCATGGTATTCACAGCTTTGGTATTAGTTCCTAGGAGTAATGACTTGTGGACTCTCTCCACCTCAAGAGAACAAAATTTATACTTACCTAATAAATTAATTTTTTTCATGGTGGTTAAGGTTAGAGTCTATGAGACCCACCTAATTTCATTAAGTTTAATTATTTGTTTCTGGCTACAGTTCTAGTTTGCACCTTATTTTCCCTGCTTTGTGCTTTCCTACCTTTCTTATTCTCCTTTCTTGGCCATACATCAGACATACCAGTGAGGTGGGAGGGATTAGGTACTCTTGGAGTTTTGGGAATCTTTGCCTCCTCCTAGTGGCCAGAAGTTGAATCTCAGGAGTAATGGCTCGTGGACTGTCACCTCCTTAAAGAAATTAATTTATCAGGTAAGCATCAATTTTCTTTTTTTTGGAAAGGTATGATCGCTAAAAAAAGGCAATCATTATTCTAATTAATATGTATTGGGAAAAACCTGATAAACGCTGATGTTATGGTAGACAGGGAAGAAGGGATGGGTGAATTTCTATATTTTGACATTCAAATATAATGTAATATTCTATCATCTAAAGAAACATTGGAATATTTTAATGTAACATTTTAATTACATTTGAATTACATTTGAATATTGATTCAAATAGTCTATGAGAATCAACATTTGAATGTCAATTTCTAAGTGTTTTATTTGGTGCATTTAATAAATAGAAAGGTAATTGTTAAAAAACAAACAAATGTTAAAGGTATAGTAAACCATTCGATAGAAACAATGCAGTGAGCATTTATTATTTTTGATGAATTAGAGAAAACATTGCCTATCCCTACTTAGAAGACACTTTGCATACTAATACTTTCAAAACATAATTTGATCGAACCAGAGTAGTCCAACCCACCACGGGATCTTCCAATAACTTTTGTTTAGACCCCTACTCATTAATAAAATGCATATTCTCTCCATTCCCAACACACAGAAGGAACAGAAGCATGTTTATTTGATGAACAGACATATTAAACATTTATTCCCCAGCCCTGCAAAAAAAAAAAAAAAATTAATTGTGACCTCTCACTTAAAAAAATGGTTGGATGCAATTAAAAAATCATCAGTGAAGACCAAAAGTATAGAGAATGCTACAACTCACAGACAAATACAAGAAAATACTAGCAAAACAAAATAATTTAAATTTAAAGGGACATGAAACCCAATTTTGTTCTTTCATGATTTAAAAATCATGCAAAAAAATGCAAATTTAATCCCTCATTCAAGAATGTTGGGCACTCCCAATTGAGAGAATTCTTGGGAGTTGAAGACCATGGATTATACTTAAACAACCACCTTCCAATTTATGAAACAGCAAGTTTTGAAACTCTTGATTGCTTAGTAAAATGATACTGAGTGCAGTGGAATTTTAACACTATTTACATAAGGTTTTCTACTTATAACTTAAAAGGCTATAATAATAATAAAAATATATATATTTTGTCAAAGCAGTTTATGTTTGGGTGAAATTTCATCTACTAGAGGTGTTTAACCTGTTAATTAGACACAAAGGTAAAATTGTGCACCTGCATGCTCTTGTGCTGCCAGAAAAGAATACTTGCTAATTAATCAACCTATTTTGTTTAAAATAATATATATATATATATATATATATATATATATATATATATATATATATATGTATATATATATATATATATATATATATATATATATATATATATATAGTATTCTGACAGAACACTTTTAAAAACTAAAGTTAAATACTAAGGGTTAGATTACGAGTGGCATGCTAACAGTTACGTGCGAGCGTTATCGGGTTTATCGTGGCTGTTTGTGCTCATTAGATGTAGCGCTCATATTACAAGTTGAAAGTAAAGGCGATCATTTGAGTGCAATTAAATTTAACACATGTCGGGATAGTGCAACCTCACAGCTCTGGTTAACTGCTTCGTAAACCAAAAAAGTGTCACAAAACACATAAAAAATACACGTAAAAGTACAATTGCACTCATAATAATACTAATAAAAATTATAAAAAAAATATTGCACAAAAAGGTTATAATGGCTCAAATATATGAGGTCTCAGGTCTTAGGAAAAAACCCACCTAAATTACAAGTTTTGCGCTAATAGAGAGTGCGAAACGAACGCAACAAAAGTTGCTTTATTTCACCCTCCATAGCCGCTGCCATTATGAGCTTTGATATGATGATTTAATTTTTTAAGTAGGGTTAGGTTTTTTTAATTAGTAATTTAATTTAGTAATTGATAGATATTTTAATTTTAGTATAATAGTAATTTATAGTTTAAACTTAGGTTTTTTTAATTTCCCAGGTAAGTTTTTATTTATTTTAAGAGAGGGATCTTGTAATTTTAATTTAAAGTTAGGGGTTTTTATGTTTAGGCGTTAATAGTTTAATTTAGTTTTTAGCAGAATAGGGGTTAATAAATTTTATTAGTGGTGGCGATGTCGGGAGCGGCAGATTAGGGGTTAATAACTTTAAAATAGTGTTTGCAATGTGGAAGGGCCTCGGTTTAGGGGTTAATAGGTAGTTTATTGGTGTTAGTGTACTTTGTAACAGTTTAGTTATGAGTTTTGTGTAACAGTTTTGTTGCGTAAAACTCATAACTACTGCTCTCAGATTGTGAAACGGATCTTATCGGTATAGGCTGTAACGCAAGCTTTTTAGTCTCACCGCAAAACTTGTAATGGCAAGTTAAATACTAAGGGTTAGATTACGAGTGGCATGCTAACAGTTACGTGCGAGCGTTATCGAGTTTTATCGCGGCTGTTTGTGAGCATTAGATGTAGCGCTCATATGACAAGTTGAAAGTAAAGGCGATCGTTTGAGTGCAATTAAATTTAACACATGTCAGGATAGTGCAACCTCAGAGCTCTGGTTAACTGCTTCGCAAAACAAAAAAGTGTCACAAAACACATAAAAAATAGATGTAAAAGTACAATTGCACTCATAATAATACTAATAAAAATTATAAAAAAAAATTGCGCAAAAAGGTTTTAATGGCTTAAATATATGAGGTCTCAGGTGTTAGAAAAAAAACACCTAGATTACAAGTTTTGCGCTATAGAGGGTGCGAAACGAACGCAACAAAAGTTGCTTTATTTCACCCTCCATAGCGCTGCCATTATGAGTTTTGAAAAAACGTCTTGTGCGTGCGATATGGTGGCAATGAGCTCCATACCGCACAAAATCCAAACTCTACTTTGACGTGCTTGTGCACGCTTTCCCCATAGACATCAATGGGGAGAAAGTGTTAGAAAAAAACCACCTGCGATCGTGGAATGAAAAGCTTCGTAATGCAATCCCATTGAGGTCTATGGGGGAAAAAAATTACATTTAAACCTAAACACCCCTAATCTGCTGCCCCCTACATCGCCAACACCTACATAATGTTATTAATCCCTAATCTGCCGCTCCCAAAATCGCTGCCACTGAAATAAATCTATTAACCCCAATCTGCCGCTCCCAATATTGCTGCCACTCTAATAATTTTATTAACCCCTATTCCCCCCACCCCAACATCGCCCACACTATAATAAAGATATTAACCCCTATTCCATTGTTTTCCGACATCGCTGCCACTAAATAAAGTTATTAACCCCTAAACCGCCAGCCCCCCACATTGCAAAAAAATAATTTAAACTATTAACCCCTAAACTTAACAACCCCCTAACTTTAAATTAAAATTACAAAATCCCTATCTTAAAATAAATAAAAACTTACCTGGGAAATAAAAAAAACCTAAGTTTAAACTATAAATTAAACTAACATTACTATTATACTTAAATTAAAATAACTATCAAATAAATAAATTAAATTACTAATTAAAAAAACTTAACCCTACTAAAAAAATTAAATCTACAGTTACAACATTTTTTAAATACTAAATTACAAAAAATAAAAAAATACTAAATTACAAAAATAACAAACCAAATTATCCAAAATAAAAACAATTACACCTAATCTAATAGCCCTATAAAAATAAAAAAAAACCCTAGCCTACAATAAACAACCAATAGCCCTTAAAAGGGCCTTTTGTAGGGCATTGACCTAAAGAAATCAGCTATTAGATTAGGTGTAATTGTTTTTATTTTGAATAATTTAGTTTGTTATTTTTCGTAATTTAGTGTTTGTTATTTTTTGTAATTTAGTATTTTTTTACTTTTTTTTATTTAGTATTTTTTATTTTTTGTAATTGTAGATTTAATTTTTTTTAGTAGTGTTAGGTTTTTTTAATGTGTAATTTAATTTATTTAATTGATAGTTATTTTAATTTTAGTATAATAGTAGTGTTAGTTTAATTTATAGTTTAAACTTATTTTTTTTTTTAATTTCCCAGGTATTTTAAGATTGGGATATTGTAATTTTAATATAAAGTTAGGGGGTTGTTAGGTTTAGGAGTTAATAGTTTAATTTATTTTTTTGCGATGTGGGGGGCTGTCGGTTTAAGGGTTAATAGATTTATTTAGTGGCAGTGATGTGGGAGGCCAGAGATTTAGGGGTTAATAACTTTATTTAGTGATGGCGATGTCGGTAAGTGGCGGAATAGGGGTTAATATCTTTATTATAGTGTGGGCAATGTTGGGGTGCAGGGAAATAGAGGTTAATAACTTTATTATAGTGGCGGCGATGTCAGGAGCGTCAGATTAGGGGTTAATAAATTTATTTCCGTGGTGGCGATGTCGGGAGCGGCGGATTAGGGGTTAATAACTTTAAGTAGGCGTCGGCAATGTCGGGGGCAGCAGATTAGGGGTGTTTAGACGTGGGGTTATTGTTAGGGTGTTAAGTTTAAACGTAACTTTTTTTCCACCATAGACATCAATGGGGTTGTGTTACGGAGCTTTTCATTCCGCAATCGCAGATGTTAATTTTTTTTCTAACACTCTCTCCCTATTGATGTCTATGGGGAAAGCGTGCACGAGCACGTCAAAGCAGTGCTTGTATTTTGTGCGGTATGGAGCTCATCGAAACTATATCACATGCACAAGGCGGCTTTTCAAAAACTTGTAATGGCTGCGCTATGGAGGGTGAAATGACGCAACTTTTGTTGCATTCGGTTCGTACCCTGTATAGCGCAAAACTTGTAATCTAGGTGTGTGTTAGCCAATCAATCTGTTGCACATGCTGAGTAGCATATATCTTTTCTCAGAGTGGCATGGGAGTGTGAGTTTCCTGTTGCATTTAATTCTGCGTCAGGTTTTAAAAACACAGACAGAATGGAATGTGTTAAAAAAAATGCAATACTATTTCTTCTTTTCCATTTAAGTTAGATTTTTATTTAATAAAGGCATCCAGAGCAGATCTAGAAAAAGCCTGATTCTTCATAGTCCTCTTCCCCTTTCCCCTTTTTAGCGTTTTCTATACAATACATTAAACATTATACATAGGGCAGGTTATAAGATATAATATCTTTATTACAAAAAATCTCAGACATTTAGGGCTAGATTATAAGTGGTGCGCTAACTTTTGCGTGCAAACAATAAAGTTTTTTTTTATTGTTTTGCACACGATGGAAATAGCAGGCGCATTGCAAGATAAAAGTAAATGCTTTCACTCGAGTGCAATTAAGCACAACATAAATACATTTAAAAGTACTGTTTCACTCATATAAACACTATCCGATAATAATTATTTAAAATAATATTTGTTTATAAGGTGTTTGACAAAAAAGGGCTCTAACTTATATACACATACATAGACATGTCTAAATATGTGTATGTATATATATATACAGTATATATATATTTAAAATCACAACACCCTTTGTGATGTCATCATGTGCATACGTGGTGATGTTACCAGCACTCCCATGAAGCCTGGGTGTGCTGCCCAGTAAGGGGGATTGCCGAAAACAGCATTTAATCAGTGATCCCTCTGCATGAAGAGAAGGGTGTGTCATGTGCCTACAGGTAGCGGTGTGCATGACAACAACACCTTATCATGTGTATCGAAGGGGTTAACTATTCAATTGTAATACCATAGCCTGCAATATTGATAGTGCACCCTACGCTATTAATAGCACTCCACTTGTAATTTGGGCCTCTGATGGTAAGAAAAATCTGACTGTGCTAACCCCTGGAATACTGCAATATATTTTATTATAAGGAAAGTTTAAATTGTATTAGTAGCAATGTAATTATGGAGATATTCTAAAAACATCTTTAAACTTAATACTTTTTTGCCCTATACAGTTTATCACACCTGTATGATCCATGTTTCTCCCTGTACAATTTGTGTCTCCCCTGTCCTATTATCATCCACTCCCTTTTGTTAGGATCCCATAGCACAATGGGCTTTCATAACAATGCTGATATTTAACAGTTTTGCTTAAAATCATCTTGTATAAAGAACCTTATGAAATATCACCCTGTACATCACACCTTTAAACTGAATAACTGAAAACTTTATAAACGTTACTTTCAAGTTATTCCAAAATAAGATAACACAGAGAAAATACAATGGGGCCGATTTATCAAATGTCTGTCCGACATGATCCGCTCAGCGGATCATGTCCAACAGACACTGCTGAATGCCGACAGCATACGCTGTTGGCATTTAACATTGCACAAGCAGTTCTGGTGAACTGCTTGTGCAATGCCGCTCCCTGCAGATTCTAGCAAGGGGTGTCAATCAATCCGATCGTACACAATCAGGCGAATTGATGTCCGCAGCCTCAGAGGCGGCGGACCAGTTAAGGAACAGCGGTCTTAAGACCACTGCTTCATAACTGCTGTTTCCGGCGAGCCAAATAGGGGCACCAGGGGCCATTCGGGCTTTGATAAATTGGCCCCAATATCTGTACTGAAAGTGTCTATGGTTAGACCAAACAATTGTATTACTAGGGTCCAACAATTAAACATTATTTCCAATTAAGTACAATCTCTACTTACTATCTTCAAAATCTCACCCTTGCACAACAAAGTATCACATTTTATATGTGTAGCCACCAATCAGAAAATAGCACCCAGGTGCTGAGCCTAACTAGCTATGCTTTTCAAGAAAGGATGCCTAAATAATGAAGCAAATTAGATCAGAGGCGTAACTAGAAGCCTCAGGGCCCCCGTGCAAGAATCCATGAAGGTCCCCCCAACTTGCAATACACACACACATATATCTATATATGTTATATTATACATTAGAAAATTTATATTATATATATTATATTATTTATCCATTTTCTTTAAAAAAAAAAAAACACTCACACAAACAAATGTACACCCACAGACACACATACATACACACTTGCACAAGCACACACACTCGCACTCACACATACACCTTAACACACATGCGCACACACGCACTTACTCAAACATACATGCACACACTCAAGCACATACATACATACACACACAGACGCACCCACATTCACACACACAGACACCCATGCACACCTACGTACACACACAGTCACACAAGCACAGAACAAACACATACACACACATACATAGTTACATACACAAGTACAGGTGGCCCTTGGTTTAGGCCGGTTAAATTTGCGCCGTTTCAGAATAACAACCTTTTTTTTCAGTCATGTGACTGCTATTGAAAAGCATTGAAAAGCAGTGCATTAATTAAAATAGCCAGTAGGTGGAGCTGTCCGCTTGTGTTGCAGCAAAGTTATGCAAGCTTAGCAGACTTAAATTAATCTGTGTACACAGAACAGACCTTAGCTATCAACTGCCTATTAATCACTCCAGATTGAAATGCATAGAATAGGTGCAGACCCAATATTATCTAACATGCTAACAATGCAGAGAACTGTTTGCAGAAAAATGCAAGTAAAAAAAGGTTTTTGTTCAATAAACTTAGTTTGATGATACAGTCTGTTGTGTGATTATTTAATTAGGTTTATAACGCTGTTTAGCATTTAAAGTCTTCATTCCAAAGCTTTAAAAATAATGTATTAGGTGTTACTTATGTAAATTTTCAGAGGGGCCTGGAACCTAACTCCCTCACTTCCCTTTGACTTACATTATAAACTGGGTTGCAATTTACAACGGTTTCGATTTACAACCATTCCTCCTGGAACCTAACCCTGGCGAAAACTGAGGGCTACCTGTATATGCACATACATAGTATGAGAATAGTACTAGAGAGCGCAGGAAGATACACCAAACTCCTAAAAATACCTATGGGTCCCCAACTAGGTAGCAGAAATGAACATATGAGTGAAAAATAGATAGGAGCGCTAAAAGCTAAAGGTGATAAGTTATATTACTGTGAGACTTATTAGAGAGAGAAAATAAACAAAGTAGATGAATGTCTAAAGAAACATAGATTTATTCACATTAGGTGATATAAAAATGTAAAAACGGACGTCTCCGTAAATAAAAACAATTTCTACAATTAAGTTGCCATCACTTAATATAAGACTAGACTTGCAATATAAAGTTCATAGTACAGCAAAGATAGTCCAAATCCACACTTAACTTTTCAATCGGGAGTTGGTTTGCTAGCAAGACAGGGGCTTACCCAGACGAGTGCACAATCAGTCTTCTCCGTGACTCGTTGTACGGCCGTAATGACGTCACTATTGAGGGCGCTGTCCTGAAAACACTTTCTGATTGGTGTAAATGCGATGTTAGTAAGTTACACTGTTTCTTGGCTTCTTTTGCTCCAATGTAGCGTTCAAACGAAGAGAATAATCCTGCACTTAGTGCCAAATAGCACGCAGGATACCCAATCCAAGAATGTAGTATAAAGTAGTGTCCAGAGTTGACCCGTTACAGGTCTAGTGGCAAGTTGGAAATGGCTAACAGTGTTAGCAGTCTTGCACACTTTTAAGTGACAAAAAGTAGCTTTGGTTTATTTGCGGTACATCCCAAATCCAAGAACGTAGTAAGAGTAATGTCCAGAAATGACCCGTTAAGGTCTAGTGGTAAAATCGGAAATGGCTAACAGTGTTAGCAGTATTGCTCACTTTTAAATGGCAAGTATTAGCTTAGGTTTAGTTGCAGTACATCAATGCGTTTCTCCCTCTGCAGGGCTTTTTCAAGATGACTTGTCTGCAACAGGTGTATCTTCTTTTAATGGTGTAGCTTGTTTCCCATTGGTCAAATTCCACCTGGAATCTGCACCTAGCACACGTACAAGAACAACTAAAAAACCGATCCTTACACAGAAAGATCTACAAGGAGGGACAATATCAGGTTTTTTTCCCTGCTATTCTTGCAAGGCTTGCAAGCATAGTGATAAGAGAAAAATAATACATATCCCAAAATCAAATAAAGAAATTACGATTAAGGACTGTATTAGATGTACCACAAAAGGAGTAATTTACATTTTGAGGTGCACATGCAATCTGATATATTTCGGGGAGACCAAACGAATGATCAGAGATAGGATCAGGGAGCATTTATTATGCATTGAGAAAGGAATGGTAGACACCAACTTATATAAGCATTTCAAGTCAATACACAAAGGGAATACCAAAGATTTGAGTTATTGGGGAATAATACAGGTGAAACAAAACTGGAGGGGAGGCAATATAGAGAAAGCTCTAAAAATCAAAGAAGCAGAATTGATTTATAAATATAACACCTTGTTCCCTGCCGGTCTGAACTCTGAGTTAGACATTTCTCCTTTTCTATTTGACTAAAAATTAGTCTGCACAAATAAACATGACACCATATTATTTAGCAGGTTCTATCGATATTCTCTCCTATTATATTTTTGACTCTCCCCCCTAATTTTATTCTTTTCTTTTTTCTTTTTTCTTTTTTCGTTTTATTACTATTTTCCTTGTTCTATATATAAAGATTTTGCTTTTAATTAAGAAACCCTTTTGAGGGAGTGGGAACACCAATTGCAAAACTCCCTAAAATTGTATGTATATATGTTTTTATATATGAGTTGCCTTAGCCTAGTGTTGCCAATACCACCTTTCAAAATATGACTACCTTAAAATCTAAGACCGCCTTAGCTTCAATCTCCCAGGTGGAATTTGACCAATGGGAAACAAGCTACACCATTAAAAGAAGATACACCTGTTGCAGACAAGTCATCTTGAAAAAGCCCTGCAGAGGGAGAAACGCGTTGATGTACTGCAACTAAACCTAAGCTATTGCCATTTAAAAGTGAGCAATACTGCTAACACTGTTAGCCATTTCCGATTTTACCACTAGACCTTAACGGGTCATTTCTGGACATTACTCTTACTACGTTCTTGGATTTGGGATGTACCGCAACTAAACCAAAGCTACTTTTTGTCACTTAAAAGTGTGCAAGACTGCTAACACTGTTAGCCATTTCCAACTTGCCACTAGACCTGTAACGGGTCAACTCTGGACACTACTTTATACTACATTCTTAGATTGGGTATCCTGCGTGCTATTTGGCACTAAGTGCAGGATTATTCTCTTCGTTTGAACGCTACATTGGAGCAAAAGAAGCCAAGAAACAGTGTAACTTACTAACATCGCATTTACACCAATCAGAAAGTGTTTTCAGGACAGCGCCCTCAATAGTGACGTCATTACGGCCGTACAACGAGTCACGGAGAAGACTGATTGTGCACTCGTCTGGGTAAGCCCCTGTCTTGCTAGCAAACCAACTCCCGATTGAAAAGTTAAGTGTGGATTTGGACTATCTTTGCTGTACTATGAACTTTATATTGCAAGGCTAGTCTTATATTAAGTGATGGCAACTTAATTGTAGAAATTGTTTTTATTTACGGAGACGTCCGTTTTTACATTTTTATATCACCTAATGTGAATAAATCTATGTTTCTTTAGACATTCATCTACTTTGTTTATTTTCTCTCTCTAATAAGTCTCACAGTAATATAACTTATCACCTTTAGCTTTTAGCGCTCCTATCTATTTTTCACTCATATATGCACATACATACACACACACACACAATGGCACATACACATGCACTTACACACGTACATTATTAATACTATGGTATTTTGGATTGCTTTTGTCACATTCATTACCTTCACAGCTCTTTTCTACTCTCCAGATGCAACCATGACTGAGCCTCTCAAATTAGCCTCTCAAATAGACTAATGTGCAACCGGAGAACACTCTTCAAGCCAATATTTAGACACACTGCTAATGACCGCAGAGGCAGCTCCTAGGGTTACCAGGTGTCCTCCATAAAAATTCTGGACAAATTGCACGATGGTCTGTGGGGTCACACAATGCCCCCTCCCAAGCTCTACCTTAGACCCCCACTCTTGATCCTACCATGTACATTTAAACAATTAGGCAGTCTTTTTACCCCTTGGCTCCCAGTAACATACAAATCAATAATTATTCCTCTTTGGTTGCCAGTAACCCATGTAAAAAGAGAGATTTTACCTCATTGACTGACCCTCACTTTTTTCTGCTCTATAATTGTAATTTATTGAGGCATAGGAGGCATTATACTTTTAACACATATGGGAGCCGAATTATCATCGGAAACAGCAGTTATGAAGCAGCGGTCTAAAGACCGCTGCTCCATAACTTGTCCTCCTGCTCCGAGGCTGCGGACATCAATCCACCCGATCCTATATGATCGGGCTGATTGACACCCCTTGCTAGCAGCTGATTAGCTGCAAATCTGCAGGGGGTGGCATTGAACAACCAGTTCACAAGAACTGCTTGTGCAATGATAAATGCCGACAGCGTATGCTGTCGGCATTTATCGATGTGTGGCGGACATGATAGGCTACATCGTATCATGTCCGCTCACACTTTCATAAATCGACCCATGGACTTTAGAAAACTGGACATTTTGGTGTCCAGTATTTTTGTGAAGATTTTACTGGAAACCATACTAAAATACTGGACTGAGTCCATTTTAATACCAGACACATGGCAACCCTAATTCCAATATATGCAATGAAAGATAAATCTAGTGTAGCAATAAAAACATACTTACACAATTATTTTGCTTTAGCACAGGGAAGTGAGCTAAACAAATTAATTTCCAGTGTATTGCATATGTAAATTCCATATTTCTCAACAAACTAACGGCTAGATTTGGAGTTTGGCGGTAAAAGGGCTGTTAACGCTCCGCGGGTTTTTTTCTGGCCGCACCATAAATTTAACTCTGGTATCGAGAGTTCAAACAAATGCTGCGTTAGGCTCCAAAAAAGGAGCGTAGAGCATTTTTACCGCAAATACAACTCTCGATACCAGAGTTGCTTACGGACGCGGCCGGCCTCAAAAACGTGCTCGTGCACGATTCTCCCATAGGAAACAATGGGGCTGTTTGAGCTGAAAAAAAACCTAACACCTGCAAAAAAGCAGCGTTCAGCTCCTAACGCAGCCCCATTGTTTCCTATGGGGAAACACTTCCTACGTCTGCACCTAACACTCTAACATGTACCCCGAGTCTAAACACCCCTAGCCTTACACTTATTAACCCCTAATCTGCCGCCCCCGCTATCGCTGACCCCTGCATTACACTTTTAACCCCTAATCTGCCGCTCCGTAAACCGCCGCCACCTACGTTATCCCTATGTACCCCTAATCTGCTGCCCTAACATCGCCGACCCCTATGTTATATTTATTAACCCCTAATCTGCCCCCCACAACGTCGCCGACACCTACCTACACTTATTAACCCCTAATCTGCCAAGCGGACCTGAGCGCTACTATAATAAAGTTATTAACCCCTAACCCGCCTCACTAACCCTATCATAAATAGTATTAACCCCTAATCTGCCCTCCCTAACATCGCCGACACCTACCTTCAATTATTAACCCCTAATCTGCCGACCGGAGCTCACCGCTATTCTAATAAATGTATTAACCCCTAAAGCTAAGTCTAACCCTAACACTAACACCCCCCTAAGTTAAATATAATTTTTATCTAACGAAATAAATTAACTCTTATTAAATAAATGATTCCTATTTAAAGCTAAATACTTACCTGTAAAATAAATCCTAATATAGCTACAATATAAATTACATTTATATTATAGCTATTTTAGGATTAATATTTATTTTACAGGTAACTTTGTATTTATTTTAACCAGGTACAATAGCTATTAAATAGTTAAGAACTATTTAATAGTTACCTAGTTAAAATAATTACAAATTTACCTGTAAAATAAATCCTAACCTAAGTTATAATTAAACCTAACACTACCCTATCAATAAAATAATTAAATAAACTACCTACAATTACCTACAATTAACCTAACACTACACTATCAATAAATTAATTAAACACAATTGCTACAAATAAATAAAATTAAATAAACTATCTAAAGTACAAAAAATAAAAAAGAACTAAGTTACAGAAAATAAAAAAATATTTACAAACATAAGAAAAATATTACAACAATTTTAAACTAATTACACCTACTCTAAGCCCCCTAATAAAATAACAAAGACCCCCAAAATAAAAAATTCCCTACCCTATTCTAAAATACAAAAATTACAAGCTCTTTTACCTTACCAGCCCGGAACAGGGCCCTTTGCGGGGCATGCCCCAAGAATTTCAGCTCTTTTGCCTGTAAAAAAAAACATACAATACCCCCCCCCAACATTACAACCCACCACCCACATACCCCTAATCTAACCCAAACCCCCCTTAAATAAACCTAACACTACCCCCCTGATGATCTTCCTACCTTGTCTTCACCATGCCAGGTTCACCGATCCGTCCTGGCTCCAAGATCTTCATCCAACCCAAGCGGGGGCTAGACATCCACTGAAGAAGTCCAGAAGAGGGTCCAAAGTCTTCCTCCTATCCGGCAAGAAGAGGACATCCGGACCGGCAAACATCTTCTCCAAGCGGCATCTTCTATGTTCTTCCATCCGATGACGACCGGCTCCATCTTGAAGACCTCCAGCGCGGATCCATCCTCTTCTTCCGACGACTAGACGACGAATGACGGTTCCTTTAAGGGACGTCATCCAAGATGGCGTCCCTCGAATTCCGATTGGCTGATAGGATTCTATCAGCCAATCGGAATTAAGGTAGGAATTTTCTGATTGGCTGATGGAATCAGCCAATCAGAATCAAGTTCAATCCGATTGGCTGATCCAATCAGCCAATCAGATTGAGCTCGCATTGTATTGGCTGATCGGAACAGCCAATAGAATGCGAGCTCAATCTGATTGGCTGATTGGATCAGCCAATCGGATTGAACTTGATTCTGATTGGCTGATTCCATCAGCCAATCAGAAAATTCCTACCTTAATTCCGATTGGCTGATAGAATCCTATCAGCCAATCGGAATTCGAGGGACGCCATCTTGGATGACGTCCCTTAAAGGAACCGTCATTCGTCGTCTAGTCGTCGGAAGAAGAGGATGGATCCGCGCTGGAGGTCTTCAAGATGGAGCCGGTCGTCATCGGATGGAAGAACATAGAAGATGCCGCTTGGAGAAGATGTTTGCCGGTCCGGATGTCCTCTTCTTGCCGGATAGGAGGAAGACTTTGGACCCTCTTCTGGACTTCTTCAGTGGATGTCTAGCCCCCGCTTGGGTTGGATGAAGATCTTGGAGCCAGGACGGATCGGTGAACCTGGCATGGTGAAGACAAGGTAGGAAGATCATCAGGGGGGTAGTGTTAGGTTTATTTAAGGGGGGTTTGGGTTAGATTAGGGGTATGTGGGTGGTGGGTTGTAATGTTGGGGGGGGGTATTGTATGTTTTTTTTTACAGGCAAAAGAGCTGAAATTCTTGGGGCATGCCCCGCAAAGGGCCCTGTTCAGGGCTGGTAAGGTAAAAGAGCTTGTAATTTTTGTATTTTAGAATAGGGTAGGGAATTTTTTATTTTGTGGGTCTTTGTTATTTTATTAGGGGGCTTAGAGTAGGTGTAATTAGTTTAAAATTGTTGTAATATTTTTCTTATGTTTGTAAATATTTTTTTATTTTCTGTAACTTAGTTCTTTTTTATTTTTTGTACTTTAGATAGTTTATTTAATTTTATTTATTTGTAGCAATTGTGTTTAATTAATTTATTGATAGTGTAGTGTTAGGTTAATTGTAGGTAATTGTAGGTAGTTTATTTAATTATTTTATTGATAGGGTAGTGTTAGGTTTAATTATAACTTAGGTTAGGATTTATTTTACAGGTAAATTTGTAATTATTTTAACTAGGTAACTATTAAATAGTTCTTAACTATTTAATAGCTATTGTACCTGGTTAAAATAAATACAAAGTTACCTGTAAAATAAATATTAATCCTAAAATAGCTATAATATAATTATAATTTATATTGTAGCTATATTAGGATTTATTTTACAGGTAAGTATTTAGCTTTAAATAGGAATCATTTATTTAATAAGAGTTAATTAATTTCGTTAGATAAATATTATATTTAACTTAGGGGGGTGTTAGTGTTAGGGTTAGACTTAGCTTTAGGGGTTAATACATTTATTAGAATAGCGGTGAGCTCCGATCGGCAGATTAGGGGTTAATAAGTGTAGGTAGGTGTCGGCGACGTTGTGGGGGGCAGATTAGGGGTTAATAAATATAACATAGGGGTCGGCGATGTTAGGGGCAGAAGATTAGGGGTACATAGGGATAACGTAGGTGGCGGCGATTTGCGGTCGGAAGATTAGGGGTTAATTATTTTAAGTAGCTTGCGGCGACGTTGTGTGGGGCAAGTTAGGGGTTAATAAATATAATATAGGGGTCGGCGGGGTTAGGGGCAGCAGATTAGGGGTACATAAGTATAACGTAGGTGGCGGTCGGCAGATTAGGGGTTAAAAATTTTAATCGAGTGGCGGCGATGTGGGGGGACCTCGGTTTAGGGGTACATAGGTAGTTTATGGGTGTTAGTGTAGTTTAGGGTACAGTAGTTAAGAGCTTTATGAACCGGCGTTAGCCAGAAAGCTCTTAACTCCTGCTTTTTTCAGGCGGCTGGAATCTTGTCGTTAGAGCTCTAACGCTCACTGCAGAAACGACTCTAAATACCAGCGTTAGAAAGATCCCATTGAAAAGATAGGCTACGCAAATGGCGTAGGGGGATCTGCGGTATGGAAAAGTCGCGGCTGTAAAGTGAGCGTTAGACCCTTTAATCACTGACTCCAAATACCAGCGGGCGCCCAAAACCAGCGTTAGGAGCCTCTAACGCTGGTTTTGACGGCTACCGCCGAACTCTAAATCTAGGCCTTACTCATTTATAGGCAACATTGACCATTGCTTGGTACCATTTTGAATCTGTATGGTAGACTGATACAAAAGGTATGGAATGATATGCTACAAATGAATCCACTCTATCACAGAACTTAGGAATGTCATCCAGCTGATTATGTTCTTCTAACTACAGTCTGCAAGTATTACATATGCAGGCTTTCAATAAAACAAATCAGTGTGATTTTTATTTTTAATTTTTTTTGTCCATAAAAGTAAAACTAGACTATCAGTGAATATATGCATTAAAACACAGTAGTATGATTATGCAAACATAGCAATAGCACTGTTCATAATAAACATGAACTAACAGGCTTTAGTTTATAAAATTAATAATGGACACTTTTTCTTAAATCAAAGTACAAACACTCCCTTGTCAGTATGCTATCCTGTGCTAAGCATTCTCCACTCTACAGACCTTTGTGACATTATGTTCTCCTATTTTCAAATTGCTCCTTTGGGGTCATACCTCCTATTATGTTATTAGTGTTGTGCAAGGCTGTTAGAGGTCACTTGTATTCTCTTTATAACAATCATCACCAAAAATGTTGCTTACACATGTGTGGCTTTCAGAATCAAATTTACAAAAATTACATATAAATGACACATCAAAGTCAAACCAGGATTGGGCTCTCATAATTAGGGGTCATTAGCACACACTCAGGGCACTTATAGGCCCGCTCTAGCCTAGGGAGACTGCAGAAGCTGGTTCTGTGGTGAGGCCCAGGCTAGTACCTGCGCACAAGGCCCGGGTGACGGCGGTGCATTGTTCAGACAGCACTTCCCTCAGACAAAGACCTGATGACCTAAAGCTCTCAACTCTGGGAAGATTATCTAAGAAGTCTTCGAAGTCCTGTGGATACTATAATGGCAAATTTTACCTTGAGAGACTTTTCTCTCGATGTGCTGGTTCTGGATGTGGAGGAGACACACATACAGTACAATGTAATGATCAAAAAAAGCTCCCAAATACTTTATGTGATTTCACTCGATGGCGGTGAGTTTTTGAGTGAGTTTTGAACATCAGACCCAAAGTCTTAGCCCTTAAAGAGTTGTAGAAAACCAAATCCACTCCCTTCTTCCTTCTAATCTCTAGATACTGTGCACCAAAAATTCTGGCCAATATGGGGTCACTCTGGCATCAGGTTGAGTAACCGAACCAGAGGGGTAAACCTTTGCACAGTATGTATGAGAAAAATATTTATGAGTGGAAAACAACTTGTACTGAGATGGGTAGTCTAATAGGGAGGTACTTAAACTTTTAATATGAATAAGTATTTTCCATTCATAATAAATTACAATATGAAATGTGTCTATTTTTGTAGGGACAAATTGCACAGTGAATGATGCATCATGTACCGTGGATTCACCATACCTTCTTAAACTACCAGGTAAGTACATTAAATGATTACTTTACTGTGCATCTTATTGCAAACAATAATTTAACCCAGGAATTACCTACCAGGAATTTCATGTTTAAACAGAGTCTTTGTTTTTTTTTATTTGCTTATAAAAATTATATACCAAACCTGTATGTATTTTTTTTTATTATTTGCAGTTATGTCTAAAATGATGCAATAGGGTAATTCTCATTTGGTATAGCAGAACTATATCAATACTGACCCACAAAAAACGCAAACATATATATATATATATATATATATATATATATATATATATACACATATATATATATATATATATATATATATATATATATATATATATATATATATATATATATATATATATATAGATGAACAGCTAAAAATTATTGCAGAAAGAGCTCAAAGAACCAAAGTAGGACACAGCTGCACCAAAACCCCAAAAATTACACTTTATTGAAAGATAAAAAGACACAATGTATGCCTTTACATAAAAAACCTTTTTACCAAAAAATTAGAGAGCAGATGAAATACATGTCTCACAGAGTTATATCACATATATAATGCCCCACATGCTAGCATGTCCCTAAGCCGGCATAGAACAGTCCTCAATTACATAGGCTCATAACTTGAAAATAGGATTCCCTGAAACCCCTAGGGAAAAGGAAGGGGGATGTGGTTGAAACTCCTTGGACCCGCTACAATCATACCTAAGTGTTATAGTGAGTAGTGCCTTATGCTCGTGTATATCACGATTATTAGAAAAAGAGAGAATAGAAGAAGAAGGGCATAATTGGCACACTTATAGGAGAAAGAACCGGTTCATAATATAAATGTGTGGTATGTCAGGTGGTGATTAAAACATAACTTTTATATAATTTATATTCATAAAAATGAAAAAGTGGAAAGTTCCACCAATATAATTAATACAGATTAAAATTGTGTGAAAGTAACTGTTGACACACAAAAACTTCTCTCTGTTATGACACAGTGATCAGTCTGTGTCATCATAATGTCCAGTTTGAATAGCTTTGAAACAATTAATATCAGAACCTTAGGCTCACTCGTGATAAGGATCAATTTTAGTTCAAGGATAATAGCACCATGCGTTCTAGGGTTAAATATATCCACCAGAGTTACTTGAGACTATAACATAAAGATCTATCCCATGCGTGTATATATGGTACTTTAATATACTTGATAAAAACCTTATTGTGGATAGCCACTGCGGTGTATGATGGATATTAAACAAAGTATCAGATCTTCTATTTGTATATATCAAACACGGCGTGTTTAGGTATTATTACCATAGTAATTAGTCTCTTCAACTAATGTTTTACTGGTATTACTGTATCTCCACAATTGTAGTTTAGAAAATAAAGGAAAAGTAGGTTCCCATTTAAAGATAAATTCCTTTTAGATTTTCAAGGGTCAAAACATATTTGCAGCACTATGTTATTACAGTGTTGTTACCATAGTTTAAAATTTCTGCAGCTAATATTGTGCAGATGTTGTTATATATCCATTAATATAGACATTAGACAAGTAAAAGATTATAAATTCCCCTTTAAACTATAGGGTCAAAACTTGTTAGCAACTCTGTGTTTTCTAAGTATAGTTATAACAATTACTAGTATCCACGGCTAGCGTATTACTGATATCAATATATCTCACTAGTATAGGTTCACAAGTAATGGAGAAGTGAATACTCCTTTTAAACTATAGATTCAAAACATATTGGCAACACTGTGTTATTAAGTTAACGGCACCACAGTTGTGGTTTAAACATTTGGAGCTAGGTACCCAAAGTTTCTGCAGCTAATACTGTGCCGGTATCACTATACATCCATTAATATAGGCAAATAAATGGAGAAAACATTGATTCCCCCTTTTTTTTGAGACCTATAGAATCAAAACGTATTAGCAATTCTGTGTTTCTTAAGGTATGGTTACCACAATTACTAGTATCTACAGCTAGCGTATTACTGATATCACTATATCTCACTAGTGTAGGTTAACAAGTCTTGATAAGATGAATTCCCCTAATATTTGCTATAGATTCAAAACATACCAACAACACTCTGTCTGTCTATCTAATATGACTGATAAAACTTCCACAGGTCTAAAAATCATACATTAATAATCAGCAGTCTTATTCAGTTCAGTGATAGGTACAAATGTTAATGTCTTTTCTCCATATAAAAGAAAACTGAATCAGTAGTCAGCGCTCCGTTACTCAAAATACCACTAAGCTGCCAAAATGAGTTAAACCGTAGCTGCCAAATAAAGTGTCTAGAGATAGTATATTTAAAATCCAAAGCTCTCTTACTGTGTAAGATATCTCTAAGCCAAAACCACTAAGCCGTGTACTTTACCAGATCTTTGTTCGTGGGGTAAAGGTCTTTCCCCCTCGCCCGGTCCTCACCTCGAGCGGGGCTGGCTGAAACTTTTGGCGTCTGACGTCACAGAAAGATGTTCCGGTTAGAAGAAGAGGCCGATTCTTGCGCTCACTTCTATGCGTTGTGATCACGGTCCTCTTTGATGAGCCCTGCACTTAGTGCTAATAGCACGCAAGGGACTGGATAACTGGGTGATGTGATAGATATCCCAGACTTTATTCCAAACACAGATGCTTTGCTCCTTTTTAGAAAAGAAATGTTCCAAAAGTATAACCCGAGTTATTGAATGAGAATCCAAAGATATGTGAATAGTTGTCAAAGAAGTAATGACATCAACACTGCCAACACACACGACGCGTTTCACCCTCCTATGGGCTTTATCAAGATAGTGGTGGCAAGTGTAAATGACCTTATTTAAAGGGGTATCTTTCAGTCTGATTGGTGGTGGTTTTAATTGGCAGATTATCTTAAGGTGGTATTTAACTTTAATGACAGCTTCTTTTTAAGGTGGTATTTCTCTCTTTTAACCCTTGAATGAAGTCAAACAATCTTACTAATAAAAGGTACTCCCAATTGTATAAAAATGAGGACCTTAAGTATTTATAAAATATTCCTAAATTATTATTCTTACATCTCCAAAGGAAAATTAATGTGTATAGTCAATAATTTAATCATTATACAAAATATATATACATCATATGTTAATTGCAGGTTGGATCACATAACTAATATTTATCTAACAAAACTCTAAATAATGTGTATACCATAAAATGTGCTAACAGATTAACCTCTTAAGGACATATGACGGAATTATTCCGTCATAAAACAATTGAGCAAACTGAAAGCTGTGTCCTTAAAGGGTTAAATAACTTGAGTCCCATAATAAAGTGCATAGTAGTGCTTGATCTTAAAAGTGAATATAAAAAACTTAAAACCATGTAGTGTTATAATAGGATAACCCAAAAGATTCTTTTATCCTTCAAATAGAAAGGGGGAAAGATCTAATTCAGAGTTCAATCCTTTTGGGTATAAGGTGTCGTATTTATAGATATATTCTGCTTCCCTTATAAGGAGGGTTTTTTCAATATTACCACCTCTCCAATGATTATTTATTTTAAGAATACCCCAATATTTTAAATCCCTAGTGTTACCCTGGTGAACTTCCTTAAAGTGCCTATATAAATGTGTGTCTACTTTCTCTTTTTCTATACAAAGAAGGTGTTCTCTTATTCTATCCCGGAGACTCCTCTTGGTTTCTCCGAAATAGAATAAGTTGCATGTGCATTTCAATACATATATGACATTCTTATGAGTGCATCTAATAATTCCCTTTATAGTAATATCTTCTCCCAAACCGTTAAGTTTTAGACTTTTCAATTTTGAACTATGTGTACATGCTTTACATGTGTAGCAGGGAAAAAAACCTGCTACACTTCTACCCTCCAAATCTAATTGTTTATTGACCCTTGTCTTCTTTCGTATTTCGCTAGGGGCCAAAATTGTTTTAAAATGTTTTGCTCTCTTAAAAATAAAAGTCGGATTATCCGCCATCTGATTCCCTATGATATTATCCTCTTTCAATAAGTGCCAATTCCTTTTAATGATTTTTTTAATCAGATAATGGTCTGCGTTGTAGTCCGTTACAAAGGGAACATTAATTTTGTCTCCTTTAATAATTTCCTTTGTTTTATAATTTAAAAGATCATCCCTATTTTTTATCTGTGCTTTTTTTATTGCCCCTGTAATATTTTCCTCCTTATAACCCTTTACAGTGAATTTGTCTGCTAGAACCACTACCTGTCTTTCAAAGTCCTCAATGCGTGAGCAGTTTTTCCTTATGCGTAAGCTTTGGCCGAAAGGGATATTATCCTTCCAAAGCTTCAGGTGGCAACTATCAGCATGTAGCAGACTGTTGCAATCCACCTCTTTAAAGTGAGTTTGTGTTTCCAATTTTTGGTTTACTACCATAATCTCTAAGTCTAAAAACACCACTTGCTCCCTACTACCAATCAGACTGAAAGATACCCCTTTAAATAAGGTCATTTACACTTGCCACCACTATCTTGATAAAGCCCATAGGAGGGCGAAATGTGTCGTGTGTGTTGGCAGTGTTGATGTCATTACTTCTTTGACAACTATTCACATATCTTTGGTTTCTCATTCAATAACCCGGGTTATACTTTTGGAACATTTCTTTTCTAAAAAGGAGCAAAGCATCTGTGTTTGGAATAAAGTCTGGGATATCTATCACATCACCCAGTTATCCAGTCCCTTGCGTGCTATTAGCACTAAGTGCAGGGCTCATCAAAGAGGACCGTGATCACAACGCATAGAAGTGAGCGCAAGAATCGGCCTCTTCTTCTAACCGGAACATCTTTCTGTGGCGTCAGACGCCAAAAGTTTCAGTCAGCCCCGTTCGAGGTGAGGACCGGGCGAGGGGGAAAGACCTTTATCCCATGAACAAAGATCTGGTAAAGTACACGGCTTAGTGGTTTTGGCTTTGAGATATCTTACACAGTAAGAGAGCTTTGGATTTTAAATATACTATCACTAGACACTTTATTTGGCAGCTACGGTTTAACTCATTTTGGCAGCTTGGTGGTATTTTGAGTAACGGAACGCTGACAACTGATTCAGTTTTCTTTTATATGGAGAAAAGACATTAACATTTGTACCTATCACTGAACTGAATAAGACTGCTGATTATTAATGTATGATTTTTAGACCTGTGGAAAATTTATCAGTCATATTAGATATTTTAGGATTTTAGTTTTTATTTGGGTTTGGGGAGACGTCCCTTTATATATGTACCACTGTTTGCTTATATGTTTTTATTAAAATTGTTTAAGTGTTGATACCTTTGGCTTTGAGCGCCTCCCTTATTACTATTTTATCTTTTATCTTGATCATCATCTTTTATACTGTCCCTGTGCTCCCTAACTCTGTCTTTCAATTCACGTGTTGTTTTCCCAATGTAAAATTTGGGACACGAGCAGTGCAACAAGTAAATTACATTCTTAGTATGACATGTAATTCTTTCATTAACATAATACCTATATCCTGATACATCAGTGCTAAATCTGGATGCTTTCTCAATGAACCTACAATAAACACAATGACCACATGGATGACATCCTTTCATGGTTTGTGTGAGCTTCTTTCTGGAATTCACTGTGCACCAACCTATCTTTGATACTCGGAGCCCTTCTAGCGTTCAATAATGTATATGGGATACATATTTTGTGAGAGACCTGTCACTGGTCAAGATATGCCAGTGTTTTTTCAGTATCCCACAAAGTTTACCCCAATGAGAATTGTACCTTGTTATTAATCTTATTTGGTTCTGTTTACTTTGCATATCCCTATTTCTATAGAGAAGCTGGTGTCTTGACCTTATCCAACCTTTACGTATTTGCCTTCTAGAGTACCCTCTCTGTAGGAACCTTTGGGCCATTTCTGAAGCCTGTTCTTCAAAATCCGCTTCTGTTGAACAACGTTTTAACCTTAAAAATTGTCCCACCGGTATGCCATTTTTTAAGGGGTCTGGGTCGTGGCTGGACGCATAAAGCAGACTATTAGTTGCTGTCTCTTTTCAATATACTTTTGTTTGGAGATTCACGGTTCTGCACCACTGTTGTCAGCCCATCAATCAGATTATCAGTAGGTACAGAGTGACTATGTTTATCTGCTGGGGATAGTGTTTTGATTCCATCAGTGCTGTACTTCCAGGAATCAGTAAGCTACAAGCTGCCAGCTCAGGATTCATCAACATTGTCAAGCCAGCATGTTGTACTAAAAAGCCAGTTGGAGTTTCACTGCTTAGTCTGAGCTCCTGCTAAACATCCTCCATTGTGGGTTTGTAGGGAATCAAACAGTGGTGTAAGATGCTCATTCAGGTAAGCGGTTGTATGCACCGCCAAACACTAAAAACATGTTAAACTCGAAGTTCTGTCAAAAAGCCGAACATCTTATGTAAGATTAAAAGGTCATAAAACCCAAAATATTTCTTACATGATTCAAATGTAAAATACAGTTTTAAAACACTCTCCAATTTACTTATATTATCAATTTTACTTCATTCTCTTGATATAGTTTATTGAAGGAGAAGCAATGCATTACTAGATGCCAGCTGAACACATCTGTAAATTAATGGCAAGAGGCAAATATGTGCAGCCACCAATCTGCAGCTAGCTCCCACCTCCTGAGCCTACCTAGGTATGCTTTTCAACAAAGGATACCAAGAGAAAAAAGCTAATTAGAAAAATGAGGTAAATTGGAAAGTTGTTTACAATTACATGACCTGTCATGAAAGAAAAAAATTGGGTTTCATGTCCATTAAAATGACTCCTCAGTGGTAAAAAGTCTTGTTCCAGGAAGGCTCCCGGGCACAAAGATTGTCAAGGGAAATAAGGATGGCAAAATTTATAGCAACCGTTTTTTTTTATCATTTTTTTTACACTTCTTAAAACAAGTATTGAGACATGTGCTTGAGGTTTTTACTGAATATTAAGGCTAAAGGTAATTTGTGATAAAATTGGAAAAGGGAATATCAAATGTTTTAAAAAGATAACAATGATAAATACCTCTTATGTTTTGTATATGGAACATACAAATTTATGGGTTCTAAAAGAGAAAAAAAAAAAGGTTTGTGATCTACTACTTAAAGGTGTATATAATGGGACCTTACTAATACTTCTGATCAGAAACCATATGAACTTCTGGTCTGTTTAACACCCCCCCCAAAAAAAAATAACAAAAGTATGTTTTTCATATGGCTTTACTCAAAATGGGCTAGATTAGGAATGGTGAGCTAACCGTTGCACGCAAGCAAACGTGTTTATTGCGGCTCTTTGCAAGAGTTGGAAATAGCGCATATCATAAGTTGAAAGTAAACACGTTTGCTTAAGTGCAATTGAATTTAACTTGCGTCAGGATAGCGTGGTTTCAGCTTAACTGTTAAGAGAGACAAAAAAGTGGAGCAAAACACATCAAAAATACATTTAAAAGTACGGTTACACTCATAATAACACTGATAAAAATTATTTTTTAAAAATTGCATAAAAATGTTATAAGGGCTCAAAGATATGAGGTCTCGGGTGTTAGGGGGGGGGAAAGGTCTGCAAAGGGCTTTAATATTCAGATACATACATATACATGTCTAAATATGTATATCTATGTATGTATATATATATGTGTGTGTGTGTGTGTGTGTGTGTATTTGAACTTATGTATTATTTATATGTGTATTTATGTTTTTACAGGGAGTGCAGAATTATTAGGCAAATGAGTATTTTGACCACATCATCCTCTTTATGCATGTTGTCTTACTCCAAGCTGTATAGGCTCGAAAGCCTACTACCAATTAAGCATATTAGGTGATGTGCATCTCTGTAATGAGAAGGGGTGTGGTCTAATTACATCAACGCCCTATATCAGGTGTGCATAATTATTAGGCAACTTCCTTTCCTTTGGCAAAATGGGTCAAAAGAAGGACTTGACAGGCTCAGAAAAGTAAAAAATAGTGAGATATCTTGCAGAGGGATGCAGCACTCTTAAAATTGCAAAGCTTCTGAAGCGTGATCATCGAACAATCAAGCGTTTCATTCAAAAGAGTCAACAGGGTCGCAAGAAGCGTGTGGAAAAACCAAGGCGCAAAATAACTGCCCATGAACTGAGAAAAGTCAAGCTTGCAGCTGCCAAGATGCCACTTGCCACCAGTTTGGCCATATTTCAGAGCTGCAACATCACTGGAGTTCCCAAAAGCACAAGGTGTGCAATACTCAGAGACATGGCCAAGGTAAGAAAGGCTGAAAGACGACCACCACTGAACAAGACACACAAGCTGAAACGTCAAGACTGGGCCAAGAAATATCTCAAGACTGATTTTTCTAAGGTTTTATGGACTGATGAAATGAGAGTGAGTCTTGATGGGCCAGATGGATGGGCCTGTGGCTGGATTGGTAAAGGACAGAGAGCTCCAGTTCGACTCAGACGCCAGCAAGGTGGAGGTGGAGTACTGGTTTGGGCTGGTATCATCAAAGATGAGCTTGTGGGGCCTTTTCGGGTTGAGGATGGAGTCAAGCTCAACTTCCAGTCCTACTGCCAGTTTCTGGAAGACACCTTCTTCAAGCAGTGGTACAGGAAGAAGTCTGCATCCTTCAAGAAAAACATGATTTTCATGCAGGACAATGCTCCATCACACGCGTCCAAGTACTCCACAGCGTGGCTGGCAAGAAAGGGTATAAAAGAAGAAAATCTAATGACATGGCCTCCTTGTTCACCTGATCTGAATCCCATTGAGAACCTGTGGTCCATCATCAAATGTGAGATTTACAAGGAGGGAAAACAGTACACCTCTCTGAACAGTGTCTGGGAGGCTGTGGTTGCTGCTGCACGCAATGTTGATGGTGAACAGATCAAAACACTGACAGAATCCATGGATGGCAGGCTTTTGAGTGTCCTTGCAAAGAAAGGTGGCTATATTGGTCACTGATTTGTTTTTGTTTTGTTTTTGAATGTCAGAAATGTATATTTGTGAATGTTGAGATGTTATATTGGTTTCACTGGTAAAAATAAATAATTGAAATGGGTATATATTTGTTTTTTGTTAAGTTGCCTAATAATTATGCACAGTAATAGTCACCTGCACACACAGATATCCCCCTAAAATAGCTATAACTAAAAACAAACTAAAAACTACTTCCAAAACTATTCAGCTTTGATATTAATGAGTTTTTTGGGTTCATTGAGAACATGGTTGTTGTTCAATAATAAAATTAATCCTCAAAAATACAACTTGCCTAATAATTCTGCACTCCCTGTACAGATATATATACACATATAAACACATATGTATACATGTATAGACATAAATATTAGTGCATTGGAGCCCTTTGCGGTCTAGTAGATGTAAACATGATACATCTGTGTATATCTATGCCTATATATATATAATCATCTATATAAATATATAAGTATAGATTTATATTTTACCAAAACAAAGTCATATATATATATATATATATATATATATATATATATATATATATATATATATATAAATATGTATTTATGAATAAATAGAACATATTCTGCTATGTGAAGAACATTGGATTATGAAATATTCATATTTTATGTCGGGTTAGCACACTTAGTTAAACAGGTGTGTACGAGAATAAGGGTGTTAGGTTTTGTTTCCACTTTTAGCGCTCCATTAAAGTCTGTGGGGGAATACGTAATCGCGGTCACAATATTCTAACTTTGTCTTTTTGCGTGCTTTCATCTTGTAATATTCAAAAACCCTCCTTCTAGCGAAGTTAACACACGAGTGGGAGCGCAAACTATCGCTCCACTCTTAATCTAGCCCTATGATTTTTTTCAGTCAGCATGGCCATACACAAGACCACCTTTGAGACAATTTTCACAAACAAGTTTATTAATGTTTAGTGCATTGACAAGAACTGTTTTTCTTTATATATATATTTGTTCCCAACAGTAGTTGAATATGAAGCACAGTCACATCTCCATGCATTTCAGTTTTGTTTTTTTTTGCAAAATGGTTTACTCTTTGACTCCAAGGACCTCTAGTGGTTATTTAAAGTATGGCTTCTCTTTCTCAGTAAAACTTTGCTTAACTTTCTGAGCCAGATTACAAGTGGCATGCTATTGTTAGAGGGGGTCGCAATAACCAATATCACACGTGCGCTAACTTGCACACACATTAAAAGTTGAAAGTAAATGTATTTGATTGAGTGCAATCTTAACTTGTGTGCGTCAGGTTAGCGCAAGTTGGGACCTAGCGTAAAGAGTAAGAGGCCCATTTATCAAGTTCTGTATGGAGCTTGTGGGCCCGTGTTTCTGGCGAGTCTTCAGACTCGCCAGAAACAGCAGTAGGCGCACAGGAATTGCAACAATTTAACCCGATCGAGTATGATCGGGTTGATTGACACCTCCCTGCTGGCGGACGATTGGCTGCGAGTCTGCAGGGAGCAGCATTGCACCATCAGCTCTTGTGAGCTGCTGGTGCAATGCTGAATATGAAGAGCGTATTGCTCTCCGCATTCAGCGAGGTCTTACAGACCTGATCCGCACTGTCGGATCAGGTCCGAAAGACCTTTGGTCTCTAAGAGTTACAAAATAAAATGTGCACCACTCACAACATAAATACACTGAAATAAAGTTTTACACTCATGTATACACTATCTGATACAATTATTCATATAAATATTACAGTATATGACAAGGTCTTTGAATGGAACTAAATATGTGTGTATATATGTGAATATATGTGTATATACATATGTATTTATATACATATATTTATACACATGTAAACAAATAAATATACGTGTATATACATGTCTACACACACACACATATATATATATACAGTTGTATGCAAAAGTTTAGGCACCCCTGACAATTTCCATGATTTTCATTTATAAATAATTGGGTGTTTGGATCAGCAATTTCATTTTGATCTATCAAATAACTGAAGGACACAGTAATATTTCAGTAGTGAAATGAGGTTTATTGGATTAACAGAAAATGTGCAATATGCATCAAAACGAAATTAGACAGGTGCATAAATTTGGGCACCCTTGTCATTTTGTTGATTTGAATACCTGTAACTACCTAGCACTGATTAATTGGAACACACAATTGGTTTGGTAAGCCCATTAAGCCTTGAATTTAGACAGGTGCAGCCAATCATGAGAAAAGGTATTTAAGGTGGCCAATTGGAAGTTGTTGTTCTCTTTGACTCTCCTCTAAAGAGTGGCAACATGGGGGACTCAAAAAAACTCTCAAATGACCTGAAAACAAAGGTTTTTCAACATTATGGTTTAGGGGAAGGTTACAAAAAGCTATTGCAGAGATTTAAGCTGTCAGTGTGCACTGTGAGGAACATAGTGAGGAAATGGAAGACCACAGGCACAGTTCTTGTTAAGGCCAGAAGTGGCAGGCCAAGTGAAATATCGGAGAGGCAAAGGCAAAGGATGGTGAGAATGATCAAAAACAGCCCACAGACCACCTCCAAAGACTTAAAACATCATCTTGCTTTAGATTTCACTGTGCATTGTTCAACAATTTAGCACACTTTGCACAAGGAGAAGCTGTATGGGAGAGTGATGCGGAAGAAGCCTTTTCTGCACACACGCCACAAACAGTCGCTTGAGGTATGCAAACGCACATTTGGACAAGCCAGCTTCATTTTGGAAGAAGGTGCTGTGGACTGATGAAACAAAGATTGAGTTATTTGGAAATAACAAGGGGCATTATGCATGGCGGCAAAATAACACAGGGTTCCAAGACAAACACTTGCTAGCCACAGTAAAATGTGGTGGATGTTCCATCATGCTGTGGGGCTGTGTGGCCAGTGCCGGTACTGGGAATCATGTTAAAGTTGAGGGTCGCATGGATTCCACTCAATATCAGCAGATACTTGAGAATAATGTTGAGGAATCAGTCACAAAGTTGAAGTTACGCCGGGGCTGGATATTTCAACAAGACAAAGACCCAAAACACTGTTTAATATCTACTCTGGTATTTATGCAGAGGAACAAGTACAATATTCTGGAATTCTAAAAGTTATTTTTTATGAAGACCAGCAAGTGCCTTTTTTGATGGGAATATATATGTTTATATATATATATATATATATATATATATATATATATATATATATATATATATATATATATATATATATATATATATATATATATATATATATATATATATATATATATATAAAGAACAAGTAATGATCAACAACCAGGGTGCCAGATCAAAGGGTATAATAAAAAGAACAAAAGGACTGCACTCACTGGATTTATGCAAAAGAAAGCATGGTCTGAGCCAGGGGCTGCTGACCCCGAAACGTCACCAATATGCAGTAAAATTGCTTTATTTACACAAATCCAGTAAGTGCAGTCCTTTTGTTCTTTTTATTATACCCTTTGACTTGGCACCCTGGTTGTTGACCATTACTTAGAAGGTGAGAGTGCAGATATCTGTGGACATATATATAAATATATATATATATATATATATATATATATATATATATATATATATATATATATATATATATATATGTAAAGGAAAATATTGTACAGCAAATGCTGATGCCAATCGTAGATTATGGGGATGTAGTATATGCACACCTACACCGCAAACTCACCTTAATAAACTTAATACATTGTATAACTCGTTCTGCTGCTTTGTGCTACAATGTAACTACAGGACCCACCATTGTGACATGCTAAAAGAACTAAACTGTCTGTCACTGGAATCCAGACGCACCCTCTATCTTTCCTGCCTTGTGTTTAAAAGCTTTTCTGGGAAGCTCCCACCCTACATGAGCAGAATGCTCTCAACGGTTATTCCCACCTCCTATAACCTCCGATCCAGTACCAGCACATTATTTAGCGTGCCTCAATACAAAAAGAAAGCAGCTCGATCCTCCTTTTCCTACAAAGCACCACAATTATGGAGCGACCTCCCGCACACTTTCAAACCTTCCCCAAGCCTAATATCCTTTAAGAGATCCCTCTCTACATATCTCAAATCAGAATGCACCTGTCGTGGTTGATTATATATTTCCTACCTGTTCTATGTTAAATTTTTGTGCATATATCGTGTATTATTATTGTTTTTTATTTTATTGTACCCATTGTATCAATGCAATGTTTTGTGTACCCAGGACATACTTGAAAACGAGAGAGATCTCAATGTATATTTCCTGGTAAAATATTTTATAAATAAATAAAAAAAAATAATAATAAAAAAAAAATATATATATATATATATATATATATATATATATATATATACACACACACACACTTTGGATCCCTTTCCATTCAAATACCTTAAAACAAGAAAAAAAAAATTATGAAATTTTTAACATTTGCTAACGTGTTTTACTGTTTAATTACTGTAAACTTTTTACATTCCATTGTTCTTCACTTAGTTGAAAATGTTCTTTGTATTTTTAAATATATATTCCTATATATATCTGTATTTATCTATACCTGTATATTCATATAAATACATATATTACATGTATTATTATTTATATATTATTATTTTTAAATATGTTTGTTAAAAAAAATAAGCATATATATAGAAATATATATTTAAAAATAAAAAGAACATTTTCTTCTATGTGATGAACACTGGAATGTAAAATATTAATAACTACCTTGGAGTTTAGCACTGTATATCTAACATGGTGTGGAGTTAGCGCGTGACGCGATGTGTTAGTTTTTTTTTTTTTTTTTAAAGTGTACTTCATTAAACTCTATGGATAGAAGTTAACGAGCTCACAAAATACAAAGTCCGTCGGGTTTAGCTCGCGAGCAAACAATTTTCTTTCAACTTGTAATATGCTTGTTAATACTCCCACTTAAAAAGTTTATTTCCAGCTGTGTCTGCTCACTAGCAAAATTGCAATTTTTTTTGCTTTAAAAATCCAATTTTATGGGCGACATGTTGCAAGTAGATCCACTTATAACCTTGTGCCTACCAGGGGCAGATTGAGCTTAGGGCATAAAGGGAATTGTTCCGTGGGCAGGTTGTCTTAGACCTGCCCTGTCGCCATCATTATTATTTGTGCATAATGTTGGCCAGCCCTGTCCTTACCTTTCACTGCCTTACAGGTCAGGGCCGGTCCCCCCCTTCCGCTATTTCAATCAGCTGGCTCAGTGCCAGGTCCTGCCACCCAGCAATATATTAAAATGATCCTCCTCACAATGGCTGGCTCAGTAGGCTGCTAAATGACTCCCTGGTGAATTTGTATTCATTGCACTTGTGTAGGTAAGGAGTATTCATGGATTATTGCTGTTCATATATAAATAGCAATGGTCTGCATGTGTCTTGTCACATGGTGTCTGCCTGTTCTCTGTCTATAAACTTGCATACTACTACTTTGTGTTATCTTCTTTTCTTTATCTGTAAACTATAATTTTGAGTTAACTTGGTCCTGCCTTTTGGGAAGTAGTGTGAACACAGGGATCTCAGAGGTCTCCACCTCTCACTTTCGTATCTTTCATCCTCTTGGGCCCTCTTTCTTACACAACAACCATTTCTCACTCACTTTGTGTCTATAGCTTTTACAAATGAACATCTTGTTTATCCTCTTGGTGCTTTCTCACTTATGGCCTCTACTTCACCCTCTTTTTCTCTCCTACACAATGCCTCCTTTTTACCCTAAGTCACTTCTATCACCCTTACACAAAGTCTCCTCCTTGCTCTGTGTCACCCCTGTTCCTTACATTGTATCATTCTCACACCACCTATTTAACATATACTGCCCACTACTCCACACATCAGCTCTGATAACACTCTTAACCCACTATACCAGGCTCATACAGTCACCTTCTCATTCTGTGTGTTACACACAGCCCTTGCAATCACATCACTAGTGACCTCTATAACACTACAAAGGTTAGAACTATCATGTAATATTTCTTTTCAGACGTATATACTTTTACATATATACACCTAGATTTAGAGTTTTGCGTTAGCTATGCGTGTTTTTTCCCCCCGCACCTTTTAAATAACGCTGGTATTTAGAGTTCTCTGAAGGGCTGCGTTAGGCTCCAAAAAGGGAGCGTAGAGCATAATTTTCCGCCACTTCAACTTTAAATACCAGTATTGCTTACGGTAGCGGCCAGCTTGAAAAACGTGCTCATGCACGATTCCCCCATAGGAAACAATGGGGCAGTTTGAGCTGAAAAAAAAACCTAACACCTGCAAAAAAGCAGCGTTCACCTCCTAATGCAAACACTTCCTAAGCCTGCACCTAACACCCTAACATGAACCCCGAGTCTAAACACCCCTAACCTTACACTTATTAACCCCTAATCTGCCGCCCCCGCTATCGCTGACCCCTGCATTATATTATTAACCCCTAATCTGCCGCTCCGGACACCGCTGCAACCTACATTATCCCTATGAACTCCTAGTCTGCTGCCCCTAACACCGCCGACCCCTATATTATATTTATTAACCCCTAATCTGCCCCCCCCAACGTCGCCGCTACCTACCTACACTTATTAACCCCTAATCTGCTGACCGGACCTCGCCGCCACTATAATAAATTTATTAACTCCTTAACCGCTGCACTCCCGTCTCCCTTCTGATCGGAACAGCCAATAGAATGCAAGCTCAATCTGATTGGCTGATCAGCCAATCCGATTGAACTTGAATCTGATTGGCTGATTCAATCAGCCAATCAGATTTTTCCTACCTTAATTCCAATTGGCTGAGTTTTTACTGTACAATGATGTCATGGGTGATGTAATTGATGAGGTCATTGATGATGTTATGCAAAACGCCCAAGCGGGGGGGGATAAACATGTGATCTCGGACTTAAACTCTGGCATTAACATATGTTTTTTGCCAAATAATTTCCTTGATTTATCCTATGGAATTTAAAGAAATATAATATAAACTACATATACAATTTAGATAAAAAATAACAAACCCCTTTTTTGGGTATCATGCCCCTGGGTAAATGTCTATGCAACATTTGAGACCCTTCGTAAAACATATTTTCTTATGTGTCCGGGCACTTAGGCAAATGTCTATTCCAGGTGTAGGGCTCTCTAGGTCTGTGAGTAAGTGCCACTAGGGGGTACAAAATGCAACAAACTTGTCTACCTTTGTATTCTGTACCATGTCCATGCACTTGGCCATTTATTTTTTTAACTTACGGAATCATTAAACAGTTTTTTTATTGTTGCACCACACTCTGAGTAGTGCCTTCTATTTTTTTCGACTTTTGCTCCCAAGGCGGATGCCTATTCTGGGTGCTGGACACATAGGCAAACACCTATCCCAGTTGTAGAGTCCTTAGGCAAGTGCCTATTCTGGGTGCAGTTTTCCTAAGCAAATGCATTTTCCAGATGTGGGACCCCTAGGAAAATTCCTATTCCAGGAGTGGGCCCCTGGCAATTGTCTATTTCAGGTGCAGGTCCTGTATAAAAGTAGTAGTACACAGCTAAATAAATGTGGGCCTAAGGGATACTTTATGTGCAAAAGGGAATTTCCCATTACAAACATGGTGGATCTGTTCTCAAATGTCTTTATTGCACAAGTCCTGATTAATGTATTTGTGTTTGTAGCTTTTTGTTTCAATGTTTAAACTTTATGGTTACCATGTATTAAATCATGGACAGAAAATGTTCTCAGCTGGAGAACCTGTCCAGTCATAATCCTGGTGAGGGGGCAACAGATACTGTATATCCACTACCCTATTTAACATTGCAGAAATAAATCCTTGTGCATGACCAATCACAAGAGAGCAGGGTCTGTCAATCACCCCTAAAGAATGAGTTTGGGGTGCTTTAACTTGCCATTTTAGAGGTCATGTAGAGGTTGCAAGGGCTCCTAAGAAGCTTCCACTGCTTAAAGGGCCATAATACCCAAATGTTTAAACACTTGAAAGTGATGCAGCATAGCTGTAAAAAGCTGACTAGAAAATATCACCTGAACATCTCTATGTAAAAAAAGAATAATATTTTACTTCAAAAGTATCTCAGTAGCCACCTCCCATTGTAAAGGATTTATAAGCAGCATATTAGTGTGTCTGTCCTGGGACAGCTTAGGGGATGAGCATCGTGCACTCTCATATTATTTCCCTATTCAGCTTACTATGAAATCTCATGAGAGTTAAGTCAAATCTCATGAGATCACAGTAAAAGAGTTCATGACCTCAGCACTGCTGATGCTGATTGGCTGTTGTTCATTTCTTAATTTTATTTTTATTTTTTTACCTGCAGCTGGGAGCAGCTGAGTAAAACTTTTTACACAGAACTTACTCTGCTGAGCTGAGGAGATTGTGAGGTAAAATATCTTCCTTTTTTACATAGAGATGCTCAGGGGATATTTTCCTGTCAGCTTTTTACAGTTATGCTGCATCAGTTTCAAGTGATTTAGCATATGAGTATTATGTCCCTTTAATAACTGGAGTCCTATATCTCAGAAACCACTAATAATTTTTTCACCCATCAGAAAAAAGTTACCCGACAATAAAATCTATCTGCATGCCAAATGTCATAAAGATTAATATAATTTTTTTGCTGCTGTTAGTCAGACAAATCACTTTTATGTTAAGAGATAAGAAAAAAGTACCATCTTCTCAGCACTTAATAACTCCACAGATACTGAACCACTTTACCTTTTTAACTTTATGGAGTCTGTGAGGGTGTCCAAAAAAAAATCCCAGATTTTAAAAATAGGTGGTGGGAGGCTAGGGGGATCCTACACTGCAGAAAATAAATAAATACTACAATATATTTGTATAGGTGGTCTTGGGTAAATTTTAATTATAGATAAATATACTCACTGACCATTCATTTCATGGACAATATTTTTGCAGATAGACATAAATTAGTAAAGGCAGCACTTAATAAAAAACAAAAACATATGACCTTACCCATATGCTTGGTGCTCTTCTTTGCTGGCTCCACCCCCTCTGTACATCATACAGTCTCTTTTTCTTGCATATGTCTGCCCCAATTTTCTTGTGAAAAAATCTTGGACCTCCCAAATCCTGCCCAGGAACCCCCAAATCTCTGACCAGAATTGTTTATCCTTTCCACCAAATAGCCCCACCCACGCAGACCACTGCTTCTTCCTGCATCTTCCTAATCCAGTATTCATCAAGTTCTATATCTATATATGCAAATATGTACTGTCAATTATTTTAATAAGAATTCATTTTTAACTAGTTTAAATTCATTTTCTCCTACTTCTCATATCTGAAAATATGTTATAGATTAGGGGATAAGGCAGCACATTATCTATTAAGAGTTTACAAGAAGATTATGCATAGGAATTCTCTAAGGCCCAGCCAGATCTTTTGCACTGTGCAGACTGTCACTGGGTGAGGGCTAAAGCTCGCCCCTGGGGCCTGAGAGACCTGAAGCTGGGGCTGGGAGTTGCAGTCCTTTTAAACAGCTAGTAGCTCCTGCAAATGCTCCTTTGCGAGTCTGCTGCCCAGAGTTTCCTCTTCCTCTTAGCTCCCACCCACCACAGGTTGTCAGAGAGAGTGCTTCTCAGACACTAACACTGGCCCCTTTGGTCTCAAGACATACCCCCCATTGAGACAGATATGATAGCTGCCTCACCTAGGGCTTTTTTATGATTGGCTTAATTATGTCATCTGACACCTGACCTGTCAGACAGTAGGTGCAAGATCCATCTAGCAAAGTTCTAAGCTTTTGCACAATCAAAGGAGGCTGAATTTTTTATTATTTTCATTTTACTTTCACATTATTTTCTTTTTTTCTTTTCATGACAGGTGAGGCTCTTCCTCCCTTGACTGCACGTCCCTGATATATTCACAACTATCCATAGATAAGATGAAACTTTTTTTCTTGGATTGGGCTCATATTGAAAGAAACATGTACCACTTTTGTCTACAGTAATCTTAGTGATGAGGAATTGTATACTTAAAAAGTGGTTGTCTTAAAGAGACATAAAATGCAATTTTTTTTCTTTCGTGATTCAGATAGAGCATATCCTTTTAAACAACTTTCCAATTTATTTATAGTAACACATTTGTTTCATTCTCTTAGTATCCTTTGTTGAAGGAGCAGCAATGCACTAATGGCAGTTAGCTGAACAGATCTGGAGAGCCAATCACAAGAGGCATATATACACAGCTACCAATCAGTCAGCAGTGCATTGCTGCTCCTTCAACAAAGGATACTAAGAGAATGAGACAAATTAGATAATAGAAACTGTATGCTCTGTATGAATCATGAAATACATTGTTTGGCCTTAGTTTCCATTTAAAGTACCTTCTTTACTGGAGATGAACCATTAAGTACCTTTTTTAAATTTATTTAACAAAGTATTGAAAACAATTACAAATCTACAATAACTATACATACAAATGCATAAAGAAGTCAATTGCATATCTGATGACAATCAAAGGTACCAACTAATGTCACAGGAAAGAGCTAATTACTTTAACAATTAAAGGGATATAAAACCCAATTATTTTTTTCATGATTTAGATAGAGCATGCAATTTTAAATATCTTGCTTATTTACTTCTATTATCAATTTTTCTTTGTTCTCTTTTTGTTGAAAAGCAGGGACTTAAGAGCTGGTCTATTTCTTGAGCACCTTATGGGAGCAATTTAGCAAGAATGATATCCATTTGCTAGAGCACTAGATTGCAGCACTATTTCCTGCCATGTAGCGCTCCAGATGCCTACCTAGGTATCTCTTTAACACAGAATATCATGGAAAGTACATTTGGTAATAGAAGTTAATTGAAAACTTTTTTTTTAAAATGGTATGCTCTGTCTGAATCACAAAAGATTTTTTGGGGGTTTTATATCCCTTTAATAATAGAGCAGCATGCTCTAGGTGATAAAATTAGCAGAACAGCTAAGTTTATTCAAAAATGGTAAATCTTTATTAACCAGCTTGTGAGTCCCTATGCACATTAAATAAAATATATAAAATATCTGCATATTATGGATGGTCCCCTTGTTTGCTATTCATTTCTGAAGTTTTTAATGTTGTGGACAGAAGACATTGTTGGTTTTTTTGACAACTTTACGCATTTTCGTGTATAAATATTGTAGATTTGTAAATGTTTGTATGCTTTGTTAAATAAATAATAAAAATAAAAAAAAAAGGTACTTAGCTTTCCTGTGACCTCACTTGGTACTTTTGACTGTCATCAGATATACTGACAATAATATCATTATGTGTTCTAATCTTTCAGTTCTAAAACCCCAGCTGAGGTATTTCAAACGGCCGACCTACTGCACAACGACGCGTTTGCCCAGCTTTCAAAAGAAACCTGAAGAAAATGCTGCGAAGTATAGACCAGTTGATCAACGTGGAAGAATGAAAAAAATACAACACATATCAATGCACTGGAATAAGAAGCAATAGAATATATTAAAGGGATATGAAACCCCAAAACTTTATTTAGTGATTCAGAGAGAGCTAATAATTTAAATAAAGTTTCCAATTTACTTATATTATCAAATTTGCTATACCTGGGTAAATATCTGGATACTTTAGTACAAGTAATTGGGTAAATTTTTCTTGCGCTGCTAATTTTAAAGGTAAGCTAAATCTCCTTTGATATTCCCCCTTTAAATATCAATTTGTGGGTGAAGGAAAAGAAAAGAGAAGTGGTAGGAAGGAGAAAAAGCGCAAATGAATGCTTAAACCTATATGACTATGTCTTTTAGAAAGGAAAAATATTGCTTCCAATACCTATTTAAACTAAAAATGAAGTATTTTGCTAAATTATTCCAATAAGAAAACGGATTGTCTCTGTGTATTAATGCCTAAGAGTATTTAAGACAGACAACTAAAAGTACTGATTCAGATAAATTATATTTAATATGTTAAAACAAATGGTCTAAATGTTTCTAGTCATAGGCTCTTTAATATAAAAAAATGTAAATTTGTTACAAATGGTCTAAATGTTTCTAGTCATAGGCTCATTAATATAAAAAATGTAAATTTGTTACAATAAATTGTTATAGTCATACAGACCAAAGGTCGGCCAACCAAATAAGATTAAAATGTTCGGGGTACCCTGTTGAAAAAAAGGAAAAAAATGGATGATCCCAGAGCAGTGATTGTTATGAAACCACAAATCAGTTTTTCTTTATATATCCATTTTCTATAGTGGGGAGTGGTTTATTTAACTTGATCTCCTTATTGTGATAATAGGATTGTCCCTTGGTGTAAAGGTGTTAAGGGTAGTACTTACTGTCTGCCTTAAGCTTATCCCGCAGACAGGTCCTGGTGCCTGTCAGTAGTTTACCTTGTAACTCGTGTGCTCTCTGAGGACAGAGCAGTAGCTTGCAGTTACTTCGATAAATTTTGTCAGCGGTTTGTCAGCGTCAGCAGCTGTCAGCTTTAGCGGTACACACGCTGTTTCCTGATATCTCCAAATATGTTGTCAGGTAGTGATCAGCAGTTAAAGCTACGCATTTCAGCCGTGTAGTTGGCCTTTTTCAAGGTCAACTACAAAAGGCCAACTACACGACTGAAACGCGTAGCTTTAACTGCTGATCACTACCTGACAACATATTTGGAGATATCAGGAAACAGCGTGTGTACCGCTAAAGCTGATAGCTGCTGACGCTGACAAACCGCTGACAAAATTTATCGAAGTAACTGCAAGCTAATTCCTCAGAGAGCACACGCAGGACCACAGAGCCAAGGAACAGCAAAAAGGTATTAGTTTGTGAACACAGACCGGAAACATCTCCACACGAGTTACAAGGTAAACTACTGACAGGCACCAGGACCGGTCTGTGGGATAAGCTTGAGGCAGACAGTAAGTACTACCCTTAACACCTTTACACCAAGGGACAATCCTATTATCACAATAAGGAGATCACGTTTTTTTAAATAAACCGCTCTCCGCTATAGAAAATGGATATATAAAGAAAAACTGATCTGTGGTTTCATAACAATCACTGCTCTGGGATCATCCATTTTTTTCAACAGGGTACCCCGAACATTTTAACCTTATTTGGTCGGCCGACCTTCGCTCTGTATGACTATAACAATTTATTGTAACAAATTTAATTTTTTTTTATTAATGAGCCTATGACTAGAAACATTTAGACCATTTGAAACAAATTTACATTTTTTTATATTAAAGAGCCTATGAGTACAAACATTTAGACCATTTGTTTTAACATATTAAATATAATTTATCTGAATCAGTACTTTTAGTTGTCTGTCTTAAATACTCTTAGGCATTAATACACAGAGACAATCCGTTTTCTTATTGGCATAATTTAGCAAAATACTTCATTTTTAGTTTAAATAGGTATTGGAAGCAATATTTTTCCTTTCTAAAAGACATACTCATATAGGTTTAAGCATTCATTTGCGCTTTTTCTCCTACCACTTCTCTTTTCTAAACATCTGGATACTACATGACAGGAAATTGTGCTGCCATCTAGTGGATAATATTTGTGCAAAACTGCTGCCATATACTGCTCCAAATACGTGCAAACTCCTGAGCTTTTTTTTTTTTTACAAAGAATACTGAAAGTAAAAAAAAAAACTAAGGAAATTTGATAATGGAAGTAAATTAGAAAGTTATTTAAAAATGCATGCTCTATCTACGCAATACACTATTCACTATATCTGTAAACTGTCATAAGAATCATAAACAATACTTAGATGGTTTAATCAAAACAACATGCAAGCTTTGTTTTAGGTTATGCATTGACTGCAAAATTAAACGCAATTTGTATCTGGCATAAATGTAATGGAATAATAATAATGATATAATGTACTTGGTTACTTCCTAAAACTCTTTTGTAGAATTTAAATTTAAAAGAACATTAAACTCAAAATGTAATTTAGTTAACTCTTTTAAAGATTCTTAGTGAACAGTAAAAAAATGTATTTCATGAATTATTTTACCTTATCCTACTGTATTATACGCAGTGATTGCTTGATTAGAACCAGAGCTTTATATCTGTTACTAACCGACCATAGAAAAGGAGATAACTATCTTCAAGAAGATATATATATATATATATATATATATATATATATATATATATATATATCTATATATATATATATATATATATATATATATATATATATATATATATATATATATATATATATATACTGTATATACTATGCTGTATGTCCCTTTAATGGTTAGTACATGCCTGTTTAACTTTTTATAAATGCTCAAGCATATGACATTAACCCTATATATTGTATATACATTTTGTTACATTTAGAACTGGAAGTTGCATATATATATATATATATATATATATATATATATATATATACAGTATATATAGTCATATTTATCTATGTAAAATATATAAATATATAAAAAAGGTTTGGTACATCATATAACATACTGTACATTTTTAGTATGTAGCTATTAGCCATGTAAGGAATATTATTTTATACTTGCAACTGGAATAAGTGATCAGGAGACAAAATAAAATTAATTTACTCTAATTCTAGTTTCTTTTATTGGGTACCACAGCTTCTATAAGAGTTCCTGGCAAAGATTGTGTTAGCAGTGCTTACTTTTTCAAACGACATAAAAATATATTATTGAAAATATCAACAAAACTAATTTTAAGAATATATATTAAGGGTGGAGGGAGGAATCTTTGGAGGATCTTCATTAAGGTGTGAAAAATGTACTTATCCACTTGTCTGGGATGAATATAAAATGTGAGTTGGTGAGTTGGAGCTAGGAGTAGGCGGCAACAAGCTTGATGTTACTTTTTAAAAAAGTTTAAGTTTTATATTTATATAAAAGATTATTACCTGCAATCAGTCTGCAACTTGTAGAGAGAGGTAGATGGAGCAAGGTAGTAATGCAAGATGTACAAACTGTGTTGCCATTGTAGTCACCTCTGCTTCAAATCAGGGATGGATTTGATGGTAGAAAAAATGTCATTCAGCAAGAAGGGCAGGTGAGCTGATTATCTATGGACCTCAAGCTTAGAAGTATGTTGTGTGCGTTTCTGCCCCTTCATTTGTGTGTATGTCTTTAAAGGCAGCATACCGCTTTGTGGCTAAAGCGCCTCCATACCTCACCGACTCAAATCTGCCGCTTTTCCTAATTTTTCGGCTCCCATCTATATCCACTAATTTCTCTGAGTGGAGACTATGCTGGAAAGGGAGAATAAGCCCACATTGATTCAAGCGGGTTGGACACTTGCTAAAGGCCGCAAGAGTCTTGTCTTTGAGAGACAGAAGATTGGTTTTTGGTTCATGTTAAATGTGTATATTGTGTATCCAATGCTCTCAAATCCAATAGCTCATAGAAGCATAGCTGGTGTTAAACTAGCTATCCAAATACTCTGTGTTTGTGGTTAAACTTGCTATTGAAATGTTTTGTGACATTTAGAATATAGCTGTTCTTCTATCCTTAGATTAGAGGGTCACTGTCTAGCTATCGAGCTTATCTGCTTATCAGTCTCTGTGAGGGCATTTAAATTACTTATCTGTCATGGTTTTATAATAACCCTTTTTTTTCTTTTAGATGTTCACATTTATGTTTATATGGGGGACAGTCTTGTAGATAAGCTAAATGTCTAGCTAGGATTACTAAGACAACTTTGTGATGTGGGTGGATGACGGTTTAGGGGTTAGCAGTTTATTTAGATACTTTGCGATGTGGGGGGATGGTGGTTTAGGGATTAACAGATTATGTAGTTTGTGATGCGGGGGATGGCGGTTTAGGGGTTAAAAAAAAAAAAATCTATTGATTTCTATGAGGGAAGCAACAACTCTGCAAGCAATTTTTGCACTTTTCTGGCTCCTGCTAGCGCAAAATAATGATTTTTTTTAACTTGTAATACCAGCAGAACCCAAGAGGTGCAAAAACTCTAACACTAGCAAAAAAATGAGTTATACAGCACCATTTGTAATCTAATCCTTTATATTTAGCTACTCCTAAAGCCCGTGTACACAGGTCATTTTTTGTAGTACAGCAGTCCCACCCCTGGCTCTCTCTCTCCCCCCTCTCTTTTGCTATCTCTCTCTCTCTCCCCCTCTCTTATGTGCTCTCTCTCCCCCCTCTCTTATGCGCTCTCTCTCCTCTCTTTTGCGCTTTCTCCCCCTCTCTTTTGAGCTCTCTCTCCCCCCTCTCTTTTGCTCTCTCTGTCCCCCCTCTCTTTTGCTCTCTCTCTGTCCCCCCTCTCTTTTGCTCTCTCTCTCCCCCTCTCTTTTGCTCTCTCTCTCCCCCTCTCTTGCTCTCTTTTCCCCCTCTCTTTTGCTCTCTCTCTCTCCCCCTCTCTTGTTCTCTCTCTTCCCCCTTTCTTTTAAGCGCTCTCTCCCCTCCCTTTCTTTTGCTCTCTCCCCTCTCTCCCCCCTCTTGTTTGCTCTCTCTCTCCCCCTCTCATTTGCTCTCTCTCTTCCCTCTCTTTTGCTCTCTCTCTCCCCTCTCTTTCTCTCTCTCTCTCCCCCTCTCTTTTGCTCTCTCTCTCTCTCCTCCCTCTCTTTTTTTCTCTCTCTCTCTCCCCTCTCTTTTGCTCTCTCTCTTCCCTCTCTCTTTTTTCTCTCTCTCTCCCCTTTCTCTTTTGCTCTCTCTCTCCCCCCTCTCTTTTGCTCTCCCCCTCTCTTTTGCTCTCTCCCCCTCTTTTACTCTCTCTCCCCTCTCTTTTGCTCTCTCTCTCTCTTCCCCCTCTCTTTTGCTCTCTCTCTCTCCCCCTCTCTTTTGCTCCCTCTCTCCCCGTTTCTATTGCTCTCTCTCTCCACCTCTCTTTTGTTCTCTTTCTCTCCCCCTCTCTTTTGAGCTCTCTCTCCCCCCTCTCTTTTCCTCTCTCGGTCCCCCCTCTCTTTTGCTCTCTCTCTCCCTCTCTTTTGCTCTCTCTCTCTCTCCCCCTCTCTTGCTCTCTTTTCCCCCTCTCTTTTGCTCTCTCTCCCCCCCTCTCTTGTTCTCTCTCTTCCACCTTTCTTTTAAGCTCTCTCTCCCCTCCCTTTCTTTTACTCTCTCCCCCTCTCATTTGCTCTCTCTCTCCCCCACTCTTTTGCTCTCTCCCCTCTCTTTTTCTCTCTCTCTCCCCCTCTCTTTTGCTCTCTCTCTCCTCCCTCTCTTTTGCTCTCTCTCTCTCTCTCTCTCTCTCTCTCTCTCTCTCTCTCTTTCTCTCCCCTCTCTTTTACTCTCTCTCTTCCCTCTCTCTTTTGCTCTCTCCCCTTTCTCTTTTGCTCTCTCTCCCCCCCCCTTCTCTTTTGCTCTCCCTCTCTCTTTTGCTCTCTTCTTCTATACAAATAATAAGATCTCTGTGCTAGGTAAAAGTTCACAATGGAGGACGAAGTATAGAGGGGAACATGTTTCCCTTTCAGAATAATTAGTGTTTTGAATATTTTGGTGAAATCTCACCACCTTTTAACTGGCAAGAAAAAACTGTGAAAACTGTAGTGGGAAAATGTTTATAGAATTACACTGGGATTTTAGAGGAAATTTCATATACACCCATGGAATGGCCATGCTCACCCTATTTTCTGAAAAAACAATTACGCTTTTTATTTTGTATTTACGTTTGTGTTATAGTAAACATAACGATGATCCTCTGTTCTCTTTAGCAGAACAATGATGAATCCGGCTTCCTCCAATCATTTTGTGCCCCCTTTGGTATCCAGCTCATGGGGCAATGCAATGATTGAAGGAATGGACGAAGCCAAATTCGTCATTGTTCTGCTGAAGAAAGCAGGAGCTGCGGGCAAAGGATCAGTGTATTGTTTACCATAACACAAAGATAAGTATTTTAAAAAAACAAGCATTTTTGTTAACTTTAAAGTGCTCCTGTTTTTAAGATTATTATTTAATACCGGCCTTTAATTCATTAAAGTTAACATTCACTTTAATCTCACTATTACATGCAAAACAGTCTCCTTTGGCCAACCTGTAAACAAACTTGTCCAAACTTTATTATGCAAGAAAAAAATTGGGATGTCACATAACATATCCTGTGGAACAAGAGATAATATATCCTCCAAACTCATTCAATACACCAAACAAATAGTGACTATACACAAACTGGAAGACCTTAATTGCCCAGTAAACTCACTGGAGACTTGCAACATATAAAATTCAAATATATGCGTTACTTACATTTTTCTAACATGCATATGTTATGTTACATTACGTTAAAAAACATTTGAACGTGTCTTTTTGACCTTATAAGTGATTTACGACATGTATTATTTTGCTATATAGATGGATACATTTAAATCCCCTAAAATTGATACGTCATGATTCTAATAATTAATGGCTTGCTGCAGAAGCATCAACTTTTTTTTTATTTATTTTTTATTTTTTTGGTTTTCAAAATATTTTTATTGAGAGATGATGTAATTGAATTTACAAACATTTTCAAAATGTTACATCATTGGCGCAGTAAAAAATATGTAATAACATCAAACTAGAATTGAGTAGAATCGAAAAGTTCAGAATCGTACCATAACATTAACAAACATCTCGAAATCACAATAAAGATGTAAGACAGTGAGGATAATTTGTTATACATTAATTATTATCTAGATACTATAGTAGAGTAGGGGCATGTCAAGGGGGGTAGAGTAGAGGAGAATATCCAAATTAGGCCTCCCTTATGTCTAGATGATCAAGTGTGGTTCCTAATGGAGGTTAGATAATCTTCCCAAATGAAAGAGATTGATAGGTAATCATCCAGTCTTTTGATAAAGACAAAATTATATCTCTCTAATAATAGTGTGGATGAGACAATATTCCTCCACATGGCGAGGGAGGGGCAGATTGTCTGTTTCCAATGTTGTGGGATCAGGCGTTTTGCACTATTAACCATTTTAAATAAAGGTGGATGTTCTGCGTCGGCGGTCTGAAGATGGAGCCGGAAGAAAGAAGATAGAAGATGCCGCTTGGAGGAAGACATCGCCCGGATGGAGGACCTCTTCTTTGCCACTTGGATCAAGACTTCGCCCGGATGGAGGACCACATCGCCCGGATTGGATGAAGAATTCGGCTCGGCTGGGTGAAGACGACTCAAGGTAGGGAGATCTTCAGGGGGTTAGTGTTCATTTTTTTAAGGGGGGATTGGGTGGGTTAGAGTAGGGGTATGTGGGTGGTGGGTTTTAATGTTGGGGGGGTATTGTATTTTTCTTTACAGGTAAAAGAGCTGATTACTTTGGGGCAATGCCCCGCAAAAAGCCCTTTTAAGGGCTGGTGAAAGAGCTGGTTACTTGGTAATTTAGAATAGGGAAGGGCAATTTTTTTTATTTTGGGGGGCTTTATTATTTTATTATGAAGCTTAGATTAGGTGTAATTAGTTTAAACTTATTGTAATTCTTTTTTATTTTCTGTAATTTAGTGGGGGGTTTTTTTGTACTATAGTTTAGTTTATTTAATTTAATTTAATTGTAGGTAATTGTAGTTAATTTATTTAATTTATTTAATGATAGTGTAGTGTTAGGTTTAATTGTAACTTAGGTTAAGATTTATTTTACAGGTAATTTTGTAACTATTTTAGCTAGGAAGTTATTAAATAGTTAATAACTATTTAATAACTATTCTACCTAGTTAAAATAAATACAAAGTTGCCTGTAAAATAAATATAAACCCTAAAATAGCTACAATATAATTATTAGTTATATTGTTGCTATCTTAGGGTTTATTTTACAGGTAAGTATTTAGTTTTAAATAGGAATAATTTAGTTAATACAAGTATTAATATTTAGATTTATTAAAATAATATTTAAGTTAAGGGGGTTAGTGTTAGACTTAGGTTTAGGGGTTAATAATTTTAATATAGGTGGCGGCGGTATAGGGGGGGCAGGATAGGAGTTAATAACTTTAATATAGGTGGCGGCGGGGTCCGGGAGCGGCGGTTTAGGGGTTAAATAATTTATTTATTTGCGGCGGGGTCCCGGACCCACAGGATAGGGGTTAATAAGTTTATGTAGGTGGCGGCGATATAGGGGGCGACAGATTAGGGGTTAATATGTATAATGTAGGTGGCGGTGGGGTCCGGGAGCAGCGGTTTAGGGGTTAACATGTTTATTTAGTTGCGGTGGTGTATAGGGGAATAGATTAGGGGTGTTTAGACTCGGGATACATGTTAGGGTGTTAGGTGCAGACGTTTCCGATAGGAATCAATGGGATATCGGGCAGCAGCAAACATGAGCTTTCGCTATGGTCAAACTCCCATTGATTCCTATGTGATGCGCCACCTCCAGGGCGGCGGATTGAAATCCAGGTATGCTGGCCGGAATAGTGGCGAGCGTACCTGGTAGTAGTTTGATAACTAGCAAAAGCAGTCAGATTGTGCTGAACTTGTGTTTGGAACATCTGTAGTGACGTAACCCTCGATCTGTGTCGGACTCAGTCCAGCGAATCGTAGGTTACATCACTATATTTTACTTTTGCCGGGCAGTAGGGGTTGACAACTAAGGAGAATCAGCCTCGCCACAAATACGATGCTGAATTCCAGCGTATTTGCGGTCGACGGCTTGATAACTAGACCCCTATGTGTCAGCTGTCAATTTTGAAGGGTGAAGGTCAAATTGCCTCTGTTGGGTGGGTAACCTACAGTAACTACCCAGTTGGGTTGCTCCTGCTAAAGCATGTTCTAGAGTAACCCATTTGTTATGTGTTGAATTTTTACACCAGGCCATAATACGCGTTAGAGTCTGTTATGGATAGCGGAAGTGTTTGGAATATGTATAGTATCTTAGGCAAAATTGACTTTTTTTAGTTCTTGTCGTATGTTTTTGATTAGTGTATCATAATTGGAGGAAAGTAGGATTTGCGGGGCAGTGGATAAATGTATCCCAAGATACTTTATAGATTTTTTTTGGTATTGAAATTTATACTCTGATTCGATCCTCTGAGTGTCTGTTTGGGAAAGGGCTGTACATAAAAATTCAGATTTACTTGAGTTGATTTTGAAATTGGAATGGATGCCATAAAGGGAAAGTTCCATGAGGAAATGCAGTAAGTGGATAGGTGAGGTGCCATTGGCATAAAGGGTAATTTTGTATTCCCAGGGGCCAATGTGAATGCCATGTATTTTATCATTTTGCCTAATTCTGGAGACTAGGATCTCCATAGCCAAGATGAATAAAAGGGGTGAGAGCGGGCATCCTTGACGGGTGCCATTAAGGATAGTGAAGGGGAATGATAGAGTGTCATTTAAAGCAATTTTGGCACTTGGGTTGTTATAAAGGGCAAATATCTTGTTAATAAAAATGTCAGGGAATACGAATTTTAGTAGTGTTTGCCTGAGAAAATTCCAGTTTAGCTTATCAAAAGCATTTTCTGCATCCATGCATGCTATTATTGAGGGGATTTGGTGTAGAGAGGTATATTCAATTAGGTTAAGAATTTTGATAGTATTATCACATCCTTCACGGCCTGGAGTAAACTCAACTTGGTTTATATGAATGAGAGAGGGGATAATCTTATTCAGTCTGGAAGCCAGTGTTTTAGCCTAGATCTTAACATCTACATTAAATAAAGAGATGGGTCTAAAATTTGCTGGAGAGGGGGCGGAGCCTTGGCAAGCTTAATGGCGGACGCATAATCTATGTGCTCCAGGAACATCTAGCACAGAAAGAGGAGAAAAAGCAATTACTATCCCAATGAGTGACCCTAAATTTACACCGGACTGTTGCTGAAGTGGATCTACACTAAACCGTTTGCCAAGCTGCGCTAGATACAGGAGCAGCCACAGAGACAGCACGCCCGGCATTCTCCGTGTAATGGCGTTCTAAGCAGAACAGTGCGGCTCTATGAGAAGAGAAGTCCCTGACCTGTTGAGCCCTGCACGGAGTCGCCAGACGGCAAACAAGCGTTCCGGTAAGAAGAGCAGGGGATGACAGGCTCATAAGGTTACTCCAGCATGGAGGTGGTGTAAACATAAAAAAGAGGACGCCATCTTATTTGCGCAGCCACGTGGGAGCCAGGGCGGATATTAATGCCGAACTAACACAATAAGGGCTAAGAACATTGACCTCAAGAGAACTAGCTCCCAAATTAATAAAACACAAAGGAGAAATAAAATCCACATTATATAATCCGCTTCATTAAAGGACCAACCAGAACATGAGTGGAGTAACAAATGAATACATGTTATGTTACGTTTTCTACCTTCAATTCTGGATCTCCCTAAAGATATAATATGAAAAGGGGAAAATAAAGCTTTTTAAACCTGGAAAGGCAATGTGTTAAAGATTTATCCACACCATATATCTAATTCCCAGCAGTCAGATCTCTCAAATTCATAAGAGAATCAAGGCAATCTTGCTGTAACTCTTTCCACACATACACAGTCTGCACATATTATTAGCTACTACAAAGCTTATGCCCTAAAGCCTGTCACCAAACTGCATAATGTCAGTTAGAAGGCAGAGCAAGACAGGGGCCACAAACAAACCTGCAGTAGCTGATATTTTTCTTAAAGCCCAGAAAGGAGAAAAACCTCCAGAAAAAAGTGGAAATATCACAGAGGAAGAGATGGAGGAAGAAACTGAAACTATCTCCCCAGAAAGCTTTGATACACCTGTAACTCTAAAAGATATAAAAAATCTCATCTCCAAGCAAAATATAACTAACATCTTTGACAAAATGTGGGCAAAGATGGATGCACTTCAGAACACTGTCACAAACAGCCTTACTGAAATCAAGCAAGACATAACAGAATTAGGCACCAGGCTGGAAACTTTAGAAGAAAAAGAAGAAACAATGGAAAAAGATATTACATCTATCAATCAACACCTAGCTGATCATCAACAGGAATTAGCGGATATTAATGACAAACTTGAGGACCTGGAGAATAGGAGCTGGAGGTGTAACATTCGATTGAAAGGGATCCCAGAAACGATTATACCATCAGACCTTCGTAACTACCTTCTACACTTATTTCAAAATGTTACAGGCTCAATAGAGGAGGGGAAATTCCAGATTGAAAGAGCTCATAGAGCTCTAAGAGCAAAACCCAAGGACACTGAACCCCCAAGAGATGTGATAGTCAAATTCCTCCGCTTCCAAGAAAAAGAAGAGGTCATGTCGGCGGCAAGGAAAAACCCAACATTTAAATTTCAAGGATCAATTATACAATTCTTCCAAGATCTCTGTATTAAGACCCTTCAGAAGAGATTTGCTCTCCGCCCATTGACACAACTTTTGAGGAAAAATCAGATTATGTATAGATGGGGATTCCCCTTTGCCCTGTTCATACACCATGAGGGCAGCACCATTACCATTAGAGAGAAACAGGACATTCCAGATATTTGTCAACGACTAAAATTAGATTGCCCAGAGATTCCAGACAATTCTCAAGACAACATCAAAGTCCAATCACAGACTCCACGTGGATTAAACCAACAAGGTCGCTGGACTAAAGTCTCCAAAAGAAAACAGAAGACATGAGAGACTTTCTAGACTCTGAAAGTTGATCAATACTTTCGGGTGGTAACTATACCTTTGCCTGCTCCTGTGTGGGAGAAATATATATAGGACGTAAGACTTTGGCCGATATTTCCAGGAAGCAACATAGACAGCTCACTGAGAGGAGGTTGGGGGTTGAAGAGACATATGACCAGTAAAAACCAAATTGTAGTTCCCCCATACCACCCTCTAGTCCGGGCCAACATACATATTCCATAAGCACTTAATAATCGGTCACTCTATGATCAAGATTATATCTATCATAATTGCTGAAATATATCTGTAAAATTGATGTGCTATTTAGTGCACGTAGTTAGAAAGTAATGAAAATACAATTCCATAAAACTGTTTTGATATGTTTTTTTTTTGTTTAAAAACTTGGTTATGTTTAATGTTTGGTTTTGTTTTCTCTTTCCAAATACCGCCGAGCAGAGGTCCAGAAAGTTCCTCTATACCAAAGAAGGCCAGAAGGCAAGGCCAGACAACCTACAACCCCAAAACAACTGTGATAGCCAGGTACGAGGGGAGGGGGAGGAGGACGTTTGTAAATGGATTCTAAACTGCAGATAATCTCACACAACGTCAGGGGTCTAAATTCCAATGTAAAGAGGAAAATAGCACTCACCCAATATAGTAATATGAATGCTAAAATTACAGTATATTTCTACAAGAAACTCACTTTACACATAATCAAATCCCTACATATTGGAGCAAATACTACACGCACCACTACCACTCCACAGCTGACACAAAAAAGAGAGGTGTATCAATTCTCCTGCATAACTCCCTCCCATTCACTAAAGAAGAGGTGATAAGAGACAAAGAGGGTAGATACCTCATTGTGAGAGGTAATATTCAGGGCACGCAAATTACACTTTGCAACATTTATGCTCCTAATGAACAACAATATACCTTTTTCACTAAACTCTCACACTTATTAACTCAGTGGTCGCAGACCCTAATGATAGTATCAGGAGATTTGAATGTGAATTTAAAGATACTGAGGGAAACCAATAACACCAAACTGACAAACAAACAATGCAGGCTAAACTCTATCACCAAAGCTATCAGAGAGACACTAGAATCACACAATGTAATTGACTCCTGGACGACACTGTATGGCCAGACGAATGATCATACATATTACTCACCAGCTCATAAAATTTATACTAAACTCGATTACATCTATATTAGTCAGATAATGATACCTAACTTGATCTCCTCATCCATCCATGCGTCAGTCTGGTCAGATCACTCAATCATACAGATACAGCTGAAGGGACTCACTGACGTAAACAGACAGAAATCATGGACATATGACCCTACGTTACTGAAACAACCAGACATACACAATAGAATCCTCAATGGTCTTAAAGAATATTGGATATTTAATGTTAACCTCTCAATCAAACCAGTAATGGTATGGGCTGCCCACAAACCCTACATTAGAGGGATGCTAATAAAAGAAAAAAATATGTTTCTGAAAATAATCAGGTCAGTAATTGTTACGTTGCAGCAAGAAATTGAAGAATTAGAAAAGACACACTGAATCACCCTGTCCCACTCGACTTTGACCACCCTGACCAATAAAAGAAAAGAGCTTAATAAAATTTTAACTGACAATTCTATGAGAGCTATTAGCAGATTAAAATCATACTATTTCCTTCATGCAAACAAACCAGATAGATATCTAGCTAATAGATTAAGAGAGAAAACTAAATCCTTCACGATTGCACAATTACAAAAGCCAGATGGTACATTGACATCTCACCCACAAGAAATTGTGGAATGCTTTGCCCAATACTATGAGGCCCTTTATGATGGGAGGAAAGTCTCACACTCACCGCAGACAACACACATGAGACAAACACTTTTTGAGTCAGCAGATCTACCTAGGCTAGATGATCAAGACGCAAAAACCTTAGACGCAGAGATCACTTTGATAGAAATAGCTTCCGCTATCAAAGAACTCAAAATAGGTAAAGCAGCGGGCCCTGATGGGTTTTCTGGAGAATACTTTAAATTACTTAAAACAGATTTGGTTACCCATCTTCACAAATTTTGCAATGACATTCTGAGCGGTACTCCACTCCCCTCGGAACTACTTCAGGCTAAAATCATTGTAATCCCCAAACCTGGGAAGAATCCCAAAATAACACAAAATTATAGACCAATCTCATTGATCAACCAAGATGTAAAGATTTTCACCAAAATTTTGGCAAACAGGCTTAAACACTTTTTACCCTCATTAATTCACCCTGACCAGATGGGCTTTATTTAAGATCGAGAAGCACCGGATAATGTTCGACGAACAGTAGCCCTGGTCAAATATTTGAAGGAAACAGGAATGCCTTCTCTGCTCCTATCTTTGGACGCAGAGAAGGCGTTTGATAGAGTGGATTGGACATATATGGTGGCGGTCTTGGAACACTTAGGCTTTGGTGACAAATTTGTAGGGGCGGTTAAAAATATCTACTCTAACCCAATGGCAACAATTATAGCGGCGGGATATCAATCTAGACCTATCCAAATATTAAACGGAATGCGACAGGGATGCCCATTATCGCCACTTCTATTTGCTATGTGCGTGGAACCTCTAGCAGCGTGCATACGGAATTCCAAGAACATTTATGGAGTCAGATTAAATAAAGGGGATTATAAATTATCTTTATTTGCAGATGACTTCCTGCTGACGCTTACTAAACCCATGATATCTCTACCCAATCTCTATCAGATATTAGGCGATTTTTCTCAGATTTCTGGTTTCAAAATAAATCCTGATAAATGTGAGGCACTTCCCCTATCGTTACCAGAACATACACGGAAAATAATAGAAACTAATTTTGATTTTAAGTGGGCCAATCATGCCCTTAAATATTTGGGAATCAATATCACTGACACGATAGACACTTTATATAAAGCAAACTATACCCCGATCATCAAAACTATAAAAGCAGATCTAAATAAATGGAAAAAGGGTGGATTCTCTTGGATGGGGAGACAAGCAGCAATAAAGATGAATATTTTGCCAAGACTGCTATATCTGTTTAGAGCCCTCCCTATGGGAAAGACTGTCGCAAAATGACGTGGCCAAATATTGAGGCCGATATTGGGGGTCTTAACAATCCAGGGGATATTCTATGGACTCTGACAACCACTAAACTTCAACCACTAGCTAAACTTAAAACCACAGAAAACACTAAAACAACATTGAGATCAATGACTAAAACATTGAAACTAATCTCACCACATACAACCATATTACCATTGGGGATGTTACTCCCGTTAGAATTTCAAAAACTGATAACTAAATGGGAAAACAAGGGTCTGTACTGAGTCGCAGACTTCTTGGATAAAGGGAAATTGCTGACGTACACACAACTAAGGGATAAAATTAGCCCCAACACATTGCATTGGTTCTTGTACCACCAAATATCACACGCGATACATAAATACAGACAAGGTGATTCCTCCAACCCAAACACTATCTTAGAGCAAATTATAATAACACCAGGTAGAAACAAAAAAATGATTACAAAACTGTACCTGGCTATCCAAGAGGCGAAAAACCTTAAAAAACAAAGGCTTCACAATTTATGGGAGCAAGACCTAGATATAACATATAATGAAGAAGAATGGAGACAAATATTCTTATCGCTAAGCAAAAGTCTAGTAGGGGCTGACCTTATTGAGAATGCGATAAAAACAGCATACCGTTGGTACCTTACACCACTAAAAACATCACATTTTACCCCACAGAATAATAGATTATGTTACCGAGGCTGTTCAGGGTTAGGTACTTACTTACACATGTGGTGGGAGTGCCCGATGATACGGCCTATATGGGATAAACTAACACATTTGATTAAAAATTCATTATATGACTCATTCACACTCTCGGCCGCAAAGGCCTTGCTCCACATTCCTCTAGATTCACTAAATTTGGCCACTAACAAATGGGTTAATATAGTATGTACAGCTACCAGATTATGCATAGCTAGGAAATGGAAAGTGGGAGCACCGGAATGGTGCGAAATACTTGACAAAATTGAAAATATCTACATTATGTCTGAGACCGCCGCATGGTTGCAGGGTACCTCTGAAAGCTTCCAAAATATCTGGATCCATTGGATCCTGAGTAGACATGTTTAGATGAGATAGTCTGGGCTAAAACTATAGAAATATTTATAAGCATAGAGAAAATCAATACAAAAGCTTCCAAAAATTGTGGCACTGCTCGACGGGAAAGGTTCATAGTTAAAAGTTCGACCAAGTTAAGTGGTCTTTTGTTCGTAGGGGAGGGAGGGTAGGGAGGGGGGGAAGAGGATCAAATGTTGGAGGGGATAAAATATGATAATTATTAGGAAGGAAAAATAAAAAAAAAGAGAAAAGAATATTGTACAATGTGCAGAATATGACTTTATATCCAAATGAATAGTGCCTTATTTTGTTGTACTGATACACATTGTGATGTTGCGATATATTTGTTGTGAAACCTCAATAAAAAATATTTCAACTAAAATTTGCTGGACAATCTGGAGTTTTCCCTGGTTCGGGCAGAATTGACACATGTGCTTCCAGCATGGTGGTTGGGAAGGAATTGATAGAAGTATGATTATACATATGTAATAAATGTGGTAAAAGAATAGGCAAAAAGGTTTGGTAGTATCTTACTGAAAAGCTATCAGGGCCCAGGCATTTCCTCTTATTAAATTGTTTAATGGTAGAGGTGATTTCTGAAGGGGATATTGGAGATTTTAAGCTTGCTATTTGTGTTTCAGTGAGTCTTGGTAAATTACAAGAGTTTAAATATTCTAAAAGAGAAGAGTTATTCCTCTCCCCGTTTTCCAGTGAGTCGATGTTGTACAGCTTAGAGTAATATTCATGGAATTGTTTTAGAATGTCAGGGGTAGTTTTAATTGCAGTGTTGTCTGTTTTTTTTATCTCATGGATATATTATTTAAGTCTTTTCCATTTAAGAGCTTGAGCCAGGAGTTTACCTGCTCTATTTCCCTTGTAATAAATAAGTTGTTTAGTTCTTATGTGTTTCATCTGGTGTTCTATAGAAAGGTAGTCATTAGGTTGTTTATGGAGGAGTGTGATTTCCTCCAGAATTTGGGTATTAGAAGGGTCTTGTTTATGAATAAATTCCGCCTTTGTTAGCTTAGTTGTTAGGGTTGTGTTTGTTTGCCTAGCTGAAGTGTGTATTTATGATTTAATTTTGATTTGCTTCCCTCTGATTGTGCATTGATGTGCTTTGCAGAGCGTATAAAGGTCTGAAACTGAATTCATGTTGAGTGTGAAATATTCCTGTAATGCAGTAGTTAATTTCTCCATGGATATAAGGTTGCTTAGGATGGAGTCATCTAGCCTCCAGCCAAAGGGGGTTGTTGTTGTATTAGGCCATTGGAACCTCACTTCTACCGCCGAATGATCTGACCACTTTGTTGGGGAGATAGTGGAGTTGGTGATTAGGGACAAGCCAGCCTGGTTTGTAAGAATATAGTCTATTCTACTGAAAGAGTGATTGGGGTGAGAAAAAAAGGTGTAGTCCTTCTTTGCAGGGTGAACAAATAATATATCATATAGATTGTTATCTTTCACAGATTTCCATAGGTCGTTAGTGTTTTTTGGAAATCATAGATTTCGGATTGGAAAAGTCTATGTTGGGGTTTAGGGGAAAATTGAAGTCCACGCCCACAACAATTATCCCTTTCGATATGTCTAGATATCTACGGATCAGGGATGTAAAAAAAGGTAGGTGATTTGTGTTTGGGGCATAAATATTCAGCACTGTTATTGGTCTGCCAAAGATCAGTCTTGAAAGTCCCAAGTAACTACCTTTCATGTCTCTATCTGAGTTTAAGGGTTTAAAGGGGATAGATTTATGAATTAGTATTCTAAATCCCCTCTTCTTAACCCTGGCTGAACTATGGTAGTGTTGGGTATATTGTTTGCCCAGTCTCCTGTAAAAAGATAATGTCTGCACCCCGTTTAGCCAGGTCTGTCAGTGCTTTGTGTCTCTTACTGGGGGAGTTAAATCCCTTGACATTTTGAGTAAGGAGAATTAGTCTGCGAGGGTTAGTAACCATAGTAGTCATATTTAAAGAGATCCATCTGTATCGTCATGATGTGTGGTGCAAAAAACAAAATAACATTAATTACACTGAAAACATTTACAACAAACATAAAACATATAAACATATATATAATAATAATTCAGGGCCAGGTAGAAAATACTTGTATTGTCGCCACAGCTGGACGCGGCCACTAAGCGACGCCTCCATCCTTCACGCCATTTTCCTGAAAAACACTTGAGGGTAAATAGAAGTGGCTGTTATAAAACAATAACAATTGTTGTTGGGGGCAATCCCTTAACTATATGAAATTAGTCCAAGTCCAAGAAGGCTTAGAGCGGCAGGGCAAATAATGTAGTGGAATATACATGGGGCAGGTCTTTATAGTCTTCTGTGATAGTGTGCGTGCTGACAGTATCAGATGTTTGGGGGATCTCTTTACTCTACTCACTGCTCAGGAGCATTGCTTATGATATCCGCACTTGTGGTGTTTTCGCAATGAAATCCCAGCCTGTATGTGTCTGTTAGATTGTTCTAACCTTGGAGTTGTGACTGGGGCTCTCAGTGAAGGCTGAAACAGTTGTGGCTGCTCTTACCTACGGCTGTGCTTCCTTCGGTCCATCTATATTGCAAAGTGCTGCTCAGTGAGTCATGTTTAGTGCTTATAGGCAGTTATTGCCCCTATTTTTAAGTAGATTTTGTCGCCACTTCAGTGGAGCTCTGGAGTTACGCCACCACACTCCCACACCCAATTCTTGGACTCCATGGGGTATATTTATTATAGTGCCAGCGGACATGATACAATGTAGCGTATCATGTTCGCTGCACATCGATAAATGCCAACAGCATACGCTGTCAGCATTTATCATTGCACCAGCAGTTCTTGTGAACTGCTGGTGCAATGCCGCCCCCTGCAAATTTGCAGTCAATCAGACGCTAGCAGGGGTGTCAATCAACCCGATCGGATTCGATCGGATTGATTTCTGTCCGCGGTCTCAGAGCAGGCGGACAAGTTATGGAGCAGCGGTCTTTAGAAACAGGGGCATCAAGCTCCATACGGATCTTGATAAACCGGCCCCCGTGTATACAAATACACAATTCATTTGTCTTTAAATGTTTTATATTAATTAGTTTAAATTTTTTAAACTATTTTCTAAAAGTCAGCAGATTTTCACCCATTATCTGATCAATACAACTTTAAATAATCCTAAACTTTAATGAGTTAGAATGAAAAATCATGGTATATGATACAGTTACAGAATATTGAAAATAAAAAGTCTAAAATATGTAATTGTCTTCATTCCTCTCATCTTTATTCTTTTAGGTTTAATGTATTAATATCACCAAGTCCACATTCTCAAACCATATTCATTTGACAGATTTAAAATAGTTCATTTTGATCAAATGTTTTCAATTGTCCCTTTTATAACATATATAAAAAATTTCAACATATGACTGTGTGATGAATAAACATACATTTCCTTCACAGGATGAGAGAAGTCTTGTTCTTGTCAGCCAATACAGTTGTGGGAATGATACAGGCCCTGATGTTCAAAGCATCGACAAACTGACGGGAAACTGCCTTTCTGGCCTTGTTGGCCTCGCAGTACATTGGTCTGTCGATATATATTCAAATAAAAGGGGCAGAACAAAGTGCAGACAGTGTGCTCACTAAAACCCAACATGATTTCATTGTAGGAACACTTCAAATAATGCCGGTGTGACCTAACTGTAACTAAACCTACACTACCTGCCTCACACTATAAAGTCTCACCACTGAAAAGGTGGTGAAACAAATATGGCTGGCACTGTACTCATAACCTGTACTTCAGAGATTGGAATATATTGCAACTCTATGCTGGTTACTCCCCCTTGAATGCCCGGCTAACTCCCACACACCGTCTACACCTATGTCATACTTTGCTACACTCCCAATTAACTCCCACAGACCACCTACACTGACATAATGTCTTACCTATACTCCCCCTGGAACACCCAGCTAACTCAAATAGATTTCCTACACCTACGTAATATCTGCAATCTACCTGGCTAATAAAGCATACAAAAAAAACTCCCTATTATAACTATAGGAGCTATGTCGCTACATATATATACAATGTTAAAATAATATGCAATGTCATGTACAATGCATATTATTTTACATATTGTATATAATTTAAAATGTTGTTATTTTTGATTGTTCATTTTATTATTTTAACCCCTTAATGACCACAATGTACCCTGTATGTCACTGGTCGTTAAGGGTTTTTTCAGGACATAATAGCACAAGTCTAGCAAGAACACGCTATTAATGCCCTCCCTCCAGCAGGCTTTGTGGAAAAGAGCAGTCTCAACGCTGGTGGCAAGACCGCGCTATAAAACAATCAAGTCCCAAAAAAAAGGCCAGCGACATACAGGGTACGTCGCTGGTCCTTAAGGGGTTAAACATAAATATATAATTTAAAAAAAATTAAAAAAATAATAAAAATCAAAAATAACAAAATTTTAAATTAGATACAATTCCTAAAATAATATGCATTACACATAATAATGCATATTATTTAACATTGTATATAAATTCAATACTAAAATAAACTATTAACCCTTATGTGCCCTCATCCCCAGCACAACCTACACTATTAATCCCTAATCTTCCATAACCTAAAGACTTAACCACCCCCTCACCTATTAATTCCTACACTGCCACAACCCCCAAAACAATAATCTACTTAACATTTTAACCCCTAATGTGCCACAACCCCGCAACGCAAACTCTTCCTACACTACTTCTACCTAACACCTAACCCCCCCACCTCTAAGATAACACCTCCTAAATTACAAAAAATAAAATAAAAAAATAACACTAGAGAGAAAAAACACTACCAAAAACACAGTTATGCCTATACTAAAACTAAGGCCCCCTTTAAAAAGCAAACACCCCAAAATAAGAGACCATAAACTATCAATACAAGTTACTATAACTGAAGAAGCGCATATGACATGCGCGAAACATGTCAGATAGTTTAAGCTGTCCTTGCTAAACTACCATACAGAAGAATAAACTCTTTTGCACTGGCTTTTCAATCCGGATTTGTTCTCTTTTTTTCTACTATAACAATAGCCCTTAGAAGGGCTTTAAGTAGGGCATTGCCCTAAAGTGACTTAGCTCTTTTTCACATAAAAACTACAAGTCTATTCTATAATAAAAGTAACCCCTAACCCCTCCAAAAAAGCCCAATCTAAGAAAAACCCTAAACTAAAAAATAACTCTATTCTAAAAAAAGATTGCCCTGAAAAGGTCATTTGGTTAGGTATTGTCCTTAGAAGGGCATTCGGTAGGGCAGTGCCCTAAAGAAGTTACAGCTTTTTTGCTGTCCAAAAAATTAAATACCTATTCTAAAAAACCTAATCTCAAAAAAAATGTTGCCCTAAAAAAGGTCATTTGGTAGGTTGTTACCCCAATATGATTTAAGATCTTTTATGAATTAAAAAAAATTAAAGCCCTATTCTAAAAAAAAAAAAAAAAAAAGCCCAGAGGTGGAGCCTGGCCATGCTGGAATATGGCTGCACATTGACTGAGCTCCAGTCTGACCACTTCAACCCTTGACTAATTTTACTCTCCCACGGCCCTGGATCTTATATAGATCGACTCGGAGGAGCCCAGGAACATTACAAAAGCGGACTGATGTGACCGAGTGCCACACACGGTTAGTTCAACTCAGAGAGGCCGCTAAGTACACAAACCAGACACCATCTTGGAGCCCTCACACATAACTCTGGTCTCAAATGCAGTAACACGAAATGTGAGTACGACTCTACCTACTGCTAAATCAAATGAGACTTTGGGAAAAGATCTAAAGGCACTGTGAGCTGATATGAAACCTGGTCGACTAAGTTGATGCGTCATCTAGAGGCCAATATATCTCAGCTGTTTTTGCATACACTGTACTTGCTTCACCCTGTCCTATATATTAATGCCACAATGGCAGAATATACTGCCATATACCAGCTCCAAGGAAGACACAAGAAGAAGCAGCACCATCCAAACGTTTCAACAGGTTTATTCATGCAGTATGCACATTGTGTAGCCAGACCAACAAGCAGCAACATTTCAGACTTAGTCCTTAATCATGCATGTTTGTTGGTCTGGCTACACAATGTGCATACTGCACGAATAAAACCTGTTGAAACACTTGGATGGTGCTGCTTCTTCTTGTGTCTTCCTATATTGTGGGAATTGGTGCAATATCCTTGAAGCTTGCACATCACATTACTTTCAGGTGCTGGATACTTGGTTTGTTTTATATACCAGCTCCAAGGATGTAAGAGGACAGATGCCTCTTTCACATTTTTTTTGTTGCTTCTAACAATATGATAGCCAGAATTTGAGCCCTCACTTCATTGCACCGTATATAATTGCTGAATCATATAAATTATTCTCAGCTCTACTGAATCTTAATAGTGGTGGATAACATCGGAATTCCAGCTGCATCCCATCCTAGTACACTGTATGTTGTGGATAGTCCAACCACACACACTATAATTTAAAAAAGTATAAAAAAAAAAGGTTGGACATTGGGTCGAGGATTTGGAAGAGACACAAGAAACTCATTTACCCCTAATCTGCCGCTCCTGACATTCCCGCCACTAATAAAATGTAATAACCTCTATTCCACAACACCCGACATCGTTGACACTATAATAAACATGTTAACCCCTAAACCGCCACCCTCCCACATCGCAGACACTATTTAAATATTAATAAACCCCTAATCTGCCGTCTGCCCACACCGCCGCTATAATAAACCTATTAACCCCTAAACCGCAAGCCCCCCACAACAAAATAAACTAAAATAAACTATTAACCCCTAAACCTAACGACCCCCTAACTTTATATTAAAATTACAATTTCCCTATCTTAAATTAAATTAAAACTTACCTGTCAAATTAAAAAAAATAATTTTAAACTAACAATTAAACTAATATAATAATTAAACTAAAACTAAACTAACAATCAATTAAATAAAACTAAACTAGACACTAAAAAAACCTAACACTACTATAAAAATTGCAAAAAGTATCTAATTACAAAAAAATAACTAAATTACAAAAACAAACAAACACTAAATTATGATAAATAACAAACAAATTATCAAAAATAAAAAAGAATTTCACCTAATCTAATAGCCCTATCAAAATAAAAAAAAAACCTAGCCTACAATAAACTACCAATGGCCCTTAAAAGGGCCTTTTGTGGGGCATTGCCCAAAATATATCAGCTCTTTTACCTGTAAAAAAACCCCACAAAGATCCCCCAACAGTAAAACCCACCACCCAACCACCCCCCCAAATAAATAAAAAACTATCTAAAATAACCTAAGCTAACCATTGGCCTGAAAAGGGCATTTGTATGGGCATTGCCATTTTACATTGACCAAACCCTAATCTAAAAAAATATTTCAGCCAATAGGAATGCAAGGGACGCCATCTTGGATTGCATCACTTGCTTTGAAGAATCAGTATACTTTTTTATTTTGATAGGGCTGTTAGATTAGGTGTAATTATTTTTTCTTCTGGATGATTTTGTTTTTTATTTTGTGTAATGTATATTTTTAATATTAATTTTGTAGCAAAAGAGCTGTTTAACTTAGGGCAATGCCCTACAAAAGGCCCTTTTAAGGGCCCCCTAAAAGGCCCTTTTAAGGACCCTTGGTAGTTTGGGGGGTGGGGGTTTGTATAGTGCTAGGGGGTGTTTGTTTGTTTTTTTGAAGCAAAAGAGCTGTTTAACTCAGGGCAATGCCCTACAAAAGGCCCTTTTAAGCCCCCCCAAAAGGCCCTTTTAAGGGCCCTTAGTAGTTTGGGGGGTGGGGGGTTTGTATAGTGTTAGGGGGTGTCTGCATTTTTTTTTTTGGAGCAAAATAACTGTTTAACTCAGGGCAATGCCCTACAAAAGGCCCTTTTAAGGGCCCCCTAAAAGGCCCTTGATAGTTTATTCTAGATTGGTCTTTTTTTATTTTGGGTGTTTTTTTAAGGGTATTCAAAAAGGAATAATCTTTATTTTTTTGGATAATTTAGATTTTTTTTTTTTAATGGTAGTTTTTTTTTTTGTAATGGTAGGTTTTTGTATTTTTTGCAATGTTAGGTTTTAGTGTAAGGCATGTTAGGTTTTATTTCACAGGTAAGTTTGTATTAATTTTACCTAGGTAGTTTATAAATAGTTAATAACTATTTACTAACTAGTCTACCTAGTTAAAATAAATACAAACTTACCTGTGAAATAAAAATAAAACCTAAGCTAGCTACAATATAACTATTAGTTACATTGTAGCTAGCTTAGGTTTTATTTCCCAGGTAAGTATTTAGTTTTAACAAGGTATTATTTAGTTAATAATTGTAAATTTAATTTAAATCTATTTTAATTATTTTAAAGTTAGAGGGTGTTAGGTTTAGGGTTAGGTTTAGAGGTTAATGGCTTAATTTAGGTTGTTGCGATGTGGGGGGCTGACAGTTTGGGGTTAATAGGTTTATTTAGTTAATAATTGTAAGTTTAATTTGGATCTATTTTAATTATGTTAAAGTTAGGGGGTGTTAGGGTTAGGGTTACGTTAGGGTTAGGGTTGCGTTAGTGTTAGGGGTTTATAGTTTAATTTAGGTTGTTGCGATGTGGGGCGCTGGCGGTTTAAGGGTCAATAGGTTTATTTAGTGGTAGTGATGTAGGAGGCCAGAGGTTTAGGAAATAATAGATTTATTTAGGTGGCGGCGATATCGGGAGCAGCGGAATAGGGGTTAATAACTTTAATATAGTTGCGGCGATGTTGGGATGCGGCAGAATAGGGGTTAATAACTTTAGTATAGTGGCGGCAATATCGGGAGTAGCAGATTGGGGGTTAATAATTTTATTTAGGTGGCGGTGATATCGGGAGCAGCAGATTTGGGGTTAATAACTGTAGGCAGGCATCGGCGATGTCGGGGCAGCAGATTAGGGGTGTTTAGACTCGGGGTTTATGTTACGGTGCTAGCTTTAAACTGTAGTTTCTTTTTCCCCATAGACATCAATGGGGCTGTGTTACAGAGCTTTTGTTTCCGCAATCGCAGGTGTTAGACTTTTTTTTTGCCAGCTCTCCCCATTGATGTCTATGGGGAAAGCGTGCAAGAGCACGTCAAAACACTGCTGCTTTTTTATTTTTTTTCCCAGATCACCAAGACTTACACCGTTGGAAAGGTTAGGTGGTTACCTTTCCAACGGTGGGTCTTGCGGGTCTGTAGCTGCTTAGATGCCCGAGATACAGGCTTCTAAGCAGCATGCCCTCTTTCCCTATACTTGTGATTTTTTAATAAAGTTGCGCAGTGGCGTCATCACGTCATTGCGCGTGACTTCACCGCACAAAACGTGAAGCCCCGGCGATGCCTGTAATTATACAGGCCCGATCGCCGGGGTAGGAGCGGTTGGGAGCCCCCAGATCTCCCTCAAGGTGGGAGAGTGCTAGCGACAGCTCTGAGCCGTCGTTAGCACCTGACTGAGACAATTTGCAACGGCTTAGAGCCGTCGTTAACACTCAAGGGGTTAACGTTCATATACTTTTTTATTATTATAATTCTAAAAACTTGTATGGTCTTTCAAACAGTTAAGTTAGGAATGTCATGTCTCACACACTTACAAATGGTCACAGGAAATAGTACGGCCTACCCCCCTACTACTAATATAAAGCGCTTTGATAAGAGAGTCCGTTATATAGAAACTTTTCCTATCAAGACATTATGAAAACTACAAATATTAAACAAGGTTTAAAATTTCTTACAATTAATGCAAAAGGTCTGAACAGCCCACACAAAAAATATTGCATTAAGGGAATTAATAGAAAGGAAAGGTGACTTTATTTTCTTACCAGAGAATAATTTTGTGCAAGGGAGGGAAGATAGGGATACTGGTAAAGAAAAACATTACCTTTAATAATCTCATAAAGGATAAACAGGGAAGATTCCTTATTCTAGTTGGCACGCTATACAATAGACAGATCATACTGGTCAACACATATGCCCCTAATGTAGCACAAGATATATTTAAAAAAATTCTGATTAACCTAATCCTAGGCACAGCTAATAGCACATAAATAATGTGTGGTGACATAAACTGTACCATGAACCCAACCCTTGATAACTCTAACGGCACCTCCTCAGTATCACACAAAATAATACATAGGAATTAAACTTGTTTTAAGGAATTGGAACTTCATGACGTCTGGAGGGTGTTACACATGGAGGAAAAAAATTATACATTTTATTCACACCCACACTTCAGATATTCAAGAATAGCTAATAGAGTATATAATGGCAGATGTCACTAACCTTTCTCTGGTCCAAAGCTCAGATATATACCCCATGTCATGGACAGATCATTTAATTGTTGGCTGTGTAGTGCATTGGGATTAGTGATGTCCCGAACTGTTCGCCCGCGAACGGTTCACAGCGAACATAGCTTGTTCGTGTTCGCGGCTGCGGGCGAACACATGGCGATGTTCGATCCGCCCCCTATGTGTCATCATTGAGGAAACTTTGACACTGTATGTCACAGCCGTCTGACACATTAGAGCCAATCAACATCAGAAACTCCCTCACAGACCCTCCCAGCTACTCGGAATCCGCCATTTTAGACTCATAACGACCTTGCTTTCTTAGTGAGAGGACGTGTTGTGTTTGTGCTCCTGACATTATAGGGAAATACATAGCTAGGCTAGTGTATTTAGTGTCCACTACAGTCCAGAAGGACTCCACTCATCTCTGCTGCAAGGACAGCACCCCAAAAAGCCCTTTTTAGAGCTATATTTCGTGCCGTTTTTTTTTCCGTATTTTTATTAGCATTTGCCTGGCTTTCAGCCTGTGTGTTTAAGGCTCACAGCATATGCTGTGATTACTGCCACCACTGATATCTCCCTAACAACATTAGTTTAAATTTAACTAACCAAAAATTTTAATTATTTTGCTAGTGTAATTTTTTTTCATTTTCTATCAGGCCTGTGTCACACAGCATATACTGGTTCATTGCTATGTGCCAGCCACCAGTGTTAATATCCGTTTATAACATTAATTTAAATTAAAAAAAACAAACAAAAACAAAAAATGTTGCTAGTGTAATCTAATTACATTTTCTATCAGGCCTGTGTCTGTCAGGCTCACTCAGCATTAATATACCTCATTTTTTTCAGTCTTTTGGTTAATTGGTCTGTGCCAGGCAGCCACCACTCATATCTTCTTCACCTTAATTTAAATATAAAAAAAAAAAAGTTTAAATTTTTTTGATAGTGTAATCTAATATAATTTTCTATCAGGCCTGTGTGTTTTGCTGACATAAAGAGCCTACTGTGTTTACTTGCTGCCCTCCCTAGTCTATGAGCCACGACTTATATGTGTTTAACCTTTTCTTAATTTCCCCCCCCAAAAAATAATTGAAATCATTTTTCTAGTGTAATCTAATAGTATTTTCTATCAGGCGTGTGTGTATCTGACTTACAGAGCCTACTGTTTTTAATAGCTGCCCTTCCAAGGCGATCAGCCACGACTCATATGTATGTGCTTAACCTTTTTCTTTAAATTCCCCCCAAAAAGTATTTAAATCATTATGCTAGTGTAATCTAATTTTATTTTCTATCAGGCCTGTGTCTAACTGTCTGTTTAGCTTACTTACACAGCATACTGTTGTTAATTGGTGCCCTACGTAGCAGCCACCCAGTGCGACCACTCATATGTGCATTGCACTTCTTAACATAATTTTAATATTAAAATCTAAAATTTTAAAATATTTTGCTAGTATAATCTAACTTAATTTTCTATCACGCCTGTGTTTTTGTCACTTACGCAGCATACTGTGTTAAATTGCTGCCCTACCTACCAGCCACGACTCATATCTGCCAGCCTGTGTGCCAGGCCCAACTAGCCAATTAGTGGCACCAATCATAATTCTTGTAACAGTATCAAAAAAATTAAAAATCATAATTTTTTGGACTGCAAATATTCAGTCTACTAGTGCCATTGAATTGCAGTTTCCTCCTGCCTGGCAGCCTGTGTGCCACGCACAAACTAGCCAATTAGTGCCACCAATCCTAGTTGTTGTAAAAGTATTGTTAATCTTTAAAATTCCAAATTGATCGCTTGTGATTCATCAGTTTGCTCGTGCCATTGAATTGCACTTTCCTCCTGCCTGCCAGCGTGTTTTTCAGGCCCAACTAGCCAATTAGTGGCACCAATCATAATTCTTGTAACAGTATATAAAAAAATAAAAATCATAATTTTTTGGACTGCAAATATTCAGTCTCCTAGTGCCATTGAATTGCATTTTCCTCCTGCCTGGCAGCCTGTGTGTCAGGCCGACTTTCAAAATATTTACACCAATCATATTTGTTGTCACAGTATTCTTAAAAATTAAAAATTAAAATTTTTGGTAATAGTTGTTCTGAATCCTCAGTTTGCTTGTGCCATTGAATTGCACTTTCCTCCTGCTATGCAGCCTGTGTGCCAGGCCCACCTAGCCAATTATTCCAAGCAATCATATTTCTTTTAACAGTATTGCAAAAATTGTCAATCATCACTTTTTTGACTGTCAGTATTCAGTCTCCTAGTGCCATTGAATTGCATTTTCCTCCTGCCTGGCAGCCTGTGTGCCAGGCCGACTTTCAAAATATTTACACCAATCATATTTGTTGTCACAGTATTCTTAATAATTAAAAATTAAAATTTTTGGTAATAGTTGTTCTGAATCCTCAGTTTGCTCGTGCCATTGAATTACACTTTCCTCCTGCCTTGCAGCCTGTGTGCCAGGCCCACCTAGCCAATTATTCCCAGCAATCATATTTCTTTTAACAGTATTGCAAAAATTGTCAATCATCACTTTTTTGACTGTCAGTATTCAGTCTCCTAGTGTCCTTGAATTGCATTTACCTCCTGCCTGCCAGCCTGTGTGCCCGGCCGTCTTGCCAACTATTTACACCAATCATAATTGTTGTCAAGGTATTGTTACTAATTAAAATTAAAAAAAATCTTGATTGTTGTTCTTAATCCTCAGTTTGCTAGTGCCATTGAATTGCACTTTTCTCCTGCCTGCCAGCCTGTGTGCCAGGCCTACTTTCAAATATTTACACCAATCATATTTGTTGTCACAGTATTCTTAATAATTAAAAATTAAAATTTTTGGTAATTGTTGTTCTGAATCCTCAGTTTGCTCGTGCCATTGAATTGCACTTTCCTCCTGCCTTGCAGCCTGTGTGCCAGGCCCACCTAGCCAATTATTCCCAGCAATCATATTTCTTTTAACAGTATTGCAAAAATTGTCAATCATCACTTTTTTGACTGTCAGTATTCAGTCTCCTAGTGCCATTGAATTGCATTTTCCTCCTGCCTGGCAGCCTGTGTGCCAGGCCGACTTTCAAAATATTTACACCAATCATATTTGTTGTCACAGTATTCTAAATAATGAAAAATTAAAATTTTTGGTAATAGTTGTTCTGAATCCTCAGTTTGCTCGTGCCATTGAATTGCACTTTCCTCCTGCCTTGCAGCCTGTGTGCCAGGCCCACCTAGCCAATTATTCCCAGCAATCATATTTCTTTTAACAGTATTGGAAAAATTGTCATTCATCACTTTTTTGACTGTCAGCATTCAGTCTCCTAGTGCCATTGAATTGCATTTTCCTCCTGCCTGGCAGCCTGTGTGCCAGGCCGACTTTCAAAATATTTACACCAATCATATTTGTTGTCACAGTATTCTTAATAATTAAAAATTAAAATTTTTGGTAATTGTTGTTCTGAATCCTCAGTTTGCTCGTGCCATTGAATTGCACTTTCCTCCTGCCTTGCAGCCTGTGTGCCAGGCCCACCTAGCCAATTATTCCCAGCAATCATATTTCTTTTAACAGTATTGCAAAAATTGTCAATCATCACTTTTTTGACTGTCACTATTCAGTCTCCTAGTGTCCTTGAATTGCATTTACCTCCTGCCTGCCAGCCTGTGTGCCCGGCCGTCTTGCCAACTATTTACACCAAACATAATTGTTGTCAAGGTATTGTTACTAATTAAAATTAAAAAATTTTTGATTGTTGTTCTTAATCCTCAGTTTGCTAGTGCCATTGAATTGCACTTTTCTCCTGCCTGCCAGCCTGTGTGCCAGGCCTACTTTCAAATATTTACACCAATCATATTTGTTGTCACAGTATTCTAAATAATTAAAAATTAAAATTTTTGGTAATTGTTGTTCTGAATCCTCAGTTTGCTCGTGCCATTGAATTGCACTTTCCTCCTGCCTTGCAGCCTGTGTGCCAGGCCCACCTAGCCAATTATTACCAGCAATCATATTTCTTTTAACAGTATTGCAAAAATTGTCAATCATCACTTTTTTGACTGTCAGTATTCAGTCTCCTAGTGCCATTGAATTGCATTTTCCTCCTGCCTGGCAGCCTGTGTGCCAGGCCGACTTTCAAAATATTTACACCAATCATATTTGTTGTCACAGTATTCTAAATAATTAAAAATTAAAATTTTTGGTAATAGTTGTTCTGAATCCTCAGTTTGCTCGTGCCATTGAATTGCACTTTCCTCCTGCCTTGCAGCCTGTGTGCCAGGCCCACCTAGCCAATTATTCCCAGCAATCATATTTCTTTTAACAGTATTGGAAAAATTGTCATTCATCACTTTTTTGACTGTCAGCATTCAGTCTCCTAGTGCCATTGAATTGCATTTTCCTCCTGCCTGGCAGCCTGTGTGCCAGGCCGACTTTCAAAATATTTACACCAATCATATTTGTTGTCACAGTATTCTTAATAATTAAAAATTAAAATTTTTGGTAATAGTTGTTCTGAATCCTCAGTTTGCTCGTGCCATGGAATTGCACTTTCCTCCTGCCTTGCAGCCTGTGTGCCAGGCCCACCTAGCCAATTATTCCCAGCAATCATATTTCTTTTAACAGTATTGCAAAAATTGTCAATCATCACTTTACTGTCAGTATTCAGTCTCCTAGTGTCCTTGAATTGCATTTACCTCCTGCCTGCCAGCCTGTGTGCCCGGCCGTCTTGCCAACTATTTACACCAATCATAATTGTTGTCAAGGTATTGTTACTAATTAAAATAAAAAAAAATTTGATTGTTGTTCTTAATCCTCAGTTTGCTAGTGCCATTGAATTGCACTTTTCTCCTGCCTGCCAGCCTGTGTGCCAGGCCTACTTTCAAATATTTACACCAATCATATTTGTTGTCACAGTATTCTTAATAATTAAAAATTAAATTTTTTGGTAATTGTTGTTCTGAATCCTCAGTTTGCTCGTGCCATTGAATTGCACTTTCCTCCTGCCTTGCAGCCTGTGTGCCAGGCCCACCTAGCCAATTATTCCCAGCAATCATATTTCTTTTAACAGTATTGGAAAAATTGTCATTCATCACTTTTTTGACTGTCAGTATTCAGTCTTCTAGTGCCATTGAATTGCATTTTCCTCCTGCCTGGCAGCCTGTGTGCCAGGCCGACTTTCAAAATATTTACACCAATCATATTTGTTGTCACAGTATTCTTAATAATTAAAAATTAAAATTTTTGGTAATAGTTGTTCTGAATCCTCAGTTTGCTAGTGCCATTGAATTGCACTTTCCTCCTGCCTTGCAGCCTGTGTGCCAGGCTCACCTAGCCAATTATTCCCAGCAATCATATTTCTTTTAACAGTATTGCAAAAATTGTCAATCATCACTTTTTTGACTGTCACTATTCAGTCTCCTAATGCCATTGAATTGCATTTTACTCCTGCCTGGCAGCCTGTGTGCCAGGCCGACTTTCAAAATATTTACACCAATCATATTTGTTGACACAGTATTGTTAATAATTAAAAATTTAAATTTTTGGTAATAGTTGTTCTGAATCCTCAATTTGCTCGTGCCATTGAATTGCACTTTCCTCCTACCTTGCAGCCTGTGTGCCAGGCCCACCTAGCCAATTATTCCCAGCATTCATATTTCTTTTAACAGTATTGCAAAAATTTTCAATCATCACTTTTTTGACTGTCAGTATTCAGTCTCCTAGTGTCCTTGAATTGCATTTACCTCCTGCCTGCCAGCCTGTGTGCCCTGCCGTCTTGCCAACTATTTACACCAATCATAATTGTTGTCACAGTATTGTTACTAATTAAAATTAAAAAAATTTTGATTGTTGATCTTAATCCTCAGTTTGCTCGTGCCCTAGAATTGCACTTTTCTACTGCCTTCCAAGCATGTGTGCCAGGCCGACTTTCAAAATATTTACACCAATCATATTTGTTGTCACAGTATTCTTAATAATTAAAAATTAAAATTTTTGGTAATTGTTGTTCTGAATCCTCAGTTTGCTCGTGCCATTGAATTGCACTTTCCTCCTGCCTTGCAGCCTGTGTGCCAGGCCCACCTAGCCAATTATTCCCAGCAATCATATTTCTTTTAACAGTATTGCAAAAATTGTCAATCATCACTGTTTTGACTGTCAGTATTCAGTCTCCTAGTGTCCTTGAATTGCATTTACCTCCTGCCTGCCAGCCTGTGTGCCCGGCCGTCTTGCCAACTATATACACCAATCATAATTGTTGTCACAGTATTGTTACTAATTAAAATTAAAAAAAATTTGAATGTTGTTCTTAATCCTCAGTTTGCTAGTGCCATTGAATTGCACTTTTTTTCCTGCCTGCCAGCCTGTGTGCCAGGCCTACTTTCAAAATATTTACACCGATCATACTATGTATATCTATTTATCCTATCGATCGATCTATCTTCTGTTCGGACTGTTTTGAGACAGCCACTTGTGTTTCTGAGAAATTTGAAGTAGGAGGACAGAACAATCATCTTCTTCCATCTCCCGGTTCCAAAAATGAAGGCCATATAGACCTCAACCGATAGGGGGAGTAACAGGTTGTAGTAAAATGTTAAGATTAGTACTACTTTACACACCACGGGTCACAGACCACATGTCTTATTGTTATACTCTGTCAAGGAAATTATATATATTTCAAATCAATTTATTTATATATCAAATCGATCGAACTATCAAACGTATCGATCAAATGTAGATTGCATCTTTTGATCGATGTAATTCGTATCTATAAAATGTATATTACATATTTTGGTTGATGTCATTCGTATCTATAAAATGTATATTGCATCTTTGATTCGATAACATTCGTATCTATCAAATGTATATTGCATCTATTGATCGATGTAATTCGTATCTATCAAATGTATATTGCATCTATTGAGCTATGTACAGTGTATCGATCATATGTATATTGCATCGATTGAGCTATGTAATCTATGTATCTATCAAATCTACCTATCTCGTGGTTCTGCAAGTGGAATGTTTGTGGTTGATTGCAGTGCGTTACACTTGGAGTTTGCTCTGTCACTGTGATGCGGCCGTAACCCTTACACTACCTGATAGATACGACATCATTACTGATGTTTTAAAGCACGTTATTGAAAACAATTTGGGAATGTTAGGTGATTTAGGCCCTTTATGGGTTAAAAGCAGACTCTGCATAAACTATGTAATTTTACATGGGAGTTTTGCCAGGGATCCCCCTCCAGCATGCCACAGTCCAGGTGTTAGTAATCTTGAAACAACTTTTACATCACTATTGTGGCCAGAAAGAGTCCTTGTAGGTTTTAAAGTTCGCCTGCCTATTGAATTCAATGGCGGTTTGCGGGTTCGCAAACAATACCGGAAGTTCGAGTCCGCCGTTCGCGAACCGAAAATTTTAAGTTTGCGACATCACTAATTGGGATACCATGCCGAGGTCCAATTTTATTTGTAAACTAGAAGAAAGCTTACTAGAAGACCCCTTATATGGCCAACGATTAGAAAAAGCTTTACATAATTATTTCTATTCTCTATTCCAGATGTGTGGGAAGGTGTGGGAAGCCCATAAAACAGTTGTGAGGGGGTAATTAATAAACATTAAAGCTTATATTTTGAAACAACAGAGGATCTATTATTCCACAGAACTACATAACATAGAAGAGTTAGAGAAAGCACATAAATCTAACTCCTCTAATTCAGCTCTTCGGACGCAATTAGAGGAATATAAACTAAAATTGAATGGAATAATTGAAAAAGACTGTAACAAATATGCCTTTAAACTTTAACTATTTTTTTGAGGGAAATAATAAATGTAGTATAAAATACATAAATGTAATGAAAGATTAGGATTAGAAGAATACTATTAAATAAGACAACAATATCAACCCCTTATGCTCAAAAACAGTCTATGTGGGACACATACCTAGCACAGAGATTCCCGTAAATAAATTAATATTGTTTCACATGTAATATTTCTAAGCATAACTAGTAATGAGGATAACATCCCTTCATAGAGACTGATAAACTGTTATGAAGAAGGTTAGTATTCCATAAGAAGCCTGAGGGCTTGTTTAGGGTGATTGATCATTTTGACCCATTTAACTTCATTCTTTTTCAAATATCGTGTAGTTGTAGTTAGTGACATTATAAATAACGGATCTTATGCACAAACAAAGGCTTTCTTGTGGGATATAGTTAGGCCTGACCTTGAATCAGGCTTTTAATGGACCACTCTATTACATAAATATTAGTGACATTACTTCCTGTTATTTTATTCCTGTTGTTTACTTGTTTATCTTTTTTGTTGTTTATTGTAAAATATTATCCAGTTGAGCTATGCAATGTTACCAGTAAGATATTATTTTTGGATTGTCTCAGATATGTACATTGTCTCTTGCCTATGTTTATGTAATAACCCAGTTAATGAATAAATAAAATATAAAAAAAAGGGAAAAAAAAAGCCCACCCCAAAAAAATCCTAACGGTAAACCCCAGAGTTTATACTCACCAACTTGACTCCAGGTCCAATGTGATCGACAACTGCGGTGCTCCTCTTCTTGGTGATTGACAACTGCGGTGCTCCTTTTCTTGGTGGGGCCCATTTTTATCCTGGCTATGGCTGGGCCCAACTTCATGGAAGTGACGGTCGTCTTCTATCTTCATCCTGGCGGCGGTGGTCCATCTTCATCCATCTTCTACTGCCAAAACACTGGGGACGTCTCTTCATCCATCTTCCATCCCATGCGTCTTCTTATCTTCTTCTCTTCTAATATTATGTCCTATTCATGCAGTCACCCACACTGAATTTTGAATGCAAGACAACCCATTATATAGGGGTATCTTTGCATTCCTATTGACTGATTTTCAAATCCAAATTCAAATCAGCTTTTTCTATTGGCTGATTTGAATTTGGATTTTGCGGTTTAAGGGTACGTGGTGTAAAAGTTTTTTTTGCAGTGGGCTGTTGGTGGTTAAGGGGTTAAGAAGTCTAGGTTTAGTTTGCAGTGGTTTGGTCATTGTGCATGCTCAATCTGGCCTCTCTTGTGTCATCTGCTTATTTTCCCTTGTTTGCTGTCTCCTCTTGCCTTAATTAGGGGTGTTTATTTGTAGACACTTTTTATTGCTGCTTAAAAGAAAGCTGTGGTCTACAAATAAAAAGTGTCTACAACTAAACTCTCCTAATTAAGGCAATAGGGGACAGCAAACTAGGGAACACAAGCAGATGACACACAAAGGGCCATACTGAGCATGCACATTGACCACACCCTGTCCAGAGGAGATGGGAAGCTAAGCTGACCATCAGACAAGTCAGGATGTTGGCGAGAGAGAGACCAAAGAGGTTCTTTTACACTGAACCCCAGTTAAAGACCCCACTATATTGATAAGTATGAAACAAACCTATATGAAACAGTTTTGTTAATATTATTTATGCTCTTTACCTTTATTTTCCGGTCTTGTTTAATCAGGTGAGTTAATCAAGTCTGGTTTGCCCTTTAATTAATTCCTATTAACCCGGTCTTGTCTGTCGACAAAGGCACTGGGTCAATCAGGAATCTGGTAATAATATCATTTTCTAATGGTTTGCCATGGTTATTAGCTTAAGTGATTCTTGCCAGCTATGTTGAGAATTTAAATAACAAACATTTCTGTTTCTCTATTATACACGTAAGCTACTGCAAATAAAATAATTTAGTGACTGTTTTCATTAGTTCTTATCTGATAATCATTAAATCATTTTAATGATATATGTTTATTGATTTGCTTTATTCAAAGCGTGCCTATTATTTCTAACAATTCTTTTAATAAACTATGTTTGTTTATTGATTGGTTCTCAGTTTAATTAATAGACAAATCAGAACTAATTGGATTCAGGTTTTATATGCATTATCCTTTGCAAATTATATAATTCAGAGTGTTATTAAATTGCACACATTGCACCTGCAAACTTGGTAACCGCTATTATATAAATATTGAGTTACATTAACAGATCTATATAGAAGTTCCATAATATATATTGTGTCTTATCACACAATACACTTTGTGGGTACTCTACTGAAATAATAATAAAAACAATAATAAGGATAATCTTCGCAACATGTATTTGATGTTTAGGGGTACATAGCTATAGTTGTTAGGGTCGGTACTATATATTACAAAGGGATCCTTTTCTATACATGGCCAATGTTGGTGCTGATTCTAGCTGGAATATTTTGCCAGCATCGCCACCTATTGGGATGTATAGTAAAATGCCTCTCGGCGATGCCGCTTGTTAATATAAGTATTGGCAGCTTGGAATATTTTGCCGGTTCGATTGACAAGGCGACGGATCACTTTTAATATATAACTGAATCACAGCACTTTCGAACATCGGGCCACAGTTAGAACTCGATCATTCAGTATCAATGGTCCAATATATATATATTTCCTCCAAGATCTAATTTATGTATATATTTTTATAAAACTTTTTATTTATGTAAATAAAAAAATTTAAAAAAACGTAATTGCTATTCATTCACATACATTATGGAAAATTGAGAACTCTGGTATCAGTTTAAACACTGCTTGCTTTTCATGTCAGTACTTTTTTCCCTATAGTTGTTGGTATTTATTTTGAGGTAATGAATCCCCAAAAATGTATTTAATTCCCTTTTTTCTCTTACATGAAATATATTTTGTAGTGTTTGTTAGTTTTGCATAGTGTAGGCTCTAGTGTAGTTAAACATCATGATTTTTTTTATACAGTTACCATTTAATCAAAATTTTGTAGCTATATTATTAGATAAGCTTATGCACGTTCTGCTATCATTTTCTGCCATCTACTGGTATTTAAGTGGTACATGTATTTATTTATTTTATATTTATTTAGTTTATTAACATTGGTAAATTAATATATCAAATGGTCTTTACAGTCTCCCTAGGTTTACCAGTTTTTGTTGTTTTTTTAAAGTTAAGACAATACAAAAGCATAACATTGTACATAATACAAGGAATTGTGCTGTTGTAGTAAGGAGATGATGATGAGATGAGGAAAAAAGAAGGGTGCAGAAGAATATTGTCCTGTTGAGAATTAGCTCAGTGAAATTTTTGAGCATTAATTTCTCTTAAAGTGATAGTAAATCTTAGAGTTTCTGAAACATCTGGCGCCGGATTTCCCACACGGCTACTGGCTAAGAGGTGGAAACATCACCTCTCAGCCAAGCAGCGTTCTGTCGTGGGCTGCCTGAGCAGTTCAGTGCAGTGAATGCTGAAAACAAATAAAGAAGATTTCAGCATGAAGTATTTTATACTTCATGACTGAAAGTCCCCTTTATTTGTTCCAATTGTAAATCCTAGTGTTTCACAAACTCTAGGATTTGCCATCACTTTAAGTCCCATGTAGGGATGGGCGAAATTGTTTATATCCGAATTCGAATGTTATTGTAGAATTTCGATTTACATAATAGAATGTTGATAAGAACAAATATTCTTAAAAATTAAATTTTCGAATGTTGTTTACAGTTTTCGAATGTCACATTCAAATTCAAATGTGACATTCAAATGTCACATTTGAATTCAAATGTGACATTCAAATGACACATTCGAATTTGAATGTTACATTTGAATGTCACATTCAAATTCCAATATTACATTTATAAAACACAATTGTAGACTAGAAACACTATTTCTAATGTCACATTCGAATCGAATATCACATTCAAATCGAATATCACATTTAAAACACAGTATTAGACTAGAAATACTATTTCAAATTCGAATATTACATTTATTAAACACAGTTGTAGAATAGAAATACTATTTCAAATTTGAATGTCACATTTTGAAATTGAATGAATACATAGCTAAACATTCTATTATTCAAACAAATATTTTCGAATTTTATTGAAAAATTTGAAAATGAAAATTCGAAAATAGAATGTTGAATGTTATATAAACATTTGAAATTCGATTTGAATGAACAAATGTATCAAAATTCGTTTTAAATTTCGAATTTTTAGAAACATTCGCCAATCCCTAGTCCCATGTCTATTCCTCCTTGCATCTCTAAAGAATTTGTAGAGATTTGTTTGCCAGTTATACAATGTAAATCAAACAATTACAAATATACTAGTTATGCGTCACTGTAGTTTGTTTGATTTTGCTTTAACATGTTAAAAGAGGAAAAATAAACTGGTTAATTGTGATTTAGATAATTCACCTGTTACCTCATATGTAATTATTAATTGCCATTCCTTTACCAATTTAGAATGCTAAGGTGTGAAAAATGCATAGATTTATTTATAGTCAATAAGATGAATTAAGGAATCATTTCTGTCATAATTATTTTATCTATACATGGAAAGAGAATTTTATAACTCTCATATCATAGAAGAAGTCCAATTTACCTAATTTGAAGTAGTGGAACCTTTAATGTGATAATGTAAAGAATCTGCACTTTGCATTGAAAGAATTCAACAGCAGTATTCAAACGATCAGAAAATACACTTCTAACAGCTTTTCACAAAATGTTTCAACAACATTGACCTTTATATGGTAATTTTGCTTGTTTTGAACAATTCTTGTAAACTCTTAGTCCTTTTTAATGTTGCTTTTGCAGGTGTAAATGTAAATGCTAGAAAACATGGTTGTTTTCCATTTATACCAAAAACAACAAAAGTATTGCTCAAGAGTTGGACTTCTGGTGGATGGGTGGGGGAGCGGTCGAGCTGCATGGAGACATAGAGAAAAAGCTCTGCTGCAGAAATCTTCAATCTTTCTGCCCAGATCTGTGATTCCTTGGTGGGGAGTTCCCTAGCCCACCCAGATGTGATATCAGCATGGAGCATTATAACAAGCTCCCCCATCGGAGGGCTCTTTGACCCGCTGCAAACCTGCCACACGGCTTGCAGGGGAATGAGTCATAGGCCACAGGTGGAGACACAGTGGGGCTTTAGTAACCTCCTGTGCCCATCTGCTGACAACAGGTCAGTTGTGTCTGCTGGTGGAGTTGGAAAGAAGAAGGGGCACAGAGAAGGGAGAAAATGGGTTCTGCACATTTACCAGGCCCTCATCTTCAGGACCTGCATGTAAGCACATTTAGTGTCAGAGATTATAGAGGGGCATTAATGCACTGTGATTTAAAATATGATAATACATATTTATTGAATAGGTCTAATGACGACAACTATCAGTATAAAGAAAGTTAAAGACAAACTTAAAAGTATATTGGCCAAAATTAAAGATGTAATCCTGAACATAAGGTCGACACCAATGCTCGTCCTCCAATGGGAAGGTGTATATCAGAAGAAATTCAAATTTCTATGTTTTTTTCTGGAAAAGACAAAAGAGGATATAAGATAGTGTATACCATTCACTAAAGTCCAAAATTTAGTAAATAGAACACACTATGTGGTGCCCTTTTATGCCTTTTACAGACAAACCATAGTAAATTGGTGCACTGTGCTGTGTTTGGACCACATAGAAGCACCCCGAGGCAGTTTAAATCTGCCTGCTGCTGTAGTCACATACTCAAGTGGGAGGCAGCAGGATTTCTGCCTAAGTCTGTCTATTACAGGACACTGATGCTGCTATGATAATATGGCTTTGTAATCAGAAAGGAGAACCCCCTCCTCACCTGTTATTATGTTGGTCCCTGTGGCCGTATCCTCTCCATGATTAAGTCAGTTTTATCTGCTCCTTCTAAGAGTTTTGCCTGTGTGGTGAGTGTCATTTTGCAAAGTGGCTTTTGATTTGTGGATGAGAACTGTGCCTATTTTATATGTACTAAAGTCATTAGAACTAGGACAGCCTTGAAAATATATTTTGCAGTTTTTACTGTCTGTCTTACTAATTGTATGCTATATTTGTGAACTGTTCAGGGGATTATGCCAGAGTAGAGACCCCTGATATTGCCAGTGGCAGCTTCTCTGCTGCTAACTGGCAGAGATCTCTGATGGTTGTATGACCTTATTTTTACCGTTTATATATTTTACAGCTAAAGTGTGCCTCAAGTCTTCATAGAAAAGCCTGTATGCAAAAGTACTATAATAGCTCTAACAAAAATACTAACAATATGTCCAACAAATAAAATGCACAGACAAGCACCTAAAGCACCAAGGAGACGTTCACATACTAACAGAAAGCTAGCAGGGCCTGGCTGATATCGCCCTCCAATACACATCCAATTGTTAAAGGGACATGAAACCCAATTTTTTTTCTTTCATGATTTAGAAAGAGCATACAATTATAAACAACTTTCTAATTTACTTCTATTATCTAGTTTGCTTCATTCTCTTGGTATTCTTTGCGGAAAAGCATATCTAGATATGCTTAGTAGCTGCTGATTGGTAGCTGCACATAGATGCCTCCTGTGATTGGTTCACCGTGTGCATTGCTATTTCTTCAAGTATATCTAAAGAATGAAGCAAATTAGGTAATAGAAGTAAATTGGAATGTTGTTTAAAATTATATTCTCTACTTTAATCATGAAAGAAAATGTTTGGGTATAGTGTCCCTTTAAGCAACTCTCAGCCCTTTTTCTCCCTAAGATAGAACAGCTACAGATGGGGTTGACTCCCTGCCAGCAGAATTAAAAAAAATTGCAGCAAGGTTAAAGGGATATTAAACCGTATGAGATTGAAATATATATTTTTTTAAATATGTTGTAGGTAAACTTGCAATATAGTATACATTCGTTAGTGATTTTGTCCCCTATTCCTGTAATTTAACTCCATAATTTGTTGGTTTTCTAAATTCCACTGAGTTTCTATAATGTAATGGCTACAGCCATGCTTGAATTTAAGTTGCCCCTTATCTTTTTCCCATACTGAAGAGAATTAGGGACAGATATAAAAAAGGCAATAAAATAAGGAATATAGGATAATCAAAAAGGAGTGTCCACACAGCTTTGTTTGCGCAAACAGAGATAAATAGAAAACTAGTTCAAACATGGCGGCTCCCTTTATAGAAACTAAACCTCTACACTTATATTGTAAATATTTAAACAACTAATATAATTGTAAAAGTACATATACATATTATTTTAAGGCTAATTTTTGCTTTTAATACATCATTATATCTAGCATTTATATACTGTTTAACATCCCTTTAACACATGTTGAGCAGCAACTCTCAGATGCTGAGGATCGGCAGCGGCAAGTGACTACTAATATCACCAATTTGCAGAAACAACACACATTCTTTCAAGCCAAAATAGATAATCTATAGAATAGATCACAGCAAAATAATTTGTGGGTTGTGGGAATACCAGAATCAGTGCCTAGTACTACTCTTTTAGACTTTTCTGGACATACTTTGTCCCAATAACTCAAGATCCCAGTGGCGGCATCTCTCTGCATAGCTGAGAGTGCCCACTTAGGGCTAGATTACAAGTTGTGTGCTAATTGTTACACCCAAGCAATAATGGGTTTATTGCGGCTCTTTGGGCTTGATTTTTCATTAAAGGCATCCGACAATTGTGCCCTAAATAGCGCCTGAGAATCAATTATTTATCATCTCTAAGTGCACCTGAAATCTGTCAAAATCGACTGTATTGCTCTCTTTTCATTTCACGTTCGCTAAGGTACTCCTAAATAAGGGTTAAATTACACCGTTACACTCATATTTTTCAGAGTATGCATTAGCAATCCGACTAGTTATTTATCATATTGTTGTGCCTGGGGAGAACGCAAAGTTCTCCTATATATACGTGCACAAAAGTTCTCCATAACTACTGTGAACATAGCATTAAAATATTTTCTGTTTGTGTGCATATCTAGCTGCATCATGGAGTTTTTTTTAATTGTAGCAGGTATTTTTCTGGCACAGCACCCGTTAAGGAAACAGGAGGATGAAGAGATACCCTTTCAACATGTGCCACAGGAATTTCTACCCCGTTGTGGACTGAATGCTCTTGTCGATCATGCGATAAAGCAAAGGTTTTAGCTAAATAGGGAGAATATCCTTAATCTTGATGCCCTTATATCCAATTTGGAGTCATGCACCAGAAGGACAAAGGCACTCCCTGGAATGTTGAAATTGCTCACTTCAGGTTCATTTCAGGCTGTGTCAAGTGTGGTGGTGGGCATGAGCCAGCCGTCCTTTTCTTGACATCTGAGAGTGGTTTTAAAATACATTTTGAGGCATTTAAAGAAGTTAATTTATGTTCCAAGGGATGTACATAAATGGCACACAACTAAAGCATCATTTTACAATGCTACAGGAATGCCTAATATTCTTGGCGCAATTGATTGTACTCATATCGGATTAAGAGCACCTTATAGAAATTTCACTCACTGAATGTTCTGGCAGCATGTGATGACAAACTTTGCATATGGGCAGTGTGTTCTGGTTTTCCGGGGTCATGCCATGATTTTCATATACTGAAGCTTTATTTGCTGCATTTCAACATGGCTAATTGCCACATCAATGAATATTAGGTGAGTATCAATTCAATTTGTGTATAATAATAATGTCTGAAAATAATGTGATTTACCTGTAAGGACAATATTTCTCATTACTATCAAAATCAAGCCCTGTATATAATCATAATCTCTATTTCTAATAGAGCTATGAAAATTAAAAATGAGTACAAATATATGAAATAGAAATGAATTTAACAGTATTACATATACGTAAACTGCAATAGCTGTTTTACATTTTAGTACTATTGCAATGCAATTCTATTTTGATAGCAACATAAGCATTAGTATTAAAAAGGTTCAAAGTTCTGTGAAGATCTAATTTTTCAAAAAAAATATTGTTCTCTGTTTGTGAGGCCATTTTCTCTGTGAACCTCATGGCAAGTTTATTTCACATTCAGCGACCACAGTGCTTGCCATTCAACTATTTTAATAATTGAATTTCACAGTGTTATTTTCTTATTCAAGCAATCAGTATAGTATGAATAAATATATCATTTAATTATATGTAATTATTATATTTCAGGTGACAGTGGGTTATCCATGTAGGTCATGGCTTGTTACCCCGATGGCCCAGCCTCACACTTGTGAGGAAATTCAATTTAATGAGGCACATCAAAGTACCAGGAGTTTTGAAGATGAGATTCCTGGCTTTGGACCGCTCAGGAGGTGACTTTCAATATTCCCAAGAAAAAGCAATAATATTTTCTTCAGTCCAAACTTTCCAGCACCTGGGAGCAGTGATAGTGTGCCAGCTCAAAGGGTAATGAACAATACCCCCAGCAATCAATAATGAACAAAAGTGAGCAGCACCACCAATCTCTTTAACATATTTATTGAGCTTGTTCAGCTTATACAGCCAGACCACAAAACATACAATGTTTCAGAAGCTAGTCCTTAGTCATGTATGGATACACCTGAAAACAACATGCCTTAAAAACCCTCTAAACCACACCCCCAATGCACCTTACATACCTATGGTGCTGCCACCTAGTGGACTTACACATTTCATCTATTTTATATTAGACTCAGGGGACATTACTCCTGTCCTCTATACCCTCCCCAAAGTTCACAAAAATGTTAAGGCCCCCCCAGACGCCCCATTGTGGTGGGTATAGGTTCCATACTATCTAAGGTATCTGTTTATTTGGATAGGGTATTGAGACCCTTTGTGAATTAAAAATCTTATATTAAAGACACAGGTGACTTTTTAGTTATACTTCAGGGCTTGCCTATTGAGAATATTAAGGGCATTTTTAAGCCTGGATGTGACATCATTGTATACTTACTTCCATCACTCATGAGGCTGGCATTGGAGCAGTGGGGAAATTAATGAGTCAGGATGATATGTATACTCTACTACAGAAGGAGTTTATTTTGCAGTTGTTAATTATTGTCCTGGGTGATAAGGGGAGCCAACATTGGAGCTGAGCGGTCGCATCTCCTGGTAGCTCTGGCTACACTATCTACAAAAAACAAATTTGGAGACCGTTTCAGCTCCTTCATTTTAATAACAGCCAAGATTTATAGAGGTAGAAGCTTCAGAGAGTTAAAATCAAGCAGGGCTACACTCCGCGGATGCAAATATGCCTCATTGAAGCTTGTCTCCCTAACTGGAATGCTGGCTGGGGGCCATTTTCCTGCGCACGTGGCAAACAGCTAATGGGAGAAATAACTTGACTGCTTGCAGCTAAATTGCCTTTAAGAATGACAGCCGCCGTAAGTTGCAATATGGAGTCGGTGGCATATATCTTCAGAGAGCTGGGAGCATTTACTCAAGCACCCAAAATGGCGGTCCCTTCGTCCGATGTGGACCCCGCACTATCTACCACCTCACACCATGCCTGCACACATGTTTACCCAGTGGATGATGCCTTGGGGCCCCTGGTGCTCACCACCCGCCTTACATGGCTCACGGAGGGGCATGGTAGTGAACCCTGTGAACGTGGCACGCCCAGTTGCTGGGCTGACTGTCAGACCGATTCAGGGGGCCATAGAAGCAGCAGCCGGCACCACTCCAGCAATCGCCCTGACACCTCCCGCGCTTAGAGATCCACTGTTGCCGCTGTCTGGTAAGAAGATCTTACAGAAGCATATGTTTGAGTGGGTCTGGGGGAACATAGATCACCCACGCACTGACTTTATAGCCAGGAGAGCGACTTCAGTCACACTACTTTTTACAAGACGCGGTATAGTTTGAACCTAGCTAAAAGACTGCAATTACATTTTTGCATCAGCTGTGTGTCTGAATACCGTGGTTGTATGATAACATTCAATGTTTGAGAAGTATAAGCGCCACGCTAATTGGGGACCTACAATTTAGTTGGAACAAAATGGTGCAGATTTCAATAAAAGAGGGACATAGAACATTTCTTTATATAAATTTACTATCTTGAAACTTTGGGTCTTGACATTGCCCCCTACCCGGCTTGGGGCCTGATGGAGGGGAGGAATACTGGGATCTCTCTTTTCACTCCAGGTAGCAGCAGAGGGAAGACTTAAGGGACCCACTCTACACAATGCTCTGCGAACACAGCGTGTTTCCTTGGACATTAGAGCTGGCGTGGGTTAGTATGGTCACCACTTTAGCGTTCACAATGGGGGACACTCCTGCAGTAGCAGTGACATTCTGAGTTGTTAAACTATACACTGTCCCACGTTCCTGTGACTGTGACCTGTGCCTCTCCCTTCTACTATGCCTGTCTCTTAAAATGTTATATTTGTGCTCTCAATGTCAATAAGGTGTATTATAAGAGTGTGTATCTTTACTGCTATCATAAGCCAAATATGTACAGCCTCCCAAGCATGATGATAACCATAAGGTACAGGTTTGTTTGCCCAGAAGGAAACCTATCTATAGCTCAATTTTGCCCATGTAACACACTAACTAGAGCATGAGGCTCAAATTCCCACACATTTGTGTGCATATTATGCTATACTGTACTAATATATTTAGAAGTGTACTTACAATTACACTAGTATAGATACACCTGTTACAGGGCCGGTGCAAGGATTTTTGTCTACACAGGCGAAGGAGCATTTTGACGCCCCCCCCTCAATCCCCCACGCGAAAAAGCAAACATATATTCTACATGCCAATGGAACAAACATTTCATTTCCTGACAATGCTAGGAAAAAACAAAACACAAATACAAATGTTTCTTATATTACACGGGCAACAGAAGCATACAGACAATGATAATATGCAATAGACACTTAAAGGGACATGAAACCCAAATTTTTTCTTTCATGATTTGGAAAGAGCAAGCAGTTTTAAACAACTTTTTAATTTACTTCTATTATCTAATTTGCTTTATTCTCTTGATATGCTTTGCTGAAAAGCATATCTAGATATGCTCAGTAGCTGCTGATTGGTAGATGCACATAGATGCCTCATGTGATTGGCTCACCCATGTTCATTGCTATTTCTTCAACAAAGGATATCTAAAGAATTAAGCAAACTAGATAATAGAAGTAATTTGGAAAGTTATTTAAAATTGTATTCTCTACCTGAATCATGAAATACTTTTTTGGGGTTTAATGTCCCTTTAACAGAAAGCATAACTATTGCATGTTGCACCTAAAATGTAGGGTTGGTAAAGTAGGTATACAGGAGGTAACCAGACACTAGTATTATATCTCTCTCTGACAAGACAAATCATATGCTAGAAACATAGTAGTACATATCAGATTGGCAGAGACAGGTAACTACTGACAGGAAGAGAACAACTATAACACAGAGATATGTGAGAAATTCATACCATAACAGAGACAGAAAAACAATGATCACAGAAACATGTTTAGTAACTAGACAGTGATCTATAGAGGGAAACAATGTTTCCCCATTGCTTGTCCAAGAAATGTCTATTATATGCCATGGGAGATATACACCACAGTCACTGCTAGAGAGGCATATAAATTGGCCATAGCATAGAATGGGACATCTCTCACAGGGCGCAGGCATAATGTTACATGGCAGAGAAGAGCATTTTAATCACAGGGAAAACATGTAATATTATATATAGAGATAATATAATGATATGTCTTTCATTTGGAATTCAACGGTTTTGTAAAAGTTGAATCCATTAACTCTCAGTTGTTCAATGTAATGCACACACCACATGGGTTGAGCTTTGTGATTATTACATAGAAATAAGTTACTGTTTGACCATAGTCAGCTACTGTGCCTCACAAACACTGTGGTGGATAAATAACAATATTTTTTTCCCAGAAAAAAGCTTAAGGTTTTTAAATAAATTCACAAGTCTAATGCATATACACACACATATATATTAGTATTATTATTTCTTTACAGACTTTTTCAGCTGGAATATCATTTACCAGAATCATGATTTCTGCCTTTAAGGGCCACGCTCAGAGTTTCCATATGGGTACTGTCCTGAGTCTTACACGACAGCAATGATGCAGCCTTATTGTGCACTAACAAGTTGCCCACACCACACAACAAAGCACAGATTTGAGGGGACATCATTATACTGCTGGCAGAAACGGAGAGATTTCTATAAGCAAGCTAGCAAGTACAAGTTGTTACTGAGAGACACAATAAAGTGATCATTAACAGATAAGTAAGTTAGGAAAAGTGTCTTTAAATAATTATACAGCGACTCGGAGCTGCATATAAATTGTAGGGGGGAGAAAGTATTAAAGCAGTGGTAGCTCACTAGCTCTGCTCTCTTCACTCGTTTTATCTGCGGGCAGCGGGCTGGGCGGCAGCATTATCAGTTACACTGACTAGGCTCAGCTCTTCTCTAAATGGTGGTGGTGCAGTCAGTGTGCTGTATGTGAGCCAGTCCCAGACATCACTTGGAGTCAGGTGGCATCCCGCTCCCGCACGACATCTGCTGCGCAACTCAGCTCCGCCTGCGGCGGCCTCCTCCACGCTCTGACAACACGCCCACATTCCCATCCCATAGGCGGCCTATAATATCTATAAGCAATAGCCGGGCCAGCCCAGGAACAGGATGGAAGACTGAATTAGTAGTTGCAGGTGCAGGGGTAGCCAGCGGGCGCAGCGATAGGCAATAAAATTAAAGAATGATCCACTCAAGTCTCGACACAAGTTTCACAATTTTTTTTAAAATAAATAATACATTTAAATCCTCGCAGTTGGCACCGCTTTCAGCGCCCCCAGGCTGGTGCGCCCTTAGGCGGGTGCCTATTCTGCCTTATACCAAACGCCGGCCCTGACCTGTTATACCTGTATTTTAACTATGGTTGATGACCCTGTTTGTTATGATGTTAACTGTAAGGTGCAGGTTCGTTTACCCAGAAGGTAACCTTTCTATAGCTTAATTTTGCCCATGGAACACACTAACTAGAGCATGAGGCTCCTTTTCCCACGCATCTGCATACATATTATGCTATACTGTACTAATATATATAGTGGTATAGATACAATTACACTAGTATAGATACTAATATATATAGTAGTGTACATACGAGGACTACCGGCCCATAGTACAGTTTGGCAAGGAGCTCTCAGTACAGAGTTGTAGTCACATCACTTCTCAACCCACTAAGCATACTAGTTGTTATCGCTACATTCCCATATTGCTCCTGCAGTGGGACCCGGGAGGCTTACTTTTCATAAACTCTATTCATTGGGCCCCTTTCGTGAAAGAGCTCTGCAAGCAAAGTGTGGGTTGAACAGTACATAGATTTCACATCTCCCTATCCGCCTGTTAGAAAGAACATTTTTTTAATATTGTGCTCTTCAATATGTAACATTGCGGGCTCCTGGTTTTCTTAAATTTCTTGAATATAATTTATTATACTTTGCCTAGGTACTATTGGTTATTTCTCCACGAGTCTTACACCTATAGCCTGGTACAAACTATGGACTGCTAGTTGCTCATATAATCAAAGTTATAGTCAGTAGTCTGCTACTACATATTGGATAATTTATAGAATGACAGTGTGAATGTGTATCAGAATGAAATATGTTCTGGGCCTCATTTATCACTGGCCCCTTCACAGACAGGCTGTGAGTAGTTCATCTGCTCTGATCCACACACTATATACCTACTGATAGCTCCTCCTGTGAACATAATAATTTTTATACATATGGCATATTACACACCATTTAAGGGTTGCACCAAGCTAGTTAATATCCTTTTTCTCCTTCATCTCCCTATAGAGCTATTTACCTATTTTTTATATTGGAACCTAACGTCACCACACTGTCGCTTGCCTCTGTGTTTAGTGCATCAGTGAGGACTTATACTCCCATGATGACTTTGGACTTGAGGCCTTAATCCCTTTAGGCTGTTTAGTTTTTTCCCATTTATTATATTCCTTTACACTAGATGTGCAGTATGTTTATTCTACAGCTTATGGACTCCCAATGCTGACATTTTACTTGACTAGCATTAATAGTATTATTTAAGTAGCTCAGGGAGGCTCAGTTGAATTGCACACCCATACATATGATGGTTTTGCCTGCAGTCTGGGCATAGGGCCCGTGTCTGGATGACAGAGCTTAAAACTGTAAGCTAGCGGAACAGCCTACCCCTTAGCTTCACTTTTACCTTTTACTCTCATTATACTACATGATTAATAACTATTTCTCATTCTTTGGTGTTACTCCTACACTTAGATAGATGCGTGTGCCGTACAGTAAAAGTTTTAATTTCTTCCCAGACCATATTGAAAGGTGGAATATTCATATCGCACCCAGTGTCTGAAATGTGTATGGTATGTGCTTCACAGTGGTATATTTGCATGCGTAGACCTGATGGTCTGTTTATCTTATTGTCCCCCAGCTAGCCATGCAGGCCTGACACCTTAGGTTCCATTTGACTCTCACTGTGGTATTGGTGCAGGCTGGACCTGCACTGTTTCCAGTAGTTACAACTTTCCCTGCCATACTGTACGTCATGGTTAATAGCTTTCTAGATTCTATCATCTAAAATAATGTTTATTCAACAAGAATTAATCCCTTTTTGGGATACCCGTTAACACCCATGGTGCCCACGGAATTTTTCATATAGCATGGTGCTTGAGTAACTCCCAGACTAGATGTGGCGCTTTACTTACTTATATATTTTGTCTACCTTACTTGACTTACCACCCCCCCCTTAACATACCTCCTTTCTCAGGAGAGTGAATTACGTGGTTTCTCTAGCCAATACCACACCTTATTTCCCCTTCTTACAATTATATCTTGCAATACAAAATTTTATTGGTATTACTTTCCATCCCAAGCTGAGCAAGATTGTCTAGTATTATCTTTTTTTTCCTCACAATTCAAATATTTAGTTTACATTTGATGCTTACCTTGCTGCTCTATAAAATAAGGTTATGTTTGCATGTTTTTCTCCTGTTATAATTCCTACCAGTTTGTTACTATAAAATCTTAAAATCTGAGGTAAACAGAGGTAGGCCCATGAGTGGTCTTCTATATCGCAGGTAACCTCCTACTATAGTAAAAATCTCACTTGGTCAGGGGCCTAAGAGCGGCCTTTTAAATGAGAGGAGGGTTAAAATTATCAGTGGCATGACTGTCTTTTGCACCTGTGGATTATTATTAGCAGTTCTTACCTTGTTATTTTATTAGCTGATATCACTAATAACGCTTATATTTACACCACATCCATGGCATGTTGAATCTTGTACTGTATTTTCTATGATAACAGTTATGGAATGTTTTTATATTTTGTTTGTATGCCAAACTTTACCTCAATAAAAAATATTTAAAAAATATAAATAAATATTGTCCTGGGTTTTAATTATTTCCTGTTTGAGGACCATTATTGCCTACAGCTCCAGGGGACAGCCATGGGTCGCCTTTACATACACCAACATTTATATGAATGTCTATGAGGAGTATTTTGTATACAGCCATCCGTTATTTTTGTTGTATGGTGCCACCTGGTGGCGATATATAGATGAAATTTTTGGCCTGTGGTTGGGCGACATTGGAACCCTGGATAAATTTGTGAGTGATTTGAACTCTGCAACTCATCAAATAAGGTTTAAATTGGTTTCTAGTGAAGGTAGTGTGGTCTTTTTGGACACAAAGGTTGTTAAAAATACCCATGGTTGTAGTTGATCTACATAAGAAGGAAACAGACTGTAATACTCTTCTTCACTATACCAGGGCCCACCCCCAAGCCAACTTTTGCAAGTAAGGAGGATTGTGTCTGAAACTGGTCCGGTTAAAAAGAGACTGACTGAGATGGGTGATCGTTTCAGAGAAAGGTGTTATCCAACTGAATTAATACAAAGAGAGATTGAGAATGTTTTGGAAATCCCTAGGCAATCTCTGTTGACACAAAAAGAGGTTATGGCTAAAAAAAAAATCAAATAGATTGGTGTTTGTTAACCAGTCTTCCCAATTAAGTAATACAATTCGTAAGATCCCTTTTAAACACTGGCATATATTACAGACATGTGACCCTGAGGTTGAAGAATTTAGGAAACCTCCAATGCCTGCCTATAGGAGGGGTAGGAATCTAAAGGATGAGCTGGTACGTGCTGATATTGGTCCTTCTAATAAGAAAGGCATTGGTCCAGGGTTATATTGGTTAAAGGAATTTGGGCAGTTTCCCCTGCCTTAGTTGCTCTAATTGCAATAGCATAATTAAAGCTCCTACTTTCTGTTATTTAAGTACTGGGAAGAAATTTGAAATTAGGGGACACTTTACATGCAATACAGATTTCACGGTTTATTATATTAAATGTCTATGTGGGCTAGGGTACGTTGGTGAGACCACCTGTACTGTCCGTGAAAGCATTTATCAGCATAAGAGCAATATAAGGACAAAGAAGACAGATGCACCAGTAGCTAATCATTTTTTATCTGCTGGTCATAATTTAAGTCAGCTCAGGTTTCAGATTTTCAAACATGTTAAATACCCTCGGAGAGGTGGTGATAGAACAAAAATTTTGAAAATAAGGGAGGCATTTTGGATTAGTAAACTTGGGACGTTGTTTCCCAAGGGTATGAATAGGAAATTTGATTTATCTTTATGTCTGTAATATTAATGGTGTGTGTTATGAACTATATGAACTCTGTGATTTGTACTTTGTTTGGGTTGTTTTTGCACTGAGAAAATTGTTCTGCCCTTTCCATCTAGCCTTTATAATATTTTATATGCGTTGTTAAATATTTTGTATGCCAATAGATGAAATGTGTAAGTCCACTATGTGGCAGCACCATAGGTATGTTAGGTGCACTGGGGGTGTGGTTTAGAGGGTTTTTAAGGACTAGCTTCTGAAACGTTTTGTGATTTGGCTGTATAAGCTGAACAAGCTGAATAAAATGGTGGTGCTGCTCTCTTTTGTTCATCAATATTATCTTGGTTGTCTGCATGGTGCAAAATATTGCCATTAAACAGCGCAATATAGAGGATGTTTGTCTGGATTTAACCGTTTGGCAATAATTTAATTTTCTTTTATGTGTGAGTGTGTTTGGCTACAATTCAACAAAGATACCAGAAGAAAATTCAACCTTAGTATTTCAAAGGTTTCATTGGTTTTTACCTTCAGGAATTAATCCATGGGAGAGATTGAAATAACCAGACTTGAACCATTTTTTTGGATTTCATTATTTTTTGTTTTTGTTTTTTTAAGTTGTTTATATTAATAAAATGTGTTTTTTTTTTTTTTTTAGAAAATTAGTGTTGTTATGTTAATTTGTTAGTTTAATAACATCAATGTTTAACATCTCCCACCTCAGCCAATCTACATTTACCTTTAACAAAGTGAAGGTCCATTTTGACGAATTAGTGCCCAGATTTTAATAAACCTATTAAAAACAAGGGAACTTTAATTCATCAAAATTGACATTTCACTGTTTTCTTCAAAAACGTACCTTTTAATCCTGGCAGCCGCTCCAGCACTTCCTCCGCCCGTCGCAAGCCGTCTTCGCTGGTCCAAAATGACGAATCCAGCTTCCTCCAATAACAGCACTGCATCAGGCCAAGATTCCCCCGGGGGGGGGGAAGCTGTGATTGGAGGAAGTCTGATTCGTCATTTCTGACGTCTGCAGAGGCTTCCGATGGCCAGGGGAATTGCTGGAGCGGCATTCAGGATTAAAAGGAAAGTTTTTGAAGAAAACAGTGAAATGTCAATTTTGATGAATTAAAGTGCCCTTGTTTTTAATAGGTTTATTAAAAACCAGGCACTAATTCATCAAAATGGACCTTCACTTTAAGTAATTTAATATTTTAATAAAATCTTATTTCTTTTCATTTAAAAACAAAAAGTAACTTTACTGACATAACCTTACAAAAGAAAATCAAGTGCTCATGCTCAACAGTGACAAAATATATCTTGCTGGTTCTTTGGGGGCCCTTACTTTCCTCTCCTCCAAATTGTCCCAGTTGTGCACCGAATGTTCTGGTGTATGGATTTCTAGAGGGGTTGGTGTTGTTTCTGTTGTTAGCGGTGCATCTATTTGTGCCTCATCATCATCGTCATCTAAAATGCTTTCTTCCACAGCGGTTTCAGATGCAGTTTCTGCAGGGTTTTCTAAAATACAAATACAATTAACAAAATTATAATCCAAATGTATGAATAATGAAAAGCCTTATAATCTAAGGGCTAGAGTACAAGCAGAGCTCTATTTTTAACGTGTGCCCGTAAAGTGGCAGATTTGACCATTTACGGGTGCACGTTAAATAAGTGTCTGGTAATGCTCCCGCAAGCTTGCATGAGAACTTTGAACTTAGCGCCATTAACCACTGATTAATTAAAAAATTGTTCTCCAATTGCCCCCAAAATAAAGTGTACAGTTCCATGTATTTAAAAAAAGTATGAGCATTTTTATTTGTTTTGAAAAAAGAGAAAAAAACTACATAAAGCAGTAATAAGGAGTTAAAGTGAGTGGATGTGGGGTGTTAGGAATAAAATGGCACTGAAAAGTGCTTTTACATAGAGGTAAATATAATGTAAATATATATGTATATGCTTAAATACAGATACAGCATATTTATGTGTTAATATGTTTATATACACATATAAACACAAATATATATGAATATACTCATATACATATATATTTTAAATTTGCTGCCCAAGGTTGCGCAAATTATCCCCTGAACTGCGCTAGGTATTTTGCCGTGTCTCACGGCATCAGAACGAGGGGATGTGGGGTGTTAGAAATAAAATAATACAATTATCTTCGTTCTTTAAACATACTTGCATTTTAATCAGTAACTTCTATCTCACTGATTAATCAACAAGAGTGAGCACAATATTATTTATATGGCCAGGACCAACCTTAGCATTTGCGAGGCCCTGGACATTATAACAATTTAAAGAAATATGAAAACAAAAAGAAAAATACATAGTAATATCTTAATTTTAGCTTTGTTTTCCTGGTATCCTTTGATAAATAGTAATCTTATGTGTAGTATTCTGAAGACATATGGCATGTTTTTTTCAACAAAGGATACCAAGAGAATGAAGCAAATTAGATAATAGAAGTAAATTGGAAAGTTGCTTAAAGTATAATGTTTTCTGTTTAATCAATAAAACACAAATTACAAACATTAAAACAGTATTGTAATTATTACCTTGAAAATTCATGGTATCCCAAGATCACTGCATCACCAATATTGGCATAAAGCTGCTGCTTGTAGTCTGTCAATTCTGCCCTATAACCAGGGCCACCACCAGTTCTGTTTGCAGACTCTTCAGATTATTTTTTTTTATCAGTTTCCTTGTATCCGTTTCCTACAGGCTTATCGTCCTTTGTAACATCACCTACTGAAGAAACTGCCTTGCTTTTTTATGCCCAGATTGCTTGTTTTGTCTGTGGGTTTACTGCCCTAGAATTGTACCCAATTATTTCAACGTAATATTAGAGTACCATTTTAACTAATATTAAGTTTGGTCAAGGGGGGATATTTATCAAAGGTCTGGCGGACCTGATCCGACAGTGCAGATCAGGTCCGCCAGACCTCGCTGAATGCGGAGAGCAATACGCTCTCCGTATTCAGCATTGCACCAGCAGCTCTTGTGAGCTGCTGGTGCAATGCTGCCCCTGCAGATTCGCGGCCAATCATCCACCAGCAGGGGGTGTCAATCAACCCAATTGTACTCGATCGGGTTGATCTTCGGCGATCTCTGTCCGTCTGCTCAGAGCAGGCAGACAGGTTGTAAAAAGCTTAATACAATGTATTGTAATAAGTATAAACTTTATAAGTAACTATAGTATCTTTACTTTCCTTACTCTTCTCTTTTAATTTTATTATAATTTTTTAAATTAACTAAAGTATCTATACTTTATCTTTCAGTTTTATCTTTGTATTTGTTTTGTTACACAATATTAAAGTATTAAAGGGGTAGTAAACTTACACACTAATATTATATAATTCTGCACATAGTGCAGAATTATATAACATTAGCTTACCGGCACATTTATACTTTAAAGGATTGCAGATAAATTGTAACTAAAACCTCCTTTTACCAGAGCGCCGCTCCTTGCTCTACTGAGCGGGTCTGGATTTTACACAGCGCATCTCTGCAACACTGTGTGCCTGATCGCACCATTAAAATGAATGTAGCTCACTCCCGCTCTGGTCTAGTAGCGGGAGCGAGCTACATTCATTTTAATGGCGCGACCGGGCACACAGTGTTGCAGAGATGCACTGTGTAAAATCCAGACCCGCTCAGTAGAGCAAGGAGCGGCGCTCTGGTAAAAGGAGGTTTTAGTTACAATTTATCTGCAATCCTTTAAAGTATAAATGTGCCGGTAAGCTAATGTTATATAATTCTGCACTTTGTGCAGAATTATATAACATTAGTTTGTAAGTTTACTGCCCCTTTAATACACTAATACAGCTTATCTAGGCAAGTGATTTGTATCACACAGGCATTCTAGAAGGTGGACTACTCTCTTGTACATAAAAAAAAGGTGTCAATTGTATCTGCGCAATCTTAATGTATCAAAAATTAAAGTTTTTGTTGCGCTGATGAAATGTAACATTTGGGACCCAATCTATACGTAAAGATGTATTACTTATGAAACAAAAAATAAAGGTTTGAAATAAAGTATAGTTATTAATCATGTTACTTTTGCACAGTGTTTTACTTTACATATAACATAGGCACATTGTTGCACAGTTTCCAGAACGTTTCCACCTTACGCTAACAAAATTAACACAATCAATATTGTTGTTTTTTTTTTTTTTACAAAGAATATATCAATAAACATAATTTCATAAGACACTTTTAAAAATGTATACATTATTTTGGTTTTGCATATTGTTATGTATCAAAATTGCGCATAAAAAAAAAAGGTTCTGTTTTATCTATTAAGACTTGAGTGTAGGGAGGTGCCATATCTCAGAAGGTTTCCATAATGCCACAATCCAAGACATTTTCTATCATTGAATTATTATATCCTTTATTATGGAGAAATATTTCCCTGTATCTAGAAGAGGAATTTACACTCTGGACCAGGACATGCGTAACCAGATTTTCAGGAGAGATAGTGAGGAGAGGTTGCCGTGTCTCTGGCCAGAGGCAGAAAAAGGTAAGGACGTTGATCAGGAACTATTTGAAAAAAATGTAAGTTTAAACAATTTTGCTTTTACTTTATTATTACTATTACTTACTTAAAGGGACAGTCTAGTCAGAATAACGTTCATGATTCAGATAGGGCATGTCATTTTAAACAACTTTCCAAGTTACTAGTTTTAACATCAAAATTGCTTTGTTCTCCTGGTATTCTTAATTGAAAGCTAAATCTAGATAGGCTTATATGCTAATTTCTAAGCCATTGAAGGCATCCTCTTATCTGAATGCATTTGACAGTTTTCACAGCTAGAGGCCATTAGTTCATGTGTGCCATATAGATGACACTGTGCTCACACCTGTGGAGTTACCTAGGAGTCAGCATTGATTGGCTAAAATGCAAGTATGTGAAAAAAAAACTGAAATAAGGGTGCGTCTGCAGCAGTGATGTGCAGTGAGGTCAGAGGCTGGTGAGGCACTAGATATGATACGCCGGAGAAACACATGTACAGAGGGCCGCAAGTACCCCCAACAGGGCAGGTTTAAATGATAGCTGAACCAGTGCACAGGTGACATAATCAGGCGATGGGTGAGAGCAAGTTAGTAACCACTGAGTTACTGATCAGCTGATTACTTCACCTGTACACTGATTTGGCTATAATGAAAACCTGGCCTGTTGGGGGTACTTGAGGACCATTGTTGAGAAACACTGCACTAAAGCACCAGCTCATCGGAAATGTATTGATTACCTTGAGAATAAAGCACACATACTCTGCTCACTGACACCCACACACACTCTGCTCACATACACACTCACACAATTCTGTGGCACAGTGCCAGTTACTAAGCAATTAGAATGATACACAATCTCTTCTCTACTCAATACTGTATTGTAAAAATACAAATAATTTACCATACAAGTTTTACACAAAGGACAAGTTATCAATACTGCCAACACAGCTGCACGTGCACATCCCACTTAGGTATGCTCTTCAACAAAGGACACTAAAGGATAGCAAAAGAATGAAGTACATAATAAAAGTAAAATAGAAAGTTTATTTATTTATTTTTTGTGTGCAATTTCTATCTGAATGATGGAAATGTAATTATGACTTTCATGTTCCTTTCAAAAACTAATTTGATTTGCTGACATGGGGCCAGTAACAATTGATGCTAATTCTCAAAATATAAATAACTAGAAAAGTCTATTAAAATAGCATGCTCTACCTCAATCATGAAAGTTTAATTTTAAATGTCTCCCTTTGACTATGTGTTTAACCAGTTACTTTACAGTGGCATTATTTCTAAAAACATTTAACTGCAATAATTACATATATTTTTTAAATGACTCATTATCTCCTTTTTATTAATATAAACTTGTATAAAAGCAGCACATATTAAAAACACAACGCAACAGCTTTCAATTGATTTGTGAATTACAAGTTAAAAGCAGTCTTTAAATAAATGTAGACACAGAGAAAAATAAAAATAGATACTGCATCCTCTGACTGAACAGACATAACATATGGAGTTTGTACCTAATTAAATCAAATAACCATGAAAAAGGGAGGCTTAGCAATATTCAATATCAAAAACTTTAATTTAAATAATGTGGACACTGCACACTTAACTTCAAACTCTGGGTTTTAAATGATGGATTTAAATTTGAATTGACCCTTTGACTTCCTGTCAGTATTGGGTTATGCTCACTTACTGTCCCCCTGTTAATGAGCTGCATCTGAACACAATTCAACAAAAACACTAAACCACATTCATTAAATTATCATTTTACTAACAGAATCCATTTCAGTAAAATCTACGGCTGCAGCACTTACTACAATAAGATGTGGGTGAAACACTGCTCTCTCTGCCTCTCTCCCTTTCCTGCTCTGTAAGGATTCAGGAAGTGACAGTGGAACATTCCACTGCACTTAGAGGGGAAGAACAGAACTCTCTTTTTCACTTTAGCAAAGCTGTCAGCTTCACAGGACAGCAACAAAATAAATGAAAGTTGTTTTTTTTCCGTTTTTGTTTTGTTTTATATGATTTAACATCCAGCCCCAACCCTAAATTCCACTTACTAATGCCTCTCACTGGATTGGGTCAGCCCAAATAGGACTGCCTCAAATAAGCAGATAATGGGCCATGCAATGAGCTTAACCACTTTCATCCAGTAGATGGCGCAGCATGTTGTGTAATGGTGGGCAGACCTGCTTGTGCCTCTCCATTGCACAACATGTAGCTGTGAAAAAAAAAATGCTGGGGAAAAAAAAAATAGCAATTTTTTTATTTTTTTTAAAGCCAATAAAAAATATATATTTATTTTTGCCCATATGAGAGGTGAAGCACTGCCTCATCTGCCTCTAGTGACTGCACATCACTGGTCTGCAGAGGGTTAGATACAAGTTAATCACAGAAGTAAAAAGTATTTTAATATAACCGTGTTGGTTATGAAAAATTTGAATGCGTAATTAAGGTATTATCTATCTTTTGAAACAATAAAAATTCTGAAACAGACAACCCATGTTACCTATGTGCAGTTACATAAATGTTTATTTTACTTTCTTCTTTTTTTAAAATAGATCAATAAAATCTAAAAATAGTGCAATAAAGGGACATTTAACACTTTGAGATGGCAATATAAAATGATTGTATATATATATATATATATATATATATATATATATATACTGTATATATAAAAACTCTGTAATGTACTTTCATTGTTTATTTTGTCCCCTTTTGCTATAATTCCATTCTGAAATTGTGAGCTTTTCAGTTCCTGTTAGAAATAGAAGTGCAGAACACTGTTATATTCCACACAGCCATTGGCTGCACACTGTAGTGACCTATTTATAACTGTCTATGATTAGCCACAGCAGAGAAGGTAACCTAAGATAAATTATGGCAGCTCCCATTGTTTTATAGACACTAAAACGTTACACTTATTTTGTCAATATTCAAACAGCTAATGAAAATTTAAAAATGCATCTACATGTTATTCTCACACTAATCTTTTCTTTGAATACATCATTCTATCTAGCATCTATTTAGGGAAAGATTATAAGTGGATCACAAAATATCGCTTTTGCGAAAGCGATATTAGTGCTCCACTGAGTAATACCAGTGTACACTAATGTGTGCTGGTATTACAAGTTAAGCACAATGTGAATGCAAGCTTGCATTTGCATTGCTGGGAAGCATTGCGCTCACGAAAGATCACTTCCATAGGCTGCAATGGGAGCCTCATTCTCATGAAGTCAGAGACGGCATAAGAACCTAGTGCAGTGAAGGGGGTAAGTAGAGCAGCAATGGCAGCAGTTTGTAAATATATGCAGTATATGTATATGCTTATATAGAAAAATAACAACGTAAGCAATAAGCTGAGTTCCAACATCAAACAGTAATTGGGCTGGGCTCAAACGGTTAAGCGTTAATGAGAATAGCTTGAGAAAAAGCGTGATTCCTTAAGTTCCTACCTGACAAGCGACTCTGATCCTGGGTAGTAATTCAGCCTCCTCCATGGCCAGCTCCAAACCGACCACTCAGGGAAAAGCACGGCTCTCCTACTGGATCTGGTGTCCGCTGTCTCTGCTCTGTAGGCTCTCGGTATGGAACAATCCATGTTAGAAATTGCTGTGCATTCAGCTTACTCTGACATCCGCTCTGTGAGAACCAAATTTGTGTCCCTGACCAGCCAACCACCATGTGACCGCTAAAGCACCAATAGAATATGATCCAAAATGTGAACTGAAGGTGCCTGGCGTTACCTTGCCATTGTTGTTTTTACTTAGGTGACATTAAAGTCTTGCTTTTGATTGGAGCCAATGCCGGCTTTTCATCATCATTTTTATATGCTTATATATATATAAAGCTTTTTTTTCTAACACCCCACTCCCACCGCTTTTTTCCCAATATAACTGCTTTTGCAGTTATTTTATGACAAAATAAAGCTGCTACTATCTTTATTTTATAATAAATATATATAAAAGTATGTGGGGGGGGGTGGAAATTTATCAAATTAACCAGGGATCAGATCTCTGGCTAATTTTATAAGTGCTAATTGCTACCACTGTGCAGGTATTTACCATCTTTACACTGCACAGTACCGTTATACCTGTATACTGTACTGTAGTTCTGTATTGTACAGTAGTGTACTGTACCAATGTTTCCAAAAGTGGATAACGGGTCTAAACTGAAGCAGAGGAGAAACACTCAGAAATCACTGGGCCCAGTAGAAGCTCCATCCACAAGTGGTTCACCAGGCACAGTAGATGTTAGCGCTCTGTGAACAAGCAGTTCAGCATGTGCTGAAGAAATACCTGTAATGGAAAGGAATGTGCATATGCAGGTACAGTACTCTATTTTAATAAACAAGGTGATCTGTACAGTATTTATTTATAATAAAAAAACATTAACACATCTTCTTTATTATTTACAGGTATTTTATCAGCGATGTCCGAGAATCCGGAAAATCTGAAAATACAGACCGGGCAAATCCCCAAGCAGTCTGGATTTTCAGAGTTGTACTGTATAATGTTAAAAGAGGAGATAAATGAAATTCTTACAGTTTGAGAGTTAATAATTCTTAGTATGGTATGGATACCATACCATAATAATTCATGTTAACAAGCCACAAACTTTCTCTGAGAATGTCCTTTGGATATACGAAACAAAAGCAGACCTTTTTGGCAAATCACAACAACTCTATGTTTACAGAAGGGAAAAAGAAGCTTTCGAAGAAAAGAACACCATCCCTACCGTAAATCATGGAGGAGGCTCAATAATGTTCTGGGGTTGCTTTTCTGTCTCTGGCACTAGGTATCTAGAATCTGTGCAGGGCATGATGAAATCAGAAGACTATCAAGGCATTCTGGAGAGAAACATACTGACCAATGTCAGAAACCTGTGTCTCAGTCGCAGTCCATGGGTCCTCCAGCAGGATAATGACTCCTGAAAAAGCTTTTTCCAATAGCAAAGCCTGGATAACTCCCTATACTTCTTCCACTGTGATTGGTGCATTTAATAACAGTAATTGGGCCATCTACCTACTGACTATCATATATAGAGACTATAATAAATATTGACTTCTTAGTTAGTAGAGTCCCCCTTTGCTAAGTAGTCATTATTACATTAGGGTTTTAAGCAAGCTTAGTTATACTTGCTAAAAATGTCCCAGTCTGGTTCCAGTATCTGTAAAACCTTGCACTCAGCCTGCCTATATCATAGAGAAATTGCTGTAGGTATCTCTCAAGGACTTAACTTCTTTATATTAAAGTCTGTTCTTATCAGTAGGATAGCTCATTTAGGGATTGCCTAAGTAACAGATCACTCTTATGTCTGTGTTTTTCTTGATTTCTGATGCATATGATCTGATCACCCCTCTCTGTTCTGCTTTTGCAGATTCCTAAAATAATAGAGGGTTGTCAAGATGTTGCTGGTTTATTGTGTAGTATGCATTCCTCTCTCCAACTAAGTAATGGTGTAAATTAACATCTTGGTATAAGAAAATAGGTAAATGTCATCTGTTTTTCCAGATTCCTAGTGGACTTATTTGTATGGTCACGTATATCATAGTGTGGTCATAGAGTTACTGGAGTTATTCGAGCAGCATTGATTTTTGAGCACAGCATATATCTTGCAAATTCAAACCAGTCATATTTTTTAAGGATCCTGGAGTCTCTTTTAGCATGTGTCACCTTATGAAGCTAAGTCCCTATGTTATTCAGAATTCTAAATTGGTCTGCTGGCCTTTGAGGGGCTATATTAAAGTCAGCACCGACTACTGTAGGGAGATCCAAGAAAACTAAATGTCATTTTGTAGTGTTTGCCAGAATACATCATTTTTTGGAAGAGGCCCACAAACTCCCCCTATGACAACTACTACATTTTTAATAGCTAGTTGAAAAAGCATAAACCTACCCTCTGAGTCAAATAATCATTAGCCTGTCTTCAGCCAACTTTTAGCCATGTTTGCAACAATGTTTATAGCAATGCTATACAGAGTTGCAAATACAGCTGCCATAGAATGATAAAAACATTATGGGCAAGATTACAAGTGAAGCTGTAATTATTGCTCTTGCTCCCACCCTAACTCTGCTCGACTTCAGCTTTTTGTAGACGTTAGGTAGTGTGCATATTACAACTTGAAAGTAATGTTTTTTTTGCTTGAGTGCCTACCCGACGCGTGCAAAGAGCCAGTTAGAATAACCGCCACATTACCATATAAGAAAGATGAAAAGGTCAGAAAATGCCTCCTATACTAGAACTAATTAGAGCATGGCTATAGTCAAAGGATGGTTGGGTGCCTTTCATACCCCATACACATATTTACCTTTTCGGGTAATGAAGATTTTCCTGTGAGAATAATTATTGAAGATTTTAGGCTTTGGCGTGGTTTGGGGTTTCATTCTATACACCAACTATTGACAGAAAATAACCAGCATGTTAAGTATTTTAATGATATGGGGGAACAGTATGGTATTTAAACTAAACACTATTCTGCATACTTACAAGTCAGACACTATAGCCTATTGACCTCCCCAAAATTTTAAAACTCTAAAACTTTAATTGGACGGTAATCTATTTTACCTCTGTATAGATTACTCTTAAATACAACAAATAGTGCTACGATACAAAGAATCACCTAAATTTGAAAAGGTTTTGAATCTGAGATATCTAAGTCCACCATAGAGTGCAGTATACTCAATGTTAGAAATGCAACTTTATCCATAAACGTTTGTGAGTCCCACACTAAACTTCTACATAATGCCTACAATAACCCAGAGATGAATTGCAAGTGGATGCCCCAGGCTTTTAGAAGTGTGGTGCGCAGCTGCAATAAGCAGATTTCTTATTGCCAAAAAGCAATGGCAAAGCCATATATGTCTGCTATTTCTGAACAAAGGGGATCCCAGAGAAGCTTTTACAACCATTTGTGCCATGATTGCACAAGCAGTATGTAAATAATTTCAGTGAGAAACCCAAAGTTTGTGAAAAAAAGCACAACTTTTTTTATTTGATTGCATTTGGCAGTGAAATGATGGCATGAAATATACCAAAACAGGCCTAGATCAATACCTTGGGTTGTCTACTTAAAAATTATATATAGTTTTGATAGGGAAATAAAAAACAAAAGAAACTAGGCTCTATTTCTGATTAAATGGAGTGATAGCAAAAATGCTAAAAATGATCTAGTATTTTGGGCAAGTTTTTGTCTGAAAGTCCCGGTAGTGAAAGGGTTAAACATGGCAGAGCACACATTTCTGCATTATAGTTTACATTTATGTGCATCATATGAAACATATAATATTTTGAAAACTAAACAATAAATATGTGTGACTTTACACTTTCATTTTTCTTTTGTTATACAGCAGAAAATATAGATAAATGAAAGGTCACATGAATGAATACACATCTTTATTTTCATACTAAATTGGAGAATGGACTATCACAACATTTGTACACAATAATCATTAATAAAAAGTTACAAAAATGTTACATTATTCGTTTTCCCAAAGGACATTGCTTCTTGGCCTTCTGAATACTTTTATAGAATGATCCATCATTTTCTTCATCCTCTTCAATAATTGCTCATTTTTCTTCTTCAATTAATCTGAATCCTATAAAAAATAAATAAAACAAAAAGAGACACAAAATTATTTTTTTCTTGCAGTTTGGTGAGTCTGTATTTTGAGAGGTAAAGGTATATTTTTTTAATATGTTTAATTAAACATGTTATTTTTTAGTGTAATGTTCCTTTAAGACATTACACTAAAGGTGTGAGATATTTATCTAACTTACAGTACAAGAGAGGTAAGGATTTAAGGCATGCCAAATCAAATTTAAAGGTACTATAAAATGTGTTTCCTCTTTATGTGTTCCAAATTACTTTTTATACCTACTGCAAAGCATTAATTGCATGGGAAATTGTTCATTCCAGTTTATGTTTGTATCTGAAATAGCTGGAAAACCATCACCTGTTTTTCTCAAGGACATACACATAAAATGTATTGAGCATTCAGATAAATTAGACCTGCTAATAGTATCTATGTCTATACATAGGTTTTGCAATATTAATTGTGGCTGGGCACAACCAGCTATTTTAGATTTTAAAAAAATATCTCTCTCAGTCCTACCCCCCCCCCCACACACACACACACACTGCGTAGATAGATTTTCTACAGAAAAATATATTTGTTATTCATATTTTCAGCAGCTGAAAAAGTAAATATTTCCTGCTTTCATTGGGACATAAAACAGTTGTCAATTATATTGGTCATTGCTAAAGATATCGAAAGATCAATAAACCCTTTCTGAATTGTTTTGCCATTAAAAATTAACCCATTTTTAACAATACATATCATATGCCATTTTTTTTAACAAACAGTGCTTTCTTGAGAGGCACATAAAAAAACAATAAAAAAGGAATTTAATACTGAAAGCAGTCACACTACAAGTAGTAAGGTGTTTCAGTCTAACTACGCACAACGAGTTTTTGATTGCAATTATTGTACTAACTGTCAGAGTTTGCAGTCTATGTTATAACATGTACCTCTTGCGAAAAGCAATACGTAGGGTGTACGACACGTGAGGCTCGAGAGCGCATACGTGAACACCTTAATGACATTGAGAGAGGGAGGACAGCGACAGGTGCGTCTAAGCACTTCATATATGAGCATGACAGAAACGTCAAGACATTCACTTGGATGATCATAGATTTGATTAAGAATAATCCTAGGGGAGGAAGTAAGATTATGGAGTTATATAAAAAGGAGGCCTTTTGGATTTTCAAATTATATACACGCAGTCCGAATGGCATGAATATTGAGGGCAATTTAATTAACTTTTGGCATTAATTTGTCCCCCAATCAGTAGAAATAATCCAAAAAATCCACTCTCCTTGACTTTGCATAGTATTAATCAAACCAGATCTAATATCATCATAACTCAATTAATACAATTGTCTGTTCAGACTTGGTTAAGTTAATACTAATGAATTTCACTCAAGAAGTTCTAATTAAGATTGTGTCCTTATAAGGTTGTAATGATGATGCTATGGAGCTAATATTTTCACTTTTATACATGTACATATATATGAAAGTAGTCTATAGTTAGTCTAAAATTGCAACATGGGATTAGATATATCTTAAGACAGGGTGGAAACATACATATAGATACGTTAGTATCATTAACAACAGTTACACTAAATAGCTATTAACTATTTATTATAATTTCAACTTCAGTGTTATAGGTATTATTGTCCCCTTTTCTATTTTCTGCACCATAACCTCATGCAGTGGTAAGTGACAACTAGACATAAGTAAGAAACAATCGAGTGTATTTTAATAACTAAGTTGATACAATTATTACAATTATTATGATCATTTATACTTATTATCATTTATATTTCATAGAGCAAAATGAGCACATTTTAAACAATTAACAGTTTGTTACTATTCTGCTTTATCTAGTACTCAGGGCAGCTGATCAATTAATTAATTATTACTGAAGCGCAGACAGCCAATCAAGTTTAAGGGAGTGGTATAAAGCCACCTAGTTCACTTTGACAAATGGTTCTATGATTAAAGCCAGCCAAGGCCGAAACATGTCAGACTAAGTCTACCCTTGTCTGTGCTTTTTGTTTTTATGCCTGTTGTCACGTTTTAAAATGAAGATTAAAGTTCCAGTTTCTTTACCTTATCCAGTTTCTTCTTTGGTTCTGATTCCCATTTTTAACAATACATATCATATGCCATTTTTTTTTTAACAAACAGTGCTTTCTTGAGAGGCACATAAAAAAAACAATAAAAAGGAATTTAATACTGAAAATGGGGGAAATTAAACAATTTTCTTTATAATCGTTCCTGTACATTTAGGGTTAGATTACGAGTGGAGTACTAACAGTTACACATGAGCGATAATGGATTTATCTTGGGTGTTTGCGCTCATAGGGTTTACTGCTCGTTTTATCAATCACAATTTATGCTACAATGATTACTGCATCCTTAAACCTCTGGTTAACTGTTTTGTGAAACAAAAAATTTACAAAAAAACACATAAAAAATACGTTACAAGGTACACTTAAACTCATAATAACACCATCTAATAACAATTGTTAAAAATGCACAAAAACTTTATAAGGGCTCAAAGATTTGAGGTCTCAGGTGTTAGAAAGGAAATTCAGACACAGAGCTTTAACATTTAGATACATACATATACATGTCTAAAGATGTATATGTGTGTGTGTATATATATATATATATATGTCTATATATGTGTATATATGTATTTATGTATTTATATGTATTTACAGACATATATACACATATAAACACATAAATTCATATGAGCACATCCATAGACATATATAAGTGCATTGAAGGCCTTTGCAGTTAAGTAAATAAAAACATGTTAAAGCATATTTATGCAATATTCATTTTTAATAAAGTGTTATACTGTGCATTTACTGTAAATATTTCACATTCCAATGTTCTGCAGATAGCAGAATATGTTCCCTTTATTTTTAAACAGATATTCCTATATATATATATATATATATATATATATATATATATATATATATATATATATATATATATATATATACCTATATATAATCATGTATAGATATATATATTATCAAAATAACATCAGATATATATAGAAATATGTATTTAGGAATAAATAGAAGATATTCTGCTATCTGAAGAACATTGGAATACAAAATATTCATATTTTCATATTGGGTTAGTGCAAATGAGAATATTCAATCGGGTTTGCTCGCGAATAGGGTGTTATGTTTTTTCACTTTGTTTGCTCCATTGACTTCTATGAGGGAATACGTGAATGCACATGTGATATTCTAAGTTTAGATTTTTGCGGTCGTTGGGTGAGTGCGTGAGTGAAAACAGTTTACTTTCAACCCATAATATGAGCGCAACCCGCCAAGTACAAAAAGTTTACTTCTAGCGCAGTTAACGATCGAGCGGAAGCGTTAAATAACGCTCCACTCGTAATCTAGCCTTTAGTGTAGCTTAAGTAAAATACATAAAACTAAATGTTGTCCTGATATTAGGAATACCTCATATGTGTAGGTATCCAAGTTATTTATAGAACAGTTAGGTCAAAAACTACAAATATGGGACTATTGGTCTAACACTACAAGTTTAAAAATACACTTTATTAAAGTGAAAGTCAACCATAGCGTTTTTGAAACCCTAGGGTTGACTGTTGAAACAAATAAAGGTCACTTTCATTCATGAAGTATAAGATACTTCATGCAGAAAGTGCCTTTATTTGTTTCAACCGTTCGCCGTTCTTAGCTGCTACTGCAGCCCACTGCCAAAACAATTTTGCTAAGAGGTGACGTTTTCACCTCTTAGGCAATAGCTGTGTGGTAAATCCGGTTTGGCGCCCATGGGACCCGGATTTACTGCACGGCTATTATTGCTATGAGGTGAAAACGTCACCTCTTAGCAAAATATTTTTTTACTGTGGGCTGCCGTAGCAGCTAAGAACAGCGAATGGTTGAAACGAATAAAGGCATTTTCTGCATGAAGTATCTTATACATGAATGAAAGTGCCCTTTATTTGTTTCAACAGTCAACCCTAGGGTTTCAAAAACACTATGGCTGACTTTCACTTTAAAGTAAATTTTTCTTTTGGTATCAAATATGGACAGGGAGAGAAGAGGAGGGGTTAAGATAAGTTAATGATTAGGCATCACTGGACTGCCTCACCCCTGGGTACGGTAGTCAACTGTAAGGGGCTAGCAATGGCCCATATACAATGTTAGGTGGCCTTCCCTAAGGGGTTAAAAACCTCTACGGGGTTAAAAACCTCTAAAAGTTTAAATATAGGGCTAGATTGCATGAAAACCACAAATAATGAGCTGCTTGAAAAAAATATAATGCCACAATATTTTCAATATTTTCAATAGCAGGTCCATTGTAGCTGCTGTATCACATTCAAATCACTTGTTGTGGCACATTGTATTGATCAGCCATTAAAGTACTTCTGATCCCATTGGCAATTAATGTGTAAGGGAACTTTTCATGATTCCATGCACAAATAATTAACCAAACAGTTAAAGCATTAGCAGCTAATTTTAAAACTTTGCTTTTAGAAATAATTTTCCAGGCTGGCAAAAGCCTTGAATGCTTGGCTAGCAGTGCGCAACATAACTATATAGACTGTATTGGATAGCGCTATGAGAAACTAACTTGTATTATAACTAATAAACATATTCTTTTAAAACACCATGCATGGAAATGGCTACTTCACTGTTTAACTGTATACGAAACCCACATTTTTCTTTTGTGATTACGAATACAATTTAAAAAAAAAAAAAGTTTCTAATTTACTTCTATTGTCAAATTTGCTTCACTCTCATGGTATTTTTTGTTAAAGAGACACCTAGGTAAGTAGCGGGCATGTATGGAGCACCACGTGGCATAACATCTTGTGCTCTTGCAACTGTATAACATTCTTTCAAATCTGCTGATATATAGTGCTGCAGACACGTGCAGGCTTCTGATCTTTCCTCCCTGCTTTCAACAAAGGATATCAAGAAATGAAGAAATAATAGAAGTAAATTGGAAAGCTGTTTAAAAAAAACATGCTCTATCCTAATTATGAGATTAAAAATTGGGTTTGATGTCTCTTAAATAAACTGTTTACAGTCTGTAATCAGCAGCTGTGAGCTCTCTGACCTCTAAATGAACAGCAAGCAAGAGTGCAGGTTAGATTAAGAACTGAAGTGAGAAGCAGTTGATTAGGAGAGCAAATTGAAAACTAGATTGACCCACTCTAGATGCTGATTGGTTGTGTGATATAATTTGTAAGCACAGATTGATTAAACCTATATTCAAATAAACTTTAAACAGGGACTTTATGTGAACACAGAAACCACCAGATTTGATAGAAGAGCTGCTTCCAAGAAGAGCAAAAGAAGTGAACAAGAGTTTTGTTCTCTGATGAGATGACAAGGCACTAAAGATAAGTATTGCCTAATGTATAGTCAGTGCTTTGCTTTAGTATAGGTTTTCAATTAAAATAGATCAGTCATTGCTTTACTTTTATATAGGTTTTCAATTAAAATAGATCAGTCATTTCTTTACTTTTATATAGGTTTTCAATTAAAATAGATCAGTCATTTCTTTACTTTTATATAGGTTTTCAATTAAAATAGATCAGTCATTGCTTTACTTTTATATAGGTTTTCAATTAAAATAGATCTGATTTCACATCATTCTGGCGTTCTCCCTTTTTATGCACTAATATATATATTATAGAAACCTATTTTACTGCCCTAACCCCCCCCCCACACACACACAATAAACCCTAATCTAATTTCTACTATAAATCCTAGACCCTTATGTCACCTTTTGCCGCAATGCCCCAAGACATTGCAGACCATATACAGTATTAGCCCTTACTACAAGCTACCACTAAGGTCTAAGCTACAGTCATACTCATTTTTTTATTGTTTTTATTGAATTTCAAATGACATAAAGTAAAATAAAACAAAACAGTATCTGTTCTGAGGTAAGTTCTGAAGTGTGCATGTGTCTTGAGTATGGCAGTAGTGTTTGCAGCTATGTTTGTAACAATGTTATAGATGTAGTGGTCACACTCCTGAACCTACTTAGGTATGCCCTCATGAAAAGGAGCTACATTTTAACAAAAGATACCAAGAGAACAAAGTAAATCTAATAATAGATGGAAATCGATTGTTTTTTTAATTGCATGCTCTATATGAATCATGCAAGATTAGGTTTGAATTCCACGTCCCTTTAAAGAACCAATAAATGCAGTAGAATAGCATAATCAACATGATAAAAAACAATGTAATAGCATTTCAAATGAGTAGTAGTATATTGTTTTGTGACAAATTTCAAAGTTAGTTAAATTTTCCTTGCATCATGTGACAGCCATCAGCCAATCACGAAAATGTGTATACGTATATATACTATGAATTATTGCACATGCTCAGTACACTGTCAGAAAAAAGGGTACGGTTGGGGTCCATTTGTGAACATTTAGGGTACAATTGCTGTGGTTGTACCCTCAATGGGTCATAATTACACCTTAAGGAACTAATATGTACCATTTAGTGGTAAATAAGGTACAAATATGTTTCCAACTGTTAAAGGGTCCATGTCTGTACCATTTTATCCCCCCAAAAATGTACAATCACTTGTGTGATTAAAAGGTTGAGGGGGATGGGTGCAAGTCCATATTATTTGTACACCTCAATTATTCATATTCACTTAACTGTCAGTCACCCAAAATGAATGCAACATACATGTTGTACAGCAAAATAATTATGTTCAATCGTTGTTGGTAATATACAAGAAGCGGGCAAAGCAAAACAAATACTTAATCATATATTCAATGATACTGTGTTGCTGGTTCTAAATAACAAACAAGCACTTAACATTTTAATGTTTATATTTAGAGCATCAAGATGTTAACTCTTAAACATAAAGCAAATGTATTAACTAAAATTACAAAGAAAAAAATTTGTTTTGAACTCTATAAAATAAACAAGAGCTGTTTATAAAAATAAAATAAAATTGTAACCGTTCCCCAGTCACATACAGTACATGGACATTGTGTAACACACCATAGAGCCATGTTTTGGTTGAAAGTTCCTTGACGTGTGTAACACAGCTCCATCTATTGGTAGCAGGTTCATTACCAAAATGTGTACTGGGGAAATAGACACATTTGCATATATTTTGCATAGAGTGACAATTCAATGTATGGGTTTTCCCTCCCCCGAATCCCCCTTCTTTTCGTTAGTTATATTTTAATTATTATGTTGTTTTCCATATGTTTTCTCTATATTTATGTTTTATGTGGCATGTCACCCTAAATTAAATGGGTTGTTTTTAGAGTCTTGTACAGAGTGATATAAAACACATTGAGTAGCCCTTTTTGGAACTGGTTGTTTGGCCTGGTTCCTTCAGGTGGTTCTGTAGCTTTCTTTGGATTTGCAATATGGCTACATTATCCAAACTTTTTTAAAACTGCAGTGTGGCTATTGTAATACTGTCTGAAAAAGTACACATTAAATGAATGCATAGTTAAGAGTTATATAATAAATTTAATGTAACAACATTTGCAATATGCTGTGTTGAGTACAAAGTTGCCATCATGAGGTACAAAGGGCTTGTACCATAGAGGTCCAGTCTAGTCACCAAAGGTATATATTAGCCTTTGAAAGGTTCAATCTGCAAGGGTAACAATTTGTACCCATGTTAAAGGGTACAGCGGGTGTACCTTTCAGGGTACTGCTCATGTGACAAACTGTTGTACCAGTAAAGGTACAATTTTTGCACATTTTTTTCTGACAGTGTTGGAGCTGGTGCCTCTAAAATTATGCAGTTAAAAAAATATTGTGCATATTACCACAGACTCATAGACATACATCCCCAGCAAATTTCAAGCACATTAGAAAGCTTTTATAAGCCAGCAAGGTAACATCACTAACTTCCTCTTCAATCAAGAAATGTGTGAACATATTTTCCACATTTGTTGGCTCATTTTAAAATCTTCACTCAGTGTTATCAGTAGTTACCCACCCTTCCCCCTGACTGGTCTTTACACTATAAAATTCTGCATTTTCTCAGAAATATTCACTTTCATCTTACAACAGACTCACAGACAGATATCCCAAGCACACAAGAATACTTTCCTCTCCCACTTCTCACCCAACACACTCTATCATTTACTCATTTATATAACCACTTATTTAATTGATATAAGGTGCAATTGTCACTTCACCTGACTTACTAAAGGAAGAACCAATATTTTCTCACACAAAACTGCTCTGTTATCTACCTCTGCTACAGCTTTCGTCTATCCTCAAATCACCACCACCCTACACAGACAATGTCTCTGACTTATCTCCCCCCTCCTTCTGTGTCATACATCATTTTCTCCTTTAAATTGTAAGTTTGAGAGCCCTTCAAACTGTAGCTCACTTTGTATAAAAGTGCATCTATTACTGATTGTGCTCAAGGGCAGGGCTATCCTCACCTTTTGTGGAAAACTTCACTGTAACTATTTAAAGAACTTTGTGTATTGTTTGTTAAAGAAGTTTATGAAATATATTTAACATACCCTTGTTTAACTTGTTATTGTAACTCTAGTATTTTTTGTACCGTAACCCCTTAGTGACCAGAACACTTTTCCATTTGTTGACCGTTTGGGACCAGGGCTATTTTTACATTTCTGCGGTGTTTGTGTTTAGCTGTAATATCTCTTACTCATTTATCATACTGTAAATATTATATACTGTTTTTCTCAACATTAAATGGACTTTCTAAAGATACCATTATTTTCATCATATCTTATAATTTACTATAAAACAATATATAAAATATAAGTCTGAAAGTCTGCCAGTACTAAAATAAAAAGCATTTTTTTTATATTGATTATGCAGTGTTGGATTCCCCCTTAGCCCCCAACCTCCCTGATCCCCCCATACACCTTTCTAACCATCCCCCCTCTACCTACTTGCCGCCATCTTGGGTACTGGCAGCTGTCTGCCAGTACGCAGTGTGGCCAAAAAAATGTGTGCTTTTTTTATTTTATATTCAAAATAAATTTTTTTTCTTTAGTGTAGCTGCCCTCCCTCAATACCCTCCCCCCAAGATCCCTTGGCCAATATTTAATATCCCCCCCTCGCTCTCTCCCTCCTTCATGTCCAGACTCCATTCATGATTTTCTTGTGTAAATGTGGCACGTGCGCACACGCACCCCCCGTCCACCCCGCCACAGCCGCGAGTGAACACACACACATCGGTGTGCACAGGAACCTGTACCACCAATTGATGGGCCGCCCACCCCCCTCCCTGCTGCTGCTCTCACCCACCAACGATCGGCACCATCAATGGCCGATGCATCAGTGGTTTAAAAAGGGTATTGCAGTGATGCCTCAATATCAAGGCATCACTACAATACCCTGGAAGCAGCTGGAAGCAATCACGATCACTTCCAGCGCTTGAAACCCCAGAGGACGTGTCAGGCACTTCCTTGGTCATTTAGGGTAGTTTTTTGGAGAACGTACATGGCACGTTAAGGGGTTAAAGGAATAGTCTAGTCAAAAATAAACTTTCATGATTCAGATAGAGAATGCAATTTTAAGCAACTTTCTATTTTACTTCTATTATCTATTTAGCTTTGTTCCTTTGGTATCTTTATTTGAAAAAGCAAGAATCTACGCATAGGAGCCAGCCCATTTTTGGTTCAGCACCTGGGTAGCACTTTCTGATTGTGTCTAAATGTAGCCACTAATCAGCAAGCGCTGCTCATGTGCTGAACCAAAAATGGGCTGGCTCCTAAGGATACATTCAAATAAAGATAGCAAGAGAATGAAGAAAAATTGATAATTGGAGTAAATTAGTAAGTTGCCTAAAATTGCATGCTCTATCTAAATCATGAAAGTTTCACTTTGACTAGACTATTCCTTTAACCCCTTAGTGACCAGAGCACTTTTCCATTTGTTGACCGTTTGGGACCAAGGCTATTTTTACATTTCTGCTGTGTTTGTGTTTAGCTGTAATTTTCCTCTTACTCATTTAATGTACCCACACATATTATATACCGTTTTTCTCGCCATTAAATGGACTTTCTAAAGATAGCATTATTTTCATCATATCTTATCATTTACTATTAAAAAAATTATAAAATAAGAGGAAAAAATGGAAAAAAAACAATTTTTTCAAACTTTGACCCCCAAAATCTGTTGCACATCTACAACCACCAAAAAACACCCATGCTAAATAGTTTATAAATTTTGTCCTGAGTTTAGAAATACCCAATGTTTACATGTTCTTTGCTTTTTTTGCAAGTTATAGGGCACTAAATAAAAGTAGCACTTTGCTATTTCCAAACTACTTTTTTTCAAAATTAGCGCTAGTTACATTGGGACACTGATATCTTTCAGGAATCCCTGAATATCCCTTGACATGTATATATATATATATTTTTTTAGAAGACATCCCAAAGTATTGATCTAGGCCCATTTTGGTATATTTCATGCCACCATTTCACCGCCAAATGCGATCAAATAAAAAAATGTTTTCACTTTTTCACAAATTTTTTCACAAACTTTAGGTTTCTCACTGAAATTATTTACAAACAGCTTGTGCAATTATTGCACAAATGGTTTTAAATGCTTCTCTGGGATCCCCTTTGTTCAGAAATAGCAGACATATATGGCTTTTACGTTGCTTTTTGGTAATTTGAAGGCCGCTAAATGCCACTGCGCACCACACGTGTATTATGCGCAGCAGTGAAGGGGTTAATTAGGGAGCATGTAGGGAGCTTGTAGGGTTAATTTTAGCTTTAGTGTAGTGTAGTAAACAACCCCAAGTATTGATCTAGGCCCATTTTGGTATATTTCATGCCACCATTTCACCGCCAAATGCGATCAAATTAAAAAAACTTTAAATATTTCACAATTTTAGGTTTCTCACTGAAATTATTTATAAACATCTTGTGCAATTATGGCACAAATTGTTGTAAATGCTTCTATGGGATCCCCTTTGTTCAGAAATAGCAGACATATATGGCTTTGGTGTTGCTTTTTGGTAGTTAGAAGGTCGCTAAATGCCGCTGCGCATCACACGTATATTATGTCTAGCAGTGAAGGAGTTAATTAGGTAGCTTGTAGGGAGCTTGCAGAGTTAATTTTAGCTTTAGTGTAGAGATCAGCCTCCCACTAGACACATCCCACCCCCTGATCCCTCCCAAACAGCTCCCTTCCCTCCCCCACCCGACAATTGTCCCCGCCATCTTAAGTACTGGCAGAAAGTCTGCCAGTACTAAAATAAAAGTTTTTTGGGGGGTTTTAGGATTAAAAAAAAAAAAAATTCTTCTGCTGTGTAGGACCCCCCTTAGCCCCCAACCTCCCTGATCCCCCCCAAACAGCTCTTTAACCCCCCCTCTGCCTTTATTGTGCAGCATATTGGGTACTGGCAGCTGTCTGCCAGTACCCAGTTTGAAAAATAATAATGCATTTTAATTTTTTTATTTTATTAAATATGTTCTTTATTTCTGTAGTGTAGCTGCCCCCCCCCTCAACATCCAACCCCCCACCCTCTCCCAGATGCCTTGATGTTAAAATCCCACCCTCCCCAGTCCTCTCTCCCACCCTCCAGATCTACAGCATATTGATGCTGAAACAGATCTCTAGTGCACGCGCGCGCCCGTGCACGCGCACGCACCCGCACAAGATCCCTCCCCCCTCCTCCACCAATGACTGCCCACCCGCCTCCCTGTATGAGCTCCCACCCACCAACGATAACGGCCATCGATAGCCGATGCAGAGAGGGCCACAGAGTGGCTCTCTCTGCATCGGATGGCTAAAAACAGTTATTGCAGGATGCCTCAATATTGAGGCATCACTGCAATAACATGAAAGCAGCTGGAAGCTATCAGGATCGTTTCCACTGCTTTCAAAGACCAACGACGTATGGGGTACGTCCTTGGTCATTAACTGCATTTTTTTGCAGGACGTACCCCATACGTCGTTGGTCGTTAAGGGGTTAAAGAATGGAATGTACCTCTGTATAGTGCTGTGTAAAATGTTGGCGCTTTATTAATAAATGTTAATAATAATAATAAAAGAAATTAATTGGAAGTTGTTCACAACTGCATGCTTTGATGTTCCTATAACTGCAACCATGAGATTAATCGCATGAGAACTGCTTTTTAAAGAAAATGGATCCCTATGCAATGATCAAAAGTGTCAACAAATGTGATCTAGCCCATAGCGTCAAAACATTTTTTAGAGCTAAATAACCTTTTGCTTTTCATTATCTGTTGCATCAGTTAAAACAGCATCCTGTTTCCTTTTTCTGTTTCCTTGTTCTCTCTCTTTGAAGAATTTCATTAATAAATTACTTACCTAGTAGTACAAAAAAAACAGCAAAAGGCTTGTCCAGAAGCTGTTCCTATTTAAAGAATTAATTAAATTCTTGTTAAGCTATGATCATCATTCATCCCATCAGTTCCTTGTTTGTAGCTCTTGGGATGTTTTACATCATAACCTGATTATTATTTGTTCAGGAAAACAATTAGGTTACAATTAGGTTACAATTCATTATACACTACTGCTACTTGCAGATGTATGTACTTAAAGAACCACTAAATGCAGTAGATTTGCATAATAAACAAGTGCATAATAAATAGACAAGGCAATAACACCTACTCTGAATTTCAAATAAGCAGATTTTTTTTTCTGATTAATTTTCTCTTCCATTTTGTGGCCCCTTTATCATGTGACAGACATCAGCCAATCACAGACTAGTATACATATACCCTGTGAGCTGGTGCACATGCTCAGTAGGATCTTGTGTATATAAATAGTGTGTATATAAAAAGACTGCAACATTTTATAACAGAAGTAAATTGGAAAGTGTCTTAAAAATGCATGCTCTTTTTGAATCATAAAAGTTTATTTTGATTTGAGTGTCCCTTTAAGTGTCATGCTCTATACTAGTGTTTCCAAATGTATTTGCTTATTCAATAGTCAATAATATATAATATTGTAAAATAATGTTTGAAGTAAAGTTAATCAAACATACATTTTTATTTACTGGTGAAGTTTTTCTGTAATAAATTAGAAGAACTATAATATCTACTGATACTACTTAAAGGGTCATTATAGTAAAAAAAATTAGATGCTTTTTAGAATATAATGGCCCTTTAATATTTCTTGTAAATTCTTATTGAATTTGCAGAATAAACATTTTTTTTTTATCACTACAAGTAATATAAAACTGCAAAATACATTCAATATTGATTTTGTCCTCTTTTCCTGTAATTGTGGGCTTTCCATTTCCTGTAAGAATTAATGTGCAGACTCAACAAGCAGGGCTGACCTTAGGGTGAGGAGACAAGGTGGCTGCCTAGGGCGCCGCACTTAAAGGGGACCCGCACTAGTGCCAAACTGTTGCCTGCACTTGTATTTATATAAGTGGGTGGTGGACTGGTGAGTTCTAATCTGGACAGGAGTTTGATGGAGGCGAGGTAGACAGAGTAGGGGGGGGGACTGGAAAATGTATTTTTATTTTAGGGTGTGGGGTCAATTTGTCAAGCTCCGTACGGAGCTGCTCCATAACCTGTCTGCCTGCTTTAAAGCAGCGGACAGAAATCAACCCGATCGAATACAATTGGATTGATTGACACCCCCTGCTAGCGGGCATTTGGCCGTGAATCTGAAGGGGGCGGTATTGCACCAGCAGTTCACAAGAACTGCTGATGCAATGATAAATGCCGACAGCGTATCAATGTGCAGCGGACATGATACGCTACATCGTATCATGTCCGCTCGCACTTTAGTAAATTGACCCCTAAGTGTTTTCACTGAATAAAAATTGTGCCACAGAGAATGGTGCCACAGAGGAACATGCAGACTTGCTTTAACCAACAAGGACTAAAACATGAACACACACATAGAAAAAAACAACTATCAGCATACACGTTTACTTGTATTTTCCTTGCTTAAAGGGACATAAAACAAGTTGGGATATAGACAAAATATAATAATATGTACTTTAATTACTTTACCTGCAAATTTATACTGCAGTGCCTCGCTATTAACCCTTTCTTTTAAGTTTCTGAATTACACAGCTAAATCTCCCCCCCACACAATTCCTTCTATAGCTACCACTGATTTGGAAGAATGCAGACTTTAACACTCATTACCTGCTGGAGCATGCCTAGAAGCAAATAAGCAGCTGTGAACTCAGTTGAAATACAATGTGTGTGTTTCTGATGCTAAACACTGATAGGGGGGGGGTGGATCAGACTTTTCCAGACAGCATGGCTATGTAAGTCATTTTGCTTATTTTTGAAAATTATTATAAAATACTTTCCAGCAATTTTTATTTTTATTTTTTAAAGCAAACTATTTCGACTTAATTATCCATTTTAGGATATGCAAAGATCTCAACATGTTTTATGGCACTTTAATAAGGCACATCATTGATGTTGTTAAATGAATACATTATTACCAGTCCATAATGTGTGAAAACATTTTATAATAAAAATAAATTGTATAGTTCAACCCCAAAAGTTTCTCCAAAAAGTCAAGCCCCATTTTTTGAATTGTATTATGAAAGTCCACAGTTCAGCAAAAGGAGCATCACTCAAGCCAAACAGAAATTTAAATAGTGTGCTTCTGAGAGCCCATGACATTAAAGGGAAACTCAAATCAAAATTAAACTTTCATGATTCAAATAGAACAAGCAATTTTAAACAACTTTCCAATTCACTTCCATTAACAAAATATTTATACTTTGTGAGTCACCAGCTCCTACTGAGCATGTGCAAGAATTCACAGAATATTTGTGATTGGCTGAAAGCTGTCAAATGGTACAGGAGGAGTGGAAATAGACATAACTTTTAAATTTGACAGAAAAAAAAATCTACGCATATGTCTAATAAATTAGACAGTCACTCTCTAATAAGGATAATACCCACAAGCATGAAAACAAAATGTAGCTTTATTTAGCACACAAACATCTCTTTTCACCAAGAAAACTTGTAACGTATTTGGAAGAAATTAAAGTAAAATCAAAAGCATTACAACTATACCCCCCCTGCCATTTTTTATTCTTTGGGAACAATTCTATGTTAAGAAGGAGAGCACATCTTTACAGAAATGGTTGTAAAAGAGACAATGGCATCTACTTATCAAGCCGTCAACCGCTAATACGCTGGAATTCCACAGCGTATTTGTGGCAAGCCTGATTCCCCTTAGTTATCAAACCCTACAGACCGGCAAAAGTAGAATTTTGTGACGGAACATACGATCCGCCGGTCTCAGTCTGACACAGATTGATGCTTACGTCATTACAAATGTTCCGAATGCAAATTCAGCACTATCTGACTACTTTTGCTAGTTAACAAATAACTAGCAGGTACGCTCATCACTATTCCGGCCCAGTGTACTTGGTTTTCAATCCGCCACCCTGGAGGCGGCAGATACCATAGGAATCAATGGGAGTCTGAAAGCAGCGAAAGCTCATGTTCACTGCTGCACGATATCCCATTGATTCCTATGGTAATGTTTACACCTAACACCCTAACATGTACCCCGAGTGTAAACACCCCTAATCTGCCACCCCCTACACCGCTGCCACCTACATTATACTTATTAACCCCTAATCTGCCGCCCCCTACACCGCCGCCACCTACATTATAATTATTAACCCCTAATCTGCTGCCCCTACACTGCTGCCACCTACATTATATTTATTAACCCCTAATCTGCCCCCCCTACACCGCCGCCACTATAAAAACTATATAAAATACTAAACTACCTATTGCTCCTAAAGGGGCATTTGTATAGGCATTGCCTTTAAAAGGGCATTCAGCTCTTTTACTGCACTTAAAAGAGCAATCAGCTCTTTTTTAAGTCCAAAAAACCCTTATCTTAAAAAAAAAGCACCCCAAAAAAAGGTACTCACTGTTCCTGAAGTCTGGTGGAGAAGGTCTTCTTCCAGACGGATCCATCAACTTCTATCTTCATCTGGAGTGAAGGCAGCGTGTAGCAGAGGTGCGGAGCTGTGTTCCCGATGCCTGGATCCTCAGCGGCAGTCCTCAATGATGGCGGTCCTCGTCGGCTGTCATTGGCAGTAGCATTCCTCTGTGGCATGGAGGCTCCACTTCATCCGATGTCCATTGTAGATTGAAGATTGAATGCAAGGTACCGCAATCAATTTGGGGTACCTTGCATTCCTATTGGCTGAAATTTGGAAATCAGCCAATAGGATTAGAGCTACTGAAATCCTATTGGCTGTTCAAATCAGCCAATAAGATTTCATTAGGTCTCATCCTATTGGCCGATTTTAAAATATCAGCCAATAGGAATGCAAGATACTCCAAGAAATATGGGGTACCTTGCATTCAATCTTCAGTGTGCGCGGCCAAGCTGCGCCGCCTTCGCAGTGGATGAAGATAGAAGATGGAGCAACCTGGAAGAAAACCTTCTCTGCCGAACTTCAGGAACCGTGAGTACCTATTTGGGGCTTAGTGTTGGGTTGTTGTTTTTTTTTTTTTTAAGATTAGGGATTTGGACACAGTAAAAGAGCTGAATGCCCTTTTAAGGGGAGTAAAAGAGCTGAATGCCCTTTTAATGGCAATGCCCATACAAATGCCCCTTTAGGGGCAATGGGTAATTTAGGTTTTTTTAGTGTTAGGTTTTATTATTTTGGGGGGTTTGGTGGGTGGGGGGGATTAACTGTTAGGGGGGACTTGGTTTATTTTATTTTTATTTTTTATTTTTTTTATTTATAACCAACAAAGGGAACCCCGAGTCTAAACACCCCTAATCTTACACTAATTAACCCCTAATCTGCCGCCCCGACATCGCCGCCACCTACATTATACTTATGAACCCAAAATCTGCTGCCCCCAACATCGCCGACACCTACATTATATTTATTAACCCCTAATCTGCCGCCCCCAATGTCGCGCAACCTAACTACATTTATTAACCCCTAATCTGCCGCCCCCAATGTCGCCACCACTATAATAAAGTTATTAACACTTAACCTAAGTCTAACCCTAACCCCACCTAACTTAAATATAATTTAAATAAATCAAAATAAAATTACTACAATTAACTAAATAATTCCTATTTAAAACTAAATACTTACCTATAAAATAAACACTAAGATAGCTACAATATAACTAATAGTTACATTGTATCTATCTTAGGGTTTATTTTTATTTTACAGGCAACTTTGTATTTATTTTAACTAGGTACAATAGTTATTAAATAGTTATTAACTATTTAATAACTACATAGTTAAAATAAAGACAAATGTACCTGTAAAATAAAACCTAACCTAAGTTACAATTACACCTAACACTACACTACAATTAAATTAATTACCTAAATTAAATACAATTAATTACAATTAAATAAAATTATCTAAAGTACAAAAACCCCCCACTAAATTACAGAAAATAATAAAGAAATTACAAGATTTTTAAACTAATTACACCTAATCTAATCCCCTAACAAAATAAAAAAAGCCCTCCCAAAATAAAAAAGCCCTACCCTACACTAAATTACAAATAGCCCTTAAAAGGGCCTTTTGTGGGGCATTGCCCCAAAGTAATCAGCTCTTTTACCTGAAAAAAATTACAATTCCCCCCCCAACATTAAAACCCACCACCCACACAACCAACCCTACTCTAAAACCCACCCAATCCCGCCTTAAAAAAACCTAACACTAACCCCTGAAGATCCACTTACAGTTAAAAGAAGACCGGACATCCATCCTCAACGAAGCCGGGAGAAGTCCTCTGCAAAGCGGCAAGAAGTCCTCACCGGGAGAAGTCTTCATCCAAGCCGGGCGAAGTGGTCCTCCAGACGGGCAGAAGTCTTCATCCAGACAGCATCTTCTATCTTCATCCATCCGGCGCGGAGCGGGTCCATCTTCAAGACATCTGACGCGGAGCATCCTCTTCTTTCCACGGCTAAACACCGAATGAAGGTTCCTTTAAATGATGTCATCCAAGATGGCGTCCCTTCAATTCCGATTGGCTTTAAGGTAGAAAAAATCCTATTGGCTGATGCAATCAGCCAATAGGATTGAACTGGCATTCTATTGGCTGATTGGAACAGCCAATAGAATGCCAGCTCAATCCTATTGGCTGATTGGATCAGCCAATAGGATTGAACTTCAATCCTATTGGCTGATTGCATCAGCCAATAGGATTTTTTCTACATAATTCCAATTGGCTGATAGAATTCTATCAGCCAATCGGAATTGAAGGGACGCCATATTGGATGACGTCATTTAAAGGAACCTTCATTCTGTGTTTAGCCATTGTTTGAAGAGGATGCTCCGCGTCAGATGTCTTGAAGATGGACCCGCTCCGCGCCGGATGGATGAAGATAGAAGATGCCGTCTGGATGAAGACTTCTGCCCATCTGGAGGACCACTTTGCCGGGCTTCGTTGAGGACTTCGGCCCGGTTGGGTGAAGACGTCTCCTGGTAAGGTGATCTTCAGGGGGTTAGTGTTAGTTTTTTTTAAGGGGGGATTGGGTGGGTTTTAGAGTAGGGTTGGTTGTGTGGGTGGTGGGTTTTAATGTTGGGGGGTATTGTATTTTTTTTTTCAGGTAAAAGAGCTGATTACTTTGGGGCAATGCCCCGCAAAAGGCCCTTTTAAGGGCTATTTGTAATTAAGTGTAGGGTAGGGATTTTTTTATTTTAAGGGGGCTTTTTTATTTTTTTAGGGGGATTAGATTAGGTGTAATTAGTTTAAACATCTTGTAATTTCTTTATTATTTTCTGTAACTTAGTGTTTTTTTTGTACTTTAGATAATTTTATTTAATTGTAATTAATTGTATTTAATTTTGGTAATTAATTTAATTATAGTGTAGTGGTAGGTGTAACTGTAACTTAGGTTAGGTTTTATTTTACAGGTACATTTGTCTTTATTTTAACTAGGTAGTTATTAAATAGTTAATAACTGTTTAATGACTATTGTACCTAGTTAAAATAAATACAAAGTTGCCTGTAACATAAAAATAAACCCTAAGATAGATACAATGTAACTATTAGTTATATTGTAGCTATCTTAGGGTTTATTTTATAGCTAAGTATTTAGTTTTAAATAGGAATAATTTAGTTAATTGTAGTAATTTTATTTAGATTTATTTAAATGATATTTAAGTTAGGGGGTGTTAGGGTTAGGGTTAGACTTAGGTTTAGGGGTTAATAACTTTATTATAGTGGAGGCGACGTTGGGGGCGGCAGATTAGGGGTTAATAAATGTAGGTAGGTGGCGGCGATGTTAGGGCCGGCATATTAGGGGTTAATAATATTTAATTAATGTTTGCGATGCTGGAGTGCGGCGGTTTAGGGGTTGATATATTTATTATAGCGGCGGCGATGTCCGGTTCGGCAGATTAGGGGTTAAAAAATGTGTTTTAGTGTTTGCAATGTGGGGGGGGCCTCAGTTTAGGGGTAAATAGGTAGTTTATGGGTGTTAGTGTACTTTATAGCACTTTAGTTAAGAGTTTTATGCTACGGCGTTGTAGTGTAAAACTCTTAACTACTGACTTTAAAATGCGGTACCAGGTTTGACAGGAGAGGGTCTACCACTCACTTTTGGTCAGACTCGAAATACCGGTGCTATGCAAGTCCCATTGAAAATATAGGATACTCAATTGATGTAAGTGGATTTGCGGTATTTCCGAGTCTGGCCAAAAAAGTGAGCGGTACACCTGTACCTGCAAGACTCGTAATACCAGCGGGCGTTAAAAAGCAGCGTTAGGACCTATTAACGCTGCTTTTTAAGGCTAACGCAAAACTCGTAATCTAGTCCAAAGTTATTAAACTAACTGAAAAAAGAAAAAAAAAACTAAATAACCTCAACCTAAATAAAATTAAAATAAAATACGAATTCAAACCATAATTAACTCTAGGAGGGCATTACAGCTAAGGAGTATCTTTGATCAAATTTGGGTTTAACCCTTAAGGAAAGAAGGCTAAATTAAGGCATTAATGTTCGTCAAGATGTCAACCCAAGGATGTTCAATATACAGAAATCTTCAGTGGTAAGGAGGGGGCATTGGTTAACATTGATATGCTCTCTACTAGGTCACCGTTGGAGACAACTATTGGAGTAAACTGGTAGTACAGCCAAGCAGGATATAATATAATAATGAGGAGTCATAACTACCGATATGGGACATTTTAGTTAATTTAAGTAAGATATCTGACAATGACTTTTGTAAGGATTACAATCCTATTCAACTGCAGTGAGAAGCTACTTCAGTGGTCATGACCAATCAATACTATAACAATATAATAAGGCACATGGATCATGAGGGTTCCAGTATATAACAAAATACCATGATATATTGCCTGTGATATAGATGAAGAGACTAGATATAATTGCATACAGACAATGTATGCAATCCTGTCGCTCACGACAATGATCAGCATAAGTATACCCGAGGGGCAAATAATTTGGTATACCTAGCAGCGAAATAAGAAAGGACTGTGGGTTTAAGCAATTTGCAATATATTTAGACCTTATATTGAAGCTGTACTAAATGTTAAAAAACTAAAAACAAAAATGCTAAGTTGCAGCAAGTCAAATTCAATAACATGTTATTATAACATTTAAAATGTACAATTAACTGTTGCTATTCATTGAAATGGATTATGGCATTGATGGGTAAATTGGAATGTGTGTGCAAATTCCATTATACTTAAGATACGAGTGAGAATGCATTCGCCATGATGGCATCCTACGTTCAGATTCTATAGAGTGTAGATATTGAAAAGGAGTATATTTCTTGCGACAATTAGGGATTAAAATTTCAAGGTCCAGACCCCATTTTGCAGTATTATACATGTACCTATATATAAAATGAAATCATTGTTTTTTCCATTTAAAACTGGATTCAACATGGCTATCACCTACTCAGCATACCCAGGATATGATTAAACAATAGTATTGGCATGGAAAATGTGCTAGAAGTAATCAAAACTTAAGATGATTCAGGTACTAGTGTACTGACTGATAAGGGATATATCTGAAAATACTAGATTGCAAGATGTGGGTGACTCTCAAGTGAGATTTTAAGAAAATATAAACAGTAACAAAATTACATTTAAGATGATTCTACTGCAAAATTCTTGATCTCTAATGAACATAAAGATTTAAATTTAGCAAAATAGTATAGCATAACAATGCAGGCTAGTGATGTCGCGAACATAAAAATTTTGGGTTGGCGAACGCGAACTTCCACAAATGTTCGCGAACGGGCGAACCGGGCGAACCGCCATAGACTTCAATCGACAGGCAAATTTTAATACCCACAGGGACTCTTTCTGGCCACAATAGTGATGGAAAAGTTGTTTCAAGGGGACTAACACCTGGACTGTGTCATGCCGGAGGGGGATCCATGGCAAAACTCCCATGGAAAATTACATAGTTGATAAAGAGTCTGGTTTTAATCCATAAAGGGCATAAATCACCTAACATTCCTAAATTGTTTGGAATAACGTGCTTTAAAACATCAGGTATGATGTTGTATCGATCAGGTAGTGTAAGGGTTACGCCCGCTTCACAGTGACAGATCAAACTCCTGCAGCGGGTACAACATCATCATCATCACACCGTACGTCCATGTGTGTAATGCTGCCTGACTGAGACATATCCCTGTTATCTACATCCTCTGGCAATAATGGTTGCGCATCACTCATTTCTTCCAACTGATGTGTAAATAACTCCTCTGACAGATCAAGTGAAGCGGCTGTGGTGCTAGTGTTGGTGGTGGCGGCAGGCGGGAGAGTGGTAACTTGAGAGGTGCCCAAAGCTAAGCTGGAGGAGGATGGTGCGTCAGTGTTCCGAGCGGAAGCTGTAGAAGATTGGGTGTCCTGTGTTAGCCAGTCAACTATGTCCTCAGAACTTTTCGAGTTCAGGGTACGTGGCCTCTGAACACTGGTCATTATTCTAGGGCCAAAGGGAATCACAGTACCACGACCACGACGGCTCCTGCGGGGTGGCCTGCCTCGACCTGTCATTTTTTTTTCGATTAGTGGTACTATGCGTGCAAGCTACTGTGACAACAGATATGAGTGGCACTGTGCACTGGCAGAAGTTGGCTGAGTAGATGTTGTAGGCCTGACACACATGCTTGCAGACAACTAACTGCTATTCAATCTATAACAGTCAAAATTGTATTTTTTTTTTAATGTACACTACTGTTACACCAGATATGAGTTGCACTGGTGTGACACTGTGCCCTGGCAGGCCCTGAAACGCACACGCGTGAAGGAAACTGATTGCTATTATTTCACAGTCAAATTTCTAGTTTTCTTTTTTAACCCCTTAAGGACCAAGGCCATTTTTCAATTTCTTTCTCTTAAGGACCAGGGCTATTTTTACATTTCTGCGGTGTTTGTGTTTAGCTGTAATTTTACTCTTACTCATTTACTGTACCCACAAATATTATATACCGTTTTTCTCGCCACTAAATGGACTTTCAAAAGATACCATTATTTTCATCATATCTTATAATTTATTATTAAAAATATTATAAAATATGAGGAAAAAATAAAAAAAACACACTTTTTCTAACTTTGACCCCCAAAATCTGTTACACATCTACAACCACCAAAAAACAACCATGCTAAATAGTTTCTAAATTTTGTCCTGATTTTAGAAATACCCAATGTTAACATGTTATTTGCTTTTTTTGCAAGTTATAGGGAAATAAATACAAGAAGCACTTTGCTATTTCAAAACCACTTTTTTTCAAAATGAGCGCTAGTTACATTGGAACCCTGATATCTGTCAGGAATACCTGAATATCCCTTGACATGTATATATTTATTTTTAGAAGACATCCCAAAGTATTGATCTAGGCCCATTTTGGTATATTTCATGCCACCATTTCACCGCCAAATGCGATCAAATAAAAAAAAATTGTTCACTTTTTCACAAACTTTAGGTTTCTCACAGAAATTATTTACAAACAACTTATGCAATTATGGCATAAATGGTTGTAAATGCTTCTCTGGGATCCCCTTTGTTCAGAAATAGCAGACTTATATGGCTTTGGCGTTGCTTTTTGGTAATTAGAAGGCTGCTAAATGCCACTGCGCACCACACGTGTTTAATGCCTAGCAGTGAAGGGGTTAATTAGGGAGCATGTAGGGAGCTTGTAGAGTTAATTTTAGCTTAAGTGTAGTGTAGTAGACAACCCAAAGTATTGATCTAGGCCCATTTTGGTATATTTAATGCCACAATTTCACCGCCAAATGCGATCAAATAAAAAAACATTGTTCACTTTTTCACAAACTTTAGGTTTCTCACAGAAATTATTTACAAACAACTTATGAAATTATGGCATAAATGGTTGTAAATGCTTCTCTGGGATCCCTTTTGTTCAGAAATAGCAGACTTATATGGCTTTGGCGTTGCTTTTTGGTAATTAGAAGGCTGCTAAATGCCACTGCGCACCACATGTGTTTAATGCCTAGCAGTGAAGGGGTTAATTAGGGAGCATGTAGGGAGCTTGTAGAGTTAATTTTAGCTTAAGTGTAGTGTAGTAGACAACCCAAAGTATTGATCTAGGCCCATTTTGGTATATTTAATGCCACCATTTCACCGCCAAATTTGATCAAATTTAAAAGAAACTTAGATTTTTTCACAATTTTAGGTTTCTCACTGAAACTATTTACAAACAGTTTGTGCAATTATGGCACAAATGGTTGTAAATGCTTCTCTGGGATCCCCTTTGTTCAGAAATAGCAGACATATATGACTTTGGTGTTACTTTCTGGTAATTAGAAGGCCGCTAAATGCTGCTGCGCATCACACGTGTATTATGGCTAGCAGTGAAGGGGTTAATTAGGTAGTTTGTAGGGAGCTTGCAGGGTTAATTTTAGCTTTAGTGTAGAGATCAGCCTCCCACCTGACACATCAGACCCCCTGATCTAGGGTTGCCACCTGTCCCTTAAGATACAGAACACTTATAAGTTACACATGCTGCAGGGTGTGCAGGGAGGAATATGAATATAGCTGTTCAGAAACACAAAGCATGTTCCTCCCTGCTCACCCTGCAGCATGTGTAACTCATAAGTGTCCAGGAAAACATGGCTGAGGTGGCAACCCTACCCTGATCCCTCCCAAACAGCTCCCTTCCCTCCCCCACCCCACAATTGTCCCCGCGATCTTAAGTACTGGCAGAAAGTCTGCCAGTACTAAAATAAAAGGTTTTTAAAAAAATTTTTTAGCATATTTAAATATGCTGTGGTGTAGCATCCCCCCTTAGCCCCCAACCTCCCTGATCCCCCCCAAAACAGCTCTCTAACCCTCCCCATCTGCCTTATTGGCGGCCATCTTGGGTACTGGCAACTGTCTGCTATTATTTCACAGTCAAAAAAGTGTTGTTTTTTTAAATGCACACTACTGTTACACCAGATATGAGTGGTGGCACTGGGCAAGTGGGCACAGTATACGCTGTGAGCCTGACACACACACTGGCAGGCAGGCAACTGCAATTAGATTACACAGAAGAAAAAAAAAGCAGACTGATGTTCTAGCCCTAAAAAGGGCTTTTTGGGGTGCTGTCCTTACAGCAGAGATCAGATGAGTCCTTCAGGACTGTAGTGGACACTGAATACACTAGCCTAGCTATCGATTTCCCTATTAAATCAGCAGCAGCTACACTGTCCCTCCTCTCACTAAGAATACAGCTTCCGAATGAATCTAAAATGGATGCTGTCCAGGAGGTGGGAGGGTCTGGGAGGAAGGGTCTGCTGCTGATTTGCTAGAATGTGTCTGCTGACTGTGAGGTACAGGGTCAAAGTTTACTCAATGATGACGAATAGGGGGCGGACCGAACATCGCATATGTTCGCCCGCCGCGGCGAACAAGCTATGTTCGCCGGGAACTATTCGCAGGCGAACTATTCGCGACATCACTATGCAGGACTACTTATTTCTGATTTGATGACAGTCTGAGGTGAAGGCTTCATGAAAGTTAATCAAGTTGTCGCTTCTGCTAGCTTTATTTGCAATATTTTCTGCCACTCTTCTCCCCTGCATTTGCACTGTAGCTACAATCTATAAATCTGCTTCAGTGGCGTGTTGAACTCATGAGCACCAGCCTTCAGAACTTGAAGGGTCAAATACTTAAGAAGTCTTTTACAAAGCTAGCAGCCAGTTACGCATAAGGGAGGCAGAATAAATAAGCAGTTCATGCTAGTGAGCAATCCGGTGCAGATTCGGAAGCAGTGGGGTTAAGTCAATAACTGACGTTACACACGTGTTGCCAATAACAGTTCAAAAACAATAAGGAAGGATCCGTGCACTAAGGAGTCCTGCACACAAAGCCATGTTCTGTTTGCCTTCCATATAAATAAAATCAAAACCTAGAACAATTAGCAATGAGACAGGAGCCTGCTCATATAAAACCAAGCATATGCGTAACAACAACAGCACACACACAACATAGCCAGGTTTACAACAAGTCAGAGCAGCTGCTGACCAGCAGGTTTACATATTTGATGAGTTTGAACAAATACATGCAGACATTCAAAGATGCTGGGCAGTTTACAGTAGTATATAAGCTGGACGAGGATATCAGCTCTTAAAGTTGTCTCGGTACTTAGTCAGCTGGGACATAGGGCTGTAAACAAGAAACAGATTACACGACTCCAGAACGGGATGGAGCATGAAGTCTATGCCTTAGGACAGAGCTTTCCAAACTTTTCATGTCGGTGACACACTTTTTAGACCTACATCATTTCGCGACACAGTAATTCAGTTGTACTATTGGCAAACAGGAGATTAAACTAACTTGTTTTAAGAGATACGGACACATACATAAATGATATAATAACGAAATGTATTTACAAGTAACAGTATGTAAGTATGTGCAAGAATTAAAAAAAAGTTTAACACCAATAGCTACTTACTATTTTAATGGGATGTATGAGGTTGATGGGATGAACACAGTTTATGAATATTTAGTGGAATATTAGACACTCGCATTTTTACGCTTCCCCTACTACTACTGGGAGCTAGTTGCAAAAAAAAACCCCACTGACTTCTGCTCAGCGTTTAAGCTGCCGCCCTCAGAGCTCGGTGAGTGCGATTGACTACTGCCCGCGCTGCAAACACACTGCTGTCCCACTCACTGACTACACATGCAGTCAGGAGCCAATTAAAGGGACAGTATACACTCATTTTCATATAACTGCATGTAATAGACACTACTATAAAGAATAAGATGCACAGATACTGATATAAAAATCCAGTATAAAACTGTTTAAAAACTTACTTAGAAGCTGTCAGTTTGGCTCTGTTGAAAAGGTAGCTGGAAAGCCCACTGCAAGTGGCAAATAAGACCCCCCCCCCCCTTCTTTTGCATATGAAAAGACCCTTTACACAAACAGGAGCAAGCTGGAGTAGGTAGTCGAGCGTATTCACATAAAACTTTGGGGCTTGGTTAGGAGTCTGAAAATCAGAGCAATGTTATTTAAAAATAAGCAAAACTATACATTAATTTAAAAAAAAAAACTTTATGGGCTATATAAATAGATTATCTACAAAACATTTATGCAAAGAAAAAATGAGTGTATAATGTCCCTTTAAGGAGACTACACGTGCAGTCAGGAGCCAATGTGCCGCCAAAGCCACCAATGGGAATAGTTTCAGTTCCCACTGATCTGTGCCAATAGGTTAAGATGATCTGTGACCCCCTAGGTATCAATCACGTGTCAACCATGTGATATGCGTAGCAGGCAGACGGAAAGTCAGAAACCAAAAAAAAAAAAATTTTTACAAAATTTAAATTTAAAAAAAAATTGTGCTGAAGCAGGGACACACCTACACACTGCTGCCGACACACTAGTGTGTCCCGACACACAGTTTGGAAAGCACTGCCTTAGGAGAATGCAGCTTTTTTGCGGAGGGGAGATGAGCTGCCTCATAGCAGGAGTCAAGTATAGCAAAGCACCTAAAGGGCAACTGCCCCATCTCGATTCCAACTTCAGGGCTTGCAGAGAGGTATTATCATGCGGTGGGTCAGATGCAGCTGCGGCTTGTCCACTACTCTGTGCAGCATGGATCACATTGTCGCTGTCTGTTCCCCGTGTATATAACTCAGCTTGAGTGTCAGTTGTCTCGGGAGTTGCGGCGTCTTTCTTCTGACTAAGATATTGTTTAGCCGTGCCAGCTGGGCACAGTGATAAGTTGACGGCAGGAGAGCAGGACCGAGAAGGATTCGGGACATAGACTGTGGAGCCGTTAGCACCCACATTTTTATTGTTAAAAGTCCTGAGATCTGGAGTTTGTCTGTGTGAATAAATGTGGGGTAAATCAGTGTCTGAAAGACATTCATATAGTTTGTTATCCCCGCTTCCAACATAATCAAGTATTTCGGCAGTGGTAGAAGGTTAGGGGGATG